>NW_027016992.1:0-300000 GCF_036013445.1 Caloenas nicobarica
GGGCCCTGTCGGGCTCTGTCGGGCTCTGTCGGCCCTGTCGGGCCCTGTCGAGCTCCTGTCGTGCTCTGTCCGGGCTCTGTCGGGCTCTACTGGGCTCTGTCGGGCTCTGTCGGGTTGGCCTGTCGGGCTCTGTCGGGCTCTGTCGGGCCCTGTCGGGCTCTGTCGGCTCTGTCGGGCCCTGTCGTGCTCTGTCGGGCTCTGTCGGCTCTATTGGGCTCTGTCGGGTTTCTCTGGGCTCTACTGGGCCCTGTCGGCTCTGTCGGGCTCTGTCGGGCTCTGTCGGGCTCTGTCGGGCTCTACTGGGCTCTGTCGGGCTCTGTCGGGCCCTGTCGGGCTCTGTCGGGCTCTGTCGGGCTCTGTCGGGCTCTACTGGTCTCTGTCGGGCCCTGTCGGGCCCTGTCGGGCCCTGTCGGGCTCTGTCGGGCTCTGTCGGACCCTGTCGGGCCCTGTCGGGCTCTGTCGGCTCTGTCGGGCTCTACTGGGCCCTGTTTGGCCCTGTCGGGCCCTGTCGGGCCCTGTCGGGCTCTGTCGGGCTCTGTCGAGCTCTACTGGGCTCTGTCGGGCCCTGTCGGGCCCTGTCGGGCTCTGTCGGGCTCTGTCGGGCTCTGTCGGGCTCTACTGGGCCCTGTCGGGCCCTGTCGGGCCCTGTCGGGCTCTGTCGCGCTCTACTGGGCCCTGTCGGGCTCTGTCGGGCCCTGTCGGGCTCTGTCGGGCTCTGCGGGCTCTGTCGGGCTCTACTGGGCTCTACTGTTCCCTGTCGGGCCCTGTCGGGCTGTATCGGGCCCTGTCGGGCCCTGTCGGGCTCTGTCGGGCTCTGTCGGGCTCTGTCGGGCTCTACTGGGCTCTGTCGGGCTCTATCGGGTCTGTCGGGCTCTGTCGAGCTCTGTCGGGCCCTGTCGGGCTCTGTCGGGTTCTGTCGGGACCCTGTCGGGCTCTGTCGGGCTCTGTCGGGCTCTGTCGGGCTCTACGGGGTCCTGTCGGGCTCTGTCGGGCTCTACGGGGTCCTGTCGGGCTCTGTCGGGCTCTAATGGGCCTGTCGGGCTCTGTCGGGCCCTGTCGGGCTCTGTCGGGCTCTACTGGGCCCTCGGCCCTGTCGGGCTCTGTCGGGCCCTGTCGGGCTCTGTCGGCCTGTCGGGCTCTGTCGGGCTCTGTCGGGCCTCGGGCCCTGTCGGGCTCTGTCGGGCTTCTGGGCTCTGTCGGGCTCCTGTCGGGCTCTGTCGGGCTCTGTCGGGCTCTGTCGGGCTCTAGTGTCCTTGGCTCTAGTGGGCCTGTCGGGCCTCTGTCGGGCTCTGTCGGGCTCTGTCGGGCTCTGTCGGGCTCTACTGGGCCCTGTCGGGCTCTGTCGGGCCCTGTCGGGCTCTGTCGGGCTCTGTCGGGCTCTGTCGGGCTCTACTGGTCTCTGTCGGGCCCTGTCGGGCCCTGTCGGGCCCTGTCGGGCCCTGTCGGGCTCTGTCGGACCCTGTCGGGCCCTGTCGGGCTCTGTCGGGCTCTGTCGGGCTCTACTGGGCCCTGTCGGGCCCTGTCGGGCCCTGTCGGGCTCTGTCGGGCTCTGTCGAGCTCTACTGGGCCCTGTCGGGCCCTGTCGGGCCCTGTCGGGCTCTGTCGGCTCTGTCGGGCTCTGTCGGGCTCTACTGGGCCCTGTTGGCCCTGTCGGGCCGTGTCGGGCTCTGTCGGTCAGCTCTACTGGGCCCTGTCGGGCTCTGTCGGGCCTGTCGGGCTCTGTCGGGCTCTGTCGGGCTCTGTCGGGCCTCTAATGTTCCCTGTCGGGCCCTGTCGGGCTCTGTCGGGCCTGTCGGGCCCTGTCGGGCTCTGTCGGGCTCTGTCGGGCCCTGTCGGGCCCTGTCGGGCTCTACTGGGCTCTGTCGGGCTCTGTCGGGCTCTGTGGGCTCTGTGGGGCCTCTACTGGGCTCTGTCGGGCTCTGTCGGGTTCTGTCGGGCTCTGTCGGGCCCTGTCGGGCCCTGTTGGCCTGTCGGGCTCTGTCGGGCTCTGTCGGGTTCTGTCGAGCCCTGTCGGGCTCTGTCGGGCTCTGTCGGGCTCTGTCGGGCTCTACTGGTCTCTACTGTTCCCTGTCGGGCCCTGTCGGGCTCTGTCAGGCTCCGTCGGGCTCTGTCGGGCTCTGTCGGGCTCTACTGGGCCTGTCGGGCTCTGTCGGCTCTGTCGGGCTCTGTTGGGCTCTGTCGGGCCCTGTCGGGCCCTGTCGGGCTCTGTCGGGTTCTGTCGGGCTCTGTCGGGGTCTGTCGGGCTCTGTCGGGCTCTACTGGGCTCTGTCGGGCTCTGTCGGGCCCTGTCGGCTCTGTCGGGCTCTGTCGGGCTCTACTGGGCTCTGTCGGGCTCTACTGGGCTCTACTATGCCCCTGTCGGGCTCTGTCGGGCTCTGTCGGTCCCTGTCGAGCCCAGTCGGGCCCTGTCGGGCTCTGTCGGGTTCTGTCGGGCCTGTCGGGCTCTGTCGGGCTCTGTCGGGCTCTGTCGGGCTCTGTCGGGCTCTACTGGGCTCTGTCGGGCTCTGTCGGGCTCTGTCGGGCTCTACTGGGCTCTGTCGGGCTCTACTGGGCTCTGTCGGGCTCTGTCGGGCTCTGTCGGGCTCTACTGGGCTCTGTCGGGCTCTGTCGGGCCCTGTAGGGCCCTGTCGGGCCCTGTCGGGCTCTGTCTGGCTCTACTGGGCCCTGTCGGGCCCTGTCGGGCTCTGTCGGGCTCTGTCCGGGCTCTACTGGGCTCTGTCGGGCCCTGTCGGGCTCTGTCGGGCTCTGTCGAGCTCTACTGGGCTCTGTCGGGCTCTGTCGGGCCCTGTCGGGCTCTGTCGGGCTCTGTCGGGCCTGTCGGGCCCTGTCGGGCCCTGTCGGGCCCTGTCGCGCTTTGTCGGGCTCTGTCGGGCTCTGTGGGCTCTGTCGGGCTCTACTGGGCCCTGTCGGCTCTGTCGGGCTCTGTCGGGCCCTGTCGGGCTCTGTCGGGCCCTGTCGGGCCCTGTCGGGCTCTGTCGGGCTCTGTCGGGCTCTGTCGGGCGCTGTCGGGATCTACTGGGCCTGTCGGGCTCTGTCGGGCTCTGTCGGGCTCTGTCCGGGCTCTACTGGGCCCTGTCGGGCTCTGACGGGCCTGTCGGGTTCTGTCGGGCTCTGTCGGGCCCTGTCGGGCTCTGTCGGGCTCTACTGGGCTCTGTCGGGCTCTGTCGGGTTCTGTCGGGCTCTGTCGGCTCTGTCGGGCCCTGTCGGGCCCTGTCGGGCCCTGTCGGGCTCTGTCGGGCTCTACCGGGCCTGTCGGGCCCTGTCGGGCTCTGTCGGCCCAGTCGGGCTCTGTCGGGCCTTGCGGGCCTCGGGCTTTGTCGGGCCCTGTCGGGCTCTGTCGGGCCTGTCGGGCCCTGTCCGGGCTTGTCGGGCTCTGTCGGGCTCTGTCGGGCTCTGTCGGGCTCTACTGGGCCCTGTCGGGCTCTGTTGGATCTGTCGGGCCCTGTCGGGCTCTGTCGGGCTCTGTCGGGCTCTGTCGGGCTCTGTCGGGCTCTGTCGGGCTCTACTGGTCCTGTCGGGCTATGTCGGGCTCTGTCCGGGCTCTGTCGGGCTCTACTGGGCTCTGTCGGGCTCTGTCGGGCTCTGTCGGGCTCTACTGGGCTCTGTCGGGGCTCTGTCGGGCTCTGTCGGTTCTGTCGGGCTCTGTCGGTCTCTGTCGGTCTCTGTCGGTCTCTGTCGGTCTCTGTCGGGCCCTGTCGGGCCCTGTCGGGCTCTGTCGGGCTCTGTCGGGCCCTGTCGGGCCTGTCGAGCTCTGTCGGGCTCTGTCGGGCTCTGTCGGGCTCTACTGGGCTCTGTCGGGCTCTGTCGGGCCCCTGTCGGGCTCTGTCGGGCTCTGTCGGGCCCTGTCGAGCTCTGTCGGGCTCTGTCGGGCCCTGTCGGGCTCTGTCGGGCTCTGTCGGGCCCTGTCGGGCTCTGTCGGGCTCTGTCGGGCTCTGTCGGGCTCTATTGGGCTCTGTCGGGTTCTATGGGCTCTAGTGGGCCTGTCGGGCTCTGTCGGGCTCTGTCGGGCTCTGTCGGGCTCTGTCGGGCTCTGTCGGGCTCTACTGGTCTCTGTCGGGCCCTGTCGGGCCTTTCGGGCTCTGTCGGGCTCTGTCGGACCCTGTCGGCCCCTGTCGGGCCTGTCGGGCTCTGTCGGGCTCTGTCGGGCTCTACTGGGCCCTGTCGGGCCCTGTCGGGCCCTGTCGGGCCTCTGTCGGGCTCTGTCGAGCTCTACTGGGCTCTGTCGGGCCCTGTCGGGCCCTGTCGGGCTCTGTCGGGCTCTGTCGGTCTACTGGGCCCTGTTGGCCCTGTCGGGCCGTGTCGGGCTCTGTCGGGCTCTACTGGGCCCTGTCGGGCTCTGTCGGGCCCTGTCGGGCTCTGTCGGGCTCTGTCGGGCTCTGTCGGGCTCTAATGTTCCTTCCCTGTCGGGCTCTGTCGGGCCCTGTCGGGCCCTGTCGGGCCCTGTCGGGCTCTACTGGGCTCTGTCGGGCTCTGTCGGGCTCTGTCGGGCTCTACTGGGCTCTGTCGGGCTCTGTCGGGTTCTGTCGGGCTCTGTCGGGCCCTGTCGGGCCCTGTCGGGCTCTGTCGGGCTCTGTCGGGCTCTGTCGGGTTCTGTCGGGCCCTGTCGGGCCTGTCGGGCTCTGTCGGGCTCTGTCGGGCTCTGTCGGGCTCTACTGGTCTCTACTGTTCCCTGTCGGCCCTGTCGGGCCCTGTCGGGCTCTGTCGGGCTCTGTCGGGCTCTGTCGGGCCCTGTCGGGCCCTGTCGGGCTCTGTCGGGCTCTGTTGGGCCTCTACTGGGCTCTGTCGGGCTCTGTCGGGTTCTGTCGGGCCTGTCGGGCTCTGTCGGGCCCTGTCGGGCCCTGTCGGGCCCTGTCGGGCTCTGTCGGGCTCTGTCGGGTTCTGTCGGGCCCTGTCGGGCTCTGTCGGGCTCTGTCGGGCTCTGTCGGGCTCTACTGGGCTCTACTGTTCCCTGTCGGGCCCTGTGGCTCTGTCAGGCTCTGTCGGGCTCTGTCGGGCTCTGTCGGGCTCTACGGGGTCCTGTCGGGCTCTGTCGGGCTCTGTCGGGCCCTGTCGGGCCCTGTCGGGCCCTGTCGGGCCTGTCGGGCTCTGTCGGGCTCTGTCGGGCTCTAGTGGGCTCTGTCGGGCTCTGTCGGGTTCTGTCGGTTTCTGTCGGTCTCTGTCGGGCCCTGTCGGGCCCTGTCGGGCTCTACTGGGCTCTGTCGGGCTCTGTCGGGCCCTGTCGGGCTCTGTCGGGCTCTGTCGGGCTCTGTCGGGCTCTACTGGGCCCTGTCGGGCCCTGTCGGGCCCTGTCGGGCCCTGTGGGGCTCTGTCGGGCTCTGTCGGGCTCTACCGGGCTCTACTGTTCCCTGTCGGGCCTGTCGGGTTCTGTCGGGTTCTGTCGGGCCCTGTCGGGCCTGTCGGGCTCTGTCGGGCTCTGTTGGGCTCTGTCGGGCTCTACTGGGCCCTGTCGGGCTCTGTCGGGCTCTGTCGGGCTCTACTGTTCCCTGTCGGGCCTGTCGGGCTCTGTCGGGCTCTGTCGGGCTCTGTGGGCTCTACTGGGCCCTGTCGGGCTCTGTCGGGCTCTGTCGGGCTCTGTCGGGCTCTGTCGGGCTCTGTCGGGCCCTGTCGGGCTCTGTCGGGCTCTGTCGGGCCCTGTCGGGCTCTGTCGGGCTCTGTCGGGCTCTGTCGGGCTCTGTCGGGCTCTACTGGGCTCTGTCGGGCTCTGTCGGGCCTGTCGGGCCCTGTCGGGCTCTGTCGGGCTCTGTCGGGCTCTGTCGGGCTCTACTGGGCTCTGTCGGGCTCTACTGGGCTCTACTATGCCCTGTCGGGCTCTGTCGGGCCCTGTCGGGCCCTGTCGGGCTCTGTCGGGCTCTGTCGGGCCCTGTCGGGCCCTGTCGGGCTCTGTCGGGCTCTGTCGGGCCCTGTCGGGCCCTGTCGGGCTCTGTCGGGCTCTGTCGGGCTCTGTCGGGCTCTACTGGGCTCTGTCGGGCTCTGTCAGGCCCTGTCGGGTTCTGTCGGGCTCTGTCGGGCTCTGTCGGGCTCTACTGGGCTCTGTTGGGCTCTACTGGGCTCTGTCGGGCTCTGTCGGGCCCTGTAGGGCCCTGTCGGGCTCTGTCGGGCTCTGTCGGGCTCTACTGCGCCCTGTCGGGCCCTGTCGGGCTCTGTCGGGCCCTGTCGGGCTCTGTCGGGCTCTGTCGGGCTCTGTCGGGCTCTACTGGGCCCTGTCGGGCTCTGTCGGGCCCCTCTCGGGCTCTGTCAGGCTCTGTCGGGCTCTGTCGGGCTCTGTCGGGCCCTGTCGGGCTCTGTCGGACTCTACTGGGACTTGTCGGGCCCTGTCGGGCCCTGTCGGGCTCTGTCGGGCCCTGTCGGGCCCTGTCGGGCCCTGTCGGGCTCTGTCGAGCTCTACTGGGCTCTGTCGGGCTCTGTCGGGCTCTGTTTGTATCTGTCGGGCCCTGTCGGGCCCTGTCGGGCTCTGTCGGGCTCTGTCGGGCCCTGTCGGGCTCTGTCGGGCTCTGTCGGGCCCTGTCGGGCCCTGTCGGGCTCTGTCGGGCTCTGTCGGGCTCTATCGGGCTCTACCGGGCCCTGTCGGGCCCTGTCGGGCCCTGTCGGGCTCTGTCGGGCTCTGTCGGGCTCTACTGGGCTCTGTCGGGCTCTGTTTGTATCTGTCGGGCCCTGTCGGGCCCTGTCGGGCCCTGTCGGGCTCTGTCGGGCTCTGTCGGGCTCTGTCGGGCTCTACTGGGCCCTGTCGGGCTCTGTCGGGCTCTGTCGGGCTCTTTCGGGCTCTGTCGGGCTCTGTCGGGCTCTACTGGGCTCTGTCGGGCTCTGTCGGGCTCTGTCTGGCTCTGTCGGTCTCTGTCGGGCCCTGTCGGGCCCTGTCGGGCTCTGTCGGGCCCTGTCGGGCCCTGTCGAGCTCTGTCGGGCTCTGTCGGGCTCTGTCGGGCTCTACTGGGCTCTGTCGGGCTCTGTCGGGTTCTGTCGGGCTCTGTCGGGCTCTGTCGGGCCCTGTCGGGCTCTGTCGGGCTCTGTCGGGCCCTGTCGTGCTCTGTCGGGCTCTGTCGGGCTCTATTGGGCTCTGTCGGGTTCTACTGGGCTCTACTGGGCCCTGTCGGGCTCTGTCGGGCTCTGTCGGGCTCTGTCGGGCTCTGTCGGGCTCTACTGGGCTCTGTCGGGCTCTGTCGGGCCCTGTCGGGCTCTGTCGGGCTCTGTCGGGCTCTGTCGGGCTCTACTGGTCTCTGTCGGGCCCTGTCGGGCCCTGTCGGGCCCTGTCGGGCTCTGTCGGGCTCTGTCGGACCCTGTCGGGCCCTGTCGGGCTCTGTCGGGCTCTGTCGGGCTCTACTGGGCCCTGTTTGGCCCTGTCGGGCCCTGTCGGGCCCTGTCGGGCTCTGTCGGGCTCTGTCGAGCTCTACTGGGCTCTGTCGGGCCCTGTCGGGCCCTGTCGGGCTCTGTCGGGCTCTGTCGGGCTCTGTCGGGCTCTACTGGGCCCTGTCGGGCCCTGTCGGGCCCTGTCGGGCTCTGTCGCGCTCTACTGGGCCCTGTCGGGCTCTGTCGGGCCCTGTCGGGCTCTGTCGGGCTCTGTCGGGCTCTGTCGGGCTCTACTGGGCTCTACTGTTCCCTGTCGGGCCCTGTCGGGCTGTATCGGGCCCTGTCGGGCCCTGTCGGGCTCTGTCGGGCTCTGTCGGGCTCTGTCGGGCTCTACTGGGCTCTGTCGGGCTCTATCGGGTTCTGTCGGGCTCTGTCGAGCTCTGTCGGGCCCTGTCGGGCTCTGTCGGGTTCTGTCGGACCCTGTCGGGCTCTGTCGGGCTCTGTCGGGCTCTGTCGGGCTCTACGGGGTCCTGTCGGGCTCTGTCGGGCTCTACGGGGTCCTGTCGGGCTCTGTCGGGCTCTACTGGGCCCTGTCGGGCTCTGTCGGGCCCTGTCGGGCTCTGTCGGGCTCTACTGGGCCCTGTCGGGCTCTGTCGGGCCCTGTCGGGCCCTGTCGGGCTCTGTCGGGCCCTGTCGGGCCCTGTCGGGCCCTGTCGGGCTCTGTCGGGCTCTGTCGGGCTCTGTCGGGCTCTATTGGGCTCTGTCGGGTTCTACTGGGCTCTAGTGGGCCTGTCGGGCTCTGTCGGGCTCTGTCGGGCTCTTTCGGGCTCTGTCGGGCTCTACTGGGCCCTGTCGGGCTCTGTCGGGCCCTGTCGGGCTCTGTCGGGCTCTGTCGGGCTCTGTCGGGCTCTACTGGTCTCTGTCGGGCCCTGTCGGGCCCTGTCGGGCCCTGTCGGGCCCTGTCGGGCTCTGTCGGACCCTGTCGGGCCCTGTCGGGCTCTGTCGGGCTCTGTCGGGCTCTACTGGGCCCTGTCGGGCCCTGTCGGGCCCTGTCGGGCTCTGTCGGGCTCTGTCGAGCTCTACTGGGCCCTGTCGGGCCCTGTCGGGCCCTGTCGGGCTCTGTCGGGCTCTGTCGGGCTCTGTCGGGCTCTGTCGGGCTCTACGGGGTCCTGTCGGGCTCTGTCGGGCTCTACGGGGTCCTGTCGGGCTCTGTCGGGCTCTACTGGGCCCTGTCGGGCTCTGTCGGGCCCTGTCGGGCTCTGTCGGGCTCTACTGGGCTCTGTCGGGCTCTGTCGGGCCCTGTCGGGCTCTGTCGGGCTCTGTCGGGCTCTACTGGGCTCTGTCGGGCTCTACTGGGCTCTACTATGCCCTGTCGGGCTCTGTCGGGCTCTGTCGGTCCCTGTCGAGCCCAGTCGGGCCCTGTCGGGCTCTGTCGGGTTCTGTCGGGCCCTGTCGGGCTCTGTCGGGCTCTGTCGGGCTCTGTCGGGCTCTGTCGGGCTCTACTGGGCTCTGTCGGGCCCTGTCGGGCCCTGTCGGGCTCTGTCGGGCTCTGTCGGGCTCTGTCGGGCTCTACTGGGCTCTGTCGGGCTCTACTGGGCTCTGTCGGGCTCTGTCGGGCTCTGTCGGGCTCTACTGGGCTCTGTCGGGCTCTGTCGGGCCCTGTAGGGCCCTGTCGGGCCCTGTCGGGCTCTGTCTGGCTCTACTGGGCCCTGTCGGGCCCTGTCGGGCTCTGTCGGGCTCTGTCGGGCTCTACTGGGCTCTGTCGGGCCCTGTCGGGCTCTGTCGGGCTCTGTCGAGCTCTACTGGGCTCTGTCGGGCTCTGTCGGGCCCTGTCGGGCTCTGTCGGGCTCTGTCGGGCCCTGTCGGGCCCTGTCGGGCCCTGTCGGGCCCTGTCGCGCTTTGTCGGGCTCTGTCGGGCTCTGTCGGGCTCTGTCGGGCTCTACTGGGCCCTGTCGGGCTCTGTCGGGCTCTGTCGGGCCCTGTCGGGCTCTGTCGGGCCCTGTCGGGCCCTGTCGGGCTCTGTCGGGCTCTGTCGGGCTCTGTCGGGCGCTGTCGGGATCTACTGGGCCCTGTCGGGCTCTGTCGGGCTCTGTCGGGCTCTGTCGGGCTCTACTGGGCCCTGTCGGGCTCTGACGGGCCCTGTCGGGTTCTGTCGGGCTCTGTCGGGCCCTGTCGGGCTCTGTCGGGCTCTACTGGGCTCTGTCGGGCTCTGTCGGGTTCTGTCGGGCTCTGTCGGGCTCTGTCGGGCCCTGTCGGGCCCTGTCGGGCCCTGTCGGGCTCTGTCGGGCTCTACCGGGCCCTGTCGGGCCCTGTCGGGCTCTGTCGGGCCCAGTCGGGCTCTGTCGGGCCCTGTCGGGCCCTGTCGGGCTTTGTCGGGCTCTGTCGGGCTCTGTCGGGCTCTGTCGGGCTCTACTGGGCCCTGTCGGGCTCTGTTTGGATCTGTCGGGCTCTGTCGGGCCCTGTCGGGCCCTGTCGGGCTCTGTCGGGCTCTGTCGGGCTCTGTCGGGCTCTACTGGTCCCTGTCGGGCTCTGTCGGGCTCTGTTGGGCTCTGTCGGGCTCTACTGGGCTCTGTCGGGCTCTGTCGGGCTCTGTCGGGCTCTACTGGGCCCTGTCGGGCTCTGTCGGGCTCTGTCGGGCTCTGTCGGGTTCTGTCGGGCTCTGTCGGTCTCTGTCGGTCTCTGTCGGGCCCTGTCGGGCCCTGTCGGGCTCTGTCGGGCCCTGTCGATCTCTGTCGATCTCTGTCGGGCTCTGTCGGGCTCTGTCGGGCTCTACTGGGCTCTGTCGGGCCCTGTCGGGCTCTGTCGGGCTCTGTCGGGCTCTGTCGGGCCCTGTCGGGCCCTGTCGGGCCCTGTCGAGCTCTGTCGGGCTCTGTCGGGCCCTGTCGGGCCCTGTCGGGCTCTGTCGGGCTCTGTCGGGCCCTGTCGGGCTCTGTCGGGCTCTGTCGGGCTCTGTCGGGCTCTATTGGGCTCTGTCGGGTTCTACTGGGCTCTAGTGGGCCCTGTCGGGCTCTGTCGGGCTCTGTCGGGCCCTGTCGGGCTCTGTCGGGCTCTGTCGGGCCCTGTCGGGCTCTGTCGGGCTCTGTCGGGCTCTGTCGGGCTCTACTGGGCTCTGTCGGGCTCTGTCGGGCCCTGTCGGGCCCTGTCGGGCTCTGTCGGGCTCTGTCGGGCTCTGTCGGGCTCTACTGGGCTCTGTCGGGCTCTACTGGGCTCTACTATGCCCTGTCGGGCTCTGTCGGGCCCTGTCGGGCCCTGTCGGGCTCTGTCGGGCTCTGTCGGGCTCTGTCGGGCCCTGTCGGGCTCTGTCGGGCTCTGTCGGGCCCTGTCGGGCCCTGTCGGGCTCTGTCGGGCTCTGTCGGGCTCTGTCGGGCTCTACTGGGCTCTGTCGGGCTCTGTCAGGCCCTGTCGGGTTCTGTCGGGCTCTGTCGGGCTCTGTCGGGCTCTACTGGGCTCTGTTGGGCTCTACTGGGCTCTGTCGGGCTCTGTCGGGCCCTGTAGGGCCCTGTCGGGCTCTGTCGGGCTCTGTCGGGCTCTACTGCGCCCTGTCGGGCCCTGTCGGGCTCTGTCGGGCCCTGTCGGGCTCTGTCGGGCTCTGTCGGGCTCTGTCGGGCTCTACTGGGCCCTGTCGGGCTCTGTCGGGCCCTCTCGGGCTCTGTCAGGCTCTGTCGGGCTCTGTCGGGCTCTGTCGGGCCCTGTCGGGCTCTGTCGGACTCTACTGGGACCTGTCGGGCCCTGTCGGGCCCTGTCGGGCTCTGTCGGGCCCTGTCGGGCCCTGTCGGGCCCTGTCGGGCTCTGTCGAGCTCTACTGGGCTCTGTCGGGCTCTGTCGGGCTCTGTTTGTATCTGTCGGGCCCTGTCGGGCCCTGTCGGGCTCTGTCGGGCTCTGTCGGGCCCTGTCGGGCTCTGTCGGGCTCTGTCGGGCCCTGTCGGGCCCTGTCGGGCTCTGTCGGGCTCTGTCGGGCTCTGTCGGGCTCTACCGGGCCCTGTCGGGCCCTGTCGGGCCCTGTCGGGCTCTGTCGGGCTCTGTCGGGCTCTACTGGGCTCTGTCGGGCTCTGTTTGTATCTGTCGGGCCCTGTCGGGCCCTGTCGGGCCCTGTCGGGCTCTGTCGGGCTCTGTCGGGCTCTGTCGGGCTCTACTGGGCCCTGTCGGGCTCTGTCGGGCTCTTTCGGGCTCTGTCGGGCTCTGTCGGGCTCTACTGGGCTCTGTCGGGCTCTGTCGGGCTCTGTCTGGCTCTGTCAGTCTCTGTCGGGCCCTGTCGGGCCCTGTCGGGCTCTGTCGGGCTCTGTCGGGCCCTGTCGGGCCCTGTCGAGCTCTGTCGGGCTCTGTCGGGCTCTGTCGGGCTCTACTGGGCTCTGTCGGGCTCTGTCGGGTTCTGTCGGGCTCTGTCGGGCTCTGTCGGGCCCTGTCGGGCTCTGTCGGGCTCTGTCGGGCCCTGTCGTGCTCTGTCGGGCTCTGTCGGGCTCTATTGGGCTCTGTCGGGTTCTACTGGGCTCTACTGGGCCCTGTCGGGCTCTGTCGGGCTCTGTCGGGCTCTGTCGGGCTCTGTCGGGCTCTACTGGGCTCTGTCGGGCTCTGTCGGGCCCTGTCGGGCTCTGTCGGGCTCTGTCGGGCTCTGTCGGGCTCTACTGGTCTCTGTCGGGCCCTGTCGGGCCCTGTCGGGCCCTGTCGGGCTCTGTCGGGCTCTGTCGGACCCTGTCGGGCCCTGTCGGGCTCTGTCGGGCTCTGTCGGGCTCTACTGGGCCCTGTTTGGCCCTGTCGGGCCCTGTCGGGCCCTGTCGGGCTCTGTCGGGCTCTGTCGAGCTCTACTGGGCTCTGTCGGGCCCTGTCGGGCCCTGTCGGGCTCTGTCGGGCTCTGTCGGGCTCTGTCGGGCTCTACTGGGCCCTGTCGGGCCCTGTCGGGCCCTGTCGGGCTCTGTCGCGCTCTACTGGGCCCTGTCGGGCTCTGTCGGGCCCTGTCGGGCTCTGTCGGGCTCTGTCGGGCTCTGTCGGGCTCTACTGGGCTCTACTGTTCCTTGTCGGGCCCTGTCGGGCTGTATCGGGCCCTGTCGGGCCCTGTCGGGCTCTGTCGGGCTCTGTCGGGCTCTGTCGGGCTCTACTGGGCTCTGTCGGGCTCTATCGGGTTCTGTCGGGCTCTGTCGAGCTCTGTCGGGCCCTGTCGGGCTCTGTCGGGTTCTGTCGGACCCTGTCGGGCTCTGTCGGGCTCTGTCGGGCTCTGTCGGGCTCTACGGGGTCCTGTCGGGCTCTGTCGGGCTCTACGGGGTCCTGTCGGGCTCTGTCGGGCTCTACTGGGCCCTGTCGGGCTCTGTCGGGCCCTGTCGGGCTCTGTCGGGCTCTACTGGGCCCTGTCGGGCTCTGTCGGGCCCTGTCGGGCCCTGTCGGGCTCTGTCGGGCCCTGTCGGGCCCTGTCGGGCCCTGTCGGGCTCTGTCGGGCTCTACGGGGTCCTGTCGGGCTCTGTCGGGCTCTACTGGGCCCTGTCGGGCTCTGTCGGGCCCTGTCGGGCTCTGTCGGGCTCTACTGGGCTCTGTCGGGCTCTGTCGGGCCCTGTCGGGCTCTGTCGGGCTCTGTCGGGCTCTACTGGGCTCTGTCGGGCTCTACTGGGCTCTACTATGCCCTGTCGGGCTCTGTCGGGCTCTGTCGGTCCCTGTCGAGCCCAGTCGGGCCCTGTCGGGCTCTGTCGGGTTCTGTCGGGCCCTGTCGGGCTCTGTCGGGCTCTGTCGGGCTCTGTCGGGCTCTGTCGGGCTCTACTGGGCTCTGTCGGGCCCTGTCGGGCCCTGTCGGGCTCTGTCGGGCTCTGTCGGGCTCTGTCGGGCTCTACTGGGCTCTGTCGGGCTCTACTGGGCTCTGTCGGGCTCTGTCGGGCTCTGTCGGGCTCTACTGGGCTCTGTCGGGCTCTGTCGGGCCCTGTAGGGCCCTGTCGGGCCCTGTCGGGCTCTGTCTGGCTCTACTGGGCCCTGTCGGGCCCTGTCGGGCTCTGTCGGGCTCTGTCGGGCTCTACTGGGCTCTGTCGGGCCCTGTCGGGCTCTGTCGGGCTCTGTCGAGCTCTACTGGGCTCTGTCGGGCTCTGTCGGGCCCTGTCGGGCTCTGTCGGGCTCTGTCGGGCCCTGTCGGGCCCTGTCGGGCCCTGTCGGGCCCTGTCGCGCTTTGTCGGGCTCTGTCGGGCTCTGTCGGGCTCTGTCGGGCTCTACTGGGCCCTGTCGGGCTCTGTCGGGCTCTGTCGGGCCCTGTCGGGCTCTGTCGGGCCCTGTCGGGCCCTGTCGGGCTCTGTCGGGCTCTGTCGGGCTCTGTCGGGCGCTGTCGGGATCTACTGGGCCCTGTCGGGCTCTGTCGGGCTCTGTCGGGCTCTGTCGGGCTCTACTGGGCCCTGTCGGGCTCTGACGGGCCCTGTCGGGTTCTGTCGGGCTCTGTCGGGCCCTGTCGGGCTCTGTCGGGCTCTACTGGGCTCTGTCGGGCTCTGTCGGGTTCTGTCGGGCTCTGTCGGGCTCTGTCGGGCCCTGTCGGGCCCTGTCGGGCCCTGTCGGGCTCTGTCGGGCTCTACCGGGCCCTGTCGGGCCCTGTCGGGCTCTGTCGGGCCCAGTCGGGCTCTGTCGGGCCCTGTCGGGCCCTGTCGGGCTTTGTCGGGCTCTGTCGGGCTCTGTCGGGCTCTGTCGGGCTCTACTGGGCCCTGTCGGGCTCTGTTTGGATCTGTCGGGCTCTGTCGGGCCCTGTCGGGCCCTGTCGGGCTCTGTCGGGCTCTGTCGGGCTCTGTCGGGCTCTACTGGTCCCTGTCGGGCTCTGTCGGGCTCTGTTGGGCTCTGTCGGGCTCTACTGGGCTCTGTCGGGCTCTGTCGGGCTCTGTCGGGCTCTACTGGGCCCTGTCGGGCTCTGTCGGGCTCTGTCGGGCTCTGTCGGGTTCTGTCGGGCTCTGTCGGTCTCTGTCGGTCTCTGTCGGGCCCTGTCGGGCCCTGTCGGGCTCTGTCGGGCCCTGTCGGGCCCTGTCGATCTCTGTCGGGCTCTGTCGGGCTCTGTCGGGCTCTACTGGGCTCTGTCGGGCCCTGTCGGGCTCTGTCGGGCTCTGTCGGGCTCTGTCGGGCCCTGTCGGGCCCTGTCGGGCCCTGTCGAGCTCTGTCGGGCTCTGTCGGGCCCTGTCGGGCCCTGTCGGGCTCTGTCGGGCTCTGTCGGGCCCTGTCGGGCTCTGTCGGGCTCTGTCGGGCTCTGTCGGGCTCTATTGGGCTCTGTCGGGTTCTACTGGGCTCTAGTGGGCCCTGTCGGGCTCTGTCGGGCTCTGTCGGGCCCTGTCGGGCTCTGTCGGGCTCTGTCGGGCCCTGTCGGGCTCTGTCGGGCTCTGTCGGGCTCTGTCGGGCTCTACTGGGCTCTGTCGGGCTCTGTCGGGCCCTGTCGGGCCCTGTCGGGCTCTGTCGGGCTCTGTCGGGCTCTGTCGGGCTCTACTGGGCTCTGTCGGGCTCTACTGGGCTCTACTATGCCCTGTCGGGCTCTGTCGGGCCCTGTCGGGCCCTGTCGGGCTCTGTCGGGCTCTGTCGGGCTCTGTCGGGCCCTGTCGGGCTCTGTCGGGCTCTGTCGGGCCCTGTCGGGCCCTGTCGGGCTCTGTCGGGCTCTGTCGGGCTCTGTCGGGCTCTACTGGGCTCTGTCGGGCTCTGTCAGGCCCTGTCGGGTTCTGTCGGGCTCTGTCGGGCTCTGTCGGGCTCTACTGGGCTCTGTTGGGCTCTACTGGGCTCTGTCGGGCTCTGTCGGGCCCTGTAGGGCCCTGTCGGGCTCTGTCGGGCTCTGTCGGGCTCTACTGCGCCCTGTCGGGCCCTGTCGGGCTCTGTCGGGCCCTGTCGGGCTCTGTCGGGCTCTGTCGGGCTCTGTCGGGCTCTACTGGGCCCTGTCGGGCTCTGTCGGGCCCTCTCGGGCTCTGTCAGGCTCTGTCGGGCTCTGTCGGGCTCTGTCGGGCCCTGTCGGGCTCTGTCGGACTCTACTGGGACCTGTCGGGCCCTGTCGGGCCCTGTCGGGCTCTGTCGGGCCCTGTCGGGCCCTGTCGGGCCCTGTCGGGCTCTGTCGAGCTCTACTGGGCTCTGTCGGGCTCTGTCGGGCTCTGTTTGTATCTGTCGGGCCCTGTCGGGCCCTGTCGGGCTCTGTCGGGCTCTGTCGGGCCCTGTCGGGCTCTGTCGGGCTCTGTCGGGCCCTGTCGGGCCCTGTCGGGCTCTGTCGGGCTCTGTCGGGCTCTGTCGGGCTCTACCGGGCCCTGTCGGGCCCTGTCGGGCCCTGTCGGGCTCTGTCGGGCTCTGTCGGGCTCTACTGGGCTCTGTCGGGCTCTGTTTGTATCTGTCGGGCCCTGTCGGGCCCTGTCGGGCCCTGTCGGGCTCTGTCGGGCTCTGTCGGGCTCTGTCGGGCTCTACTGGGCCCTGTCGGGCTCTGTCGGGCTCTTTCGGGCTCTGTCGGGCTCTGTCGGGCTCTACTGGGCTCTGTCGGGCTCTGTCGGGCTCTGTCTGGCTCTGTCGGTCTCTGTCGGGCCCTGTCGGGCCCTGTCGGGCTCTGTCGGGCTCTGTCGGGCCCTGTCGGGCCCTGTCGAGCTCTGTCGGGCTCTGTCGGGCTCTGTCGGGCTCTACTGGGCTCTGTCGGGCTCTGTCGGGTTCTGTCGGGCTCTGTCGGGCTCTGTCGGGCCCTGTCGGGCTCTGTCGGGCTCTGTCGGGCCCTGTCGTGCTCTGTCGGGCTCTGTCGGGCTCTATTGGGCTCTGTCGGGTTCTACTGGGCTCTACTGGGCCCTGTCGGGCTCTGTCGGGCTCTGTCGGGCTCTGTCGGGCTCTGTCGGGCTCTACTGGGCTCTGTCGGGCTCTGTCGGGCCCTGTCGGGCTCTGTCGGGCTCTGTCGGGCTCTGTCGGGCTCTACTGGTCTCTGTCGGGCCCTGTCGGGCCCTGTCGGGCCCTGTCGGGCTCTGTCGGGCTCTGTCGGACCCTGTCGGGCCCTGTCGGGCTCTGTCGGGCTCTGTCGGGCTCTACTGGGCCCTGTTTGGCCCTGTCGGGCCCTGTCGGGCCCTGTCGGGCTCTGTCGGGCTCTGTCGAGCTCTACTGGGCTCTGTCGGGCCCTGTCGGGCCCTGTCGGGCTCTGTCGGGCTCTGTCGGGCTCTGTCGGGCTCTACTGGGCCCTGTCGGGCCCTGTCGGGCCCTGTCGGGCTCTGTCGCGCTCTACTGGGCCCTGTCGGGCTCTGTCGGGCCCTGTCGGGCTCTGTCGGGCTCTGTCGGGCTCTGTCGGGCTCTACTGGGCTCTACTGTTCCTTGTCGGGCCCTGTCGGGCTGTATCGGGCCCTGTCGGGCCCTGTCGGGCTCTGTCGGGCTCTGTCGGGCTCTGTCGGGCTCTACTGGGCTCTGTCGGGCTCTATCGGGTTCTGTCGGGCTCTGTCGAGCTCTGTCGGGCCCTGTCGGGCTCTGTCGGGTTCTGTCGGACCCTGTCGGGCTCTGTCGGGCTCTGTCGGGCTCTGTCGGGCTCTACGGGGTCCTGTCGGGCTCTGTCGGGCTCTACGGGGTCCTGTCGGGCTCTGTCGGGCTCTACTGGGCCCTGTCGGGCTCTGTCGGGCCCTGTCGGGCTCTGTCGGGCTCTACTGGGCCCTGTCGGGCTCTGTCGGGCCCTGTCGGGCCCTGTCGGGCTCTGTCGGGCCCTGTCGGGCCCTGTCGGGCCCTGTCGGGCTCTGTCGGGCTCTGTCGGGCTCTGTCGGGCTCTATTGGGCTCTGTCGGGTTCTACTGGGCTCTAGTGGGCCCTGTCGGGCTCTGTCGGGCTCTGTCGGGCTCTGTCGGGCTCTGTCGGGCTCTACTGGGCCCTGTCGGGCTCTGTCGGGCCCTGTCGGGCTCTGTCGGGCTCTGTCGGGCTCTGTCGGGCTCTACTGGTCTCTGTCGGGCCCTGTCGGGCCCTGTCGGGCTCTGTCGGACCCTGTCGGGCCCTGTCGGGCTCTGTCGGGCTCTGTCGGGCTCTACTGGGCCCTGTCGGGCCCTGTCGGGCCCTGTCGGGCTCTGTCGGGCTCTGTCGAGCTCTACTGGGCCCTGTCGGGCCCTGTCGGGCCCTGTCGGGCTCTGTCGGGCTCTGTCGGGCTCTGTCGGGCTCTACTGGGCCCTGTTGGCCCTGTCGGGCCGTGTCGGGCTCTGTCGGGCTCTACTGGGCCCTGTCGGGCTCTGTCGGGCCCTGTCGGGCTCTGTCGGGCTCTGTCGGGCTCTGTCGGGCTCTAATGTTCCCTGTCGGGCCCTGTCGGGCTCTGTCGGGCCCTGTCGGGCCCTGTCGGGCTCTGTCGGGCTCTGTCGGGCCCTGTCGGGCCCTGTCGGGCTCTACTGGGCTCTGTCGGGCTCTGTCGGGCTCTGTGGGGCTCTACTGGGCTCTGTCGGGCTCTGTCGGGTTCTGTCGGGCTCTGTCGGGCCCTGTCGGGCCCTGTTGGGCCCTGTCGGGCTCTGTCGGGCTCTGTCGGGTTCTGTCGGGCCCTGTCGGGCTCTGTCGGGCTCTGTCGGGCTCTACTGGTCTCTACTGTTCCCTGTCGGGCCCTGTCGGGCTCTGTCAGGCTCTGTCGGGCTCTGTCGGGCTCTGTCGGGCTCTACTGGGCCCTGTCGGGCTCTGTCGGGCTCTGTCGGGCTCTGTTGGGCTCTGTCGGGCCCTGTCGGGCCCTGTCGGGCTCTGTCGGGTTCTGTCGGGCTCTGTCGGGCTCTGTCGGGCTCTGTCGGGCTCTACTGGGCTCTGTCGGGCTCTGTCGGGCCCTGTCGGGCTCTGTCGGGCTCTGTCGGGCTCTACTGGGCTCTGTCGGGCTCTACTGGGCTCTACTATGCCCTGTCGGGCTCTGTCGGGCTCTGTCGGTCCCTGTCGAGCCCAGTCGGGCCCTGTCGGGCTCTGTCGGGTTCTGTCGGGCCCTGTCGGGCTCTGTCGGGCTCTGTCGGGCTCTGTCGGGCTCTGTCGGGCTCTACTGGGCTCTGTCGGGCCCTGTCGGGCCCTGTCGGGCTCTGTCGGGCTCTGTCGGGCTCTGTCGGGCTCTACTGGGCTCTGTCGGGCTCTACTGGGCTCTGTCGGGCTCTGTCGGGCTCTGTCGGGCTCTACTGGGCTCTGTCGGGCTCTGTCGGGCCCTGTAGGGCCCTGTCGGGCCCTGTCGGGCTCTGTCTGGCTCTACTGGGCCCTGTCGGGCCCTGTCGGGCTCTGTCGGGCTCTGTCGGGCTCTACTGGGCTCTGTCGGGCCCTGTCGGGCTCTGTCGGGCTCTGTCGAGCTCTACTGGGCTCTGTCGGGCTCTGTCGGGCCCTGTCGGGCTCTGTCGGGCTCTGTCGGGCCCTGTCGGGCCCTGTCGGGCCCTGTCGGGCCCTGTCGCGCTTTGTCGGGCTCTGTCGGGCTCTGTCGGGCTCTGTCGGGCTCTACTGGGCCCTGTCGGGCTCTGTCGGGCTCTGTCGGGCCCTGTCGGGCTCTGTCGGGCCCTGTCGGGCCCTGTCGGGCTCTGTCGGGCTCTGTCGGGCTCTGTCGGGCGCTGTCGGGATCTACTGGGCCCTGTCGGGCTCTGTCGGGCTCTGTCGGGCTCTGTCGGGCTCTACTGGGCCCTGTCGGGCTCTGACGGGCCCTGTCGGGTTCTGTCGGGCTCTGTCGGGCCCTGTCGGGCTCTGTCGGGCTCTACTGGGCTCTGTCGGGCTCTGTCGGGTTCTGTCGGGCTCTGTCGGGCTCTGTCGGGCCCTGTCGGGCCCTGTCGGGCCCTGTCGGGCTCTGTCGGGCTCTACCGGGCCCTGTCGGGCCCTGTCGGGCTCTGTCGGGCCCAGTCGGGCTCTGTCGGGCCCTGTCGGGCCCTGTCGGGCTTTGTCGGGCTCTGTCGGGCTCTGTCGGGCTCTGTCGGGCTCTACTGGGCCCTGTCGGGCTCTGTTTGGATCTGTCGGGCTCTGTCGGGCCCTGTCGGGCCCTGTCGGGCTCTGTCGGGCTCTGTCGGGCTCTGTCGGGCTCTACTGGTCCCTGTCGGGCTCTGTCGGGCTCTGTTGGGCTCTGTCGGGCTCTACTGGGCTCTGTCGGGCTCTGTCGGGCTCTGTCGGGCTCTACTGGGCCCTGTCGGGCTCTGTCGGGCTCTGTCGGGCTCTGTCGGGTTCTGTCGGGCTCTGTCGGTCTCTGTCGGTCTCTGTCGGGCCCTGTCGGGCCCTGTCGGGCTCTGTCGGGCCCTGTCGGGCCCTGTCGATCTCTGTCGGGCTCTGTCGGGCTCTGTCGGGCTCTACTGGGCTCTGTCGGGCCCTGTCGGGCTCTGTCGGGCTCTGTCGGGCTCTGTCGGGCCCTGTCGGGCCCTGTCGGGCCCTGTCGAGCTCTGTCGGGCTCTGTCGGGCCCTGTCGGGCCCTGTCGGGCTCTGTCGGGCTCTGTCGGGCCCTGTCGGGCTCTGTCGGGCTCTGTCGGGCTCTGTCGGGCTCTATTGGGCTCTGTCGGGTTCTACTGGGCTCTAGTGGGCCCTGTCGGGCTCTGTCGGGCTCTGTCGGGCTCTGTCGGGCTCTGTCGGGCTCTACTGGGCCCTGTCGGGCTCTGTCGGGCTCTGTCGGGCTCTGTCGGGCTCTACTGCTCTCTGTCGGGCCCTGTCGGGCCCTGTCGGGCTCTGTCGGGCTCTGTCGGACCCTGTCGGGCCCTGTCGGGCTCTGTCGGGCTCTGTCGGGCTCTGTCAGGCTCTACTGGGCCCTGTCGGGCCCTGTCGGGCCCTGTCGGGCCCTGTCGGGCTCTGTCGGGCCCTGTCGGGCCCTGTCGGGCTCTGTCGGGCTCTGTCGGGCTCTACTGGGCCCTGTCGGGCCCTGTCGGGCCCTGTCGGGCTCTGTCGGGCTCTACTGGGCCCTGTCGGGCTCTGTCGGGCCCTGTCGGGCTCTGTCGGGCTCTGTCGGGCTCTGTCGGGCTCTAATGTTCCCTGTCGGGCCCTGTCGGGCTCTGTCGGGCCCTGTCGGGCCCTGTCGGGCTCTGTCGGGCTCTGTCGGGCCCTGTCGGGCTCTGTCGGGCTCTGTCGGGCTCTGTCGGGCTCTACTGGGCTCTGTCGGGCTCTGTCGGGTTCTGTCGGGCTCTGTCGGGCCCTGTCGGGCCCTGTTGGGCCCTGTCGGGCTCTGTCGGGCTCTGTCGGGTTCTGTCGGGCCCTGTCGGGCTCTGTCGGGCTCTGTCGGGCTCTACTGGTCTCTACTGTTCCCTGTCGGGCCCTGTCGGGCTCTGTCAGGCTCTGTCGGGCTCTGTCGGGCTCTGTCGGGCTCTACTGGGCCCTGTCGGGCTCTGTCGGGCTCTGTTGGGCTCTGTCGGGCTCTGTCGGGCTCTGTCGGGCCCTGTCGGGCCCTGTCGGGCTCTGTCGGCTTCTGTCGGGCTCTGTCGGGCTCTGTCGGGCTCTGTCGGGCTCTACTGGGCTCTGTCGGGCTCTGTCGGGCCCTGTCGGGCTCTGTCGGGCTCTGTCGGGCTCTACTGGGTTCTGTCGGGCTCTACTGGGCTCTACTATGCCCTGTCGGGCTCTGTCGGGCTCTGTCGGGCCCTGTCGGGCTCTGTCGGGCCCTGTCGGGCCCTGTCGGGCTCTGTCGGGCTCTGTCGGGCTCTGTCGGGCTCTACCGGGCCCTGTCGGGCTCTGTCGGGCTCTGTCGGGCTCTGTCGGGCCCTGTCGGGCCCTGTCGGGCCCTGTCGGGCCCTGTTGGGCTTTGTCGGGCTCTGTCGGGCCCTGTCGGGCCCTGTCGGGCTCTGTCGGGCTCTGTCGGGCCCTGTCGGGCCCTGTCGAGCTCTGTCGGGCTCTGTCGGGCTCTGTCGGGCTCTACTGGGCTCTGTCGGGCCCTGTCGGGCTCTGTCGGGCTCTGTCGGGCTCTATTGGGCTCTGTCGGGTTCTACTGGGCTCTACTGGGCCCTGTCGGGCTCTGTCGAGCTCTGTCGGGCTCTGTCGGGCTCTGTCGGGCTCTGTCGGGCTCTACTGGGCTCTGTCGGGTTCTGTCGGGCCCTGTTGGGCTCTGTCGGGCTCTGTCGGGCTCTACTGGTCTCTGTCGGGCTCAGTCGGGCCCTGTCGGGCCCTGTCGGGCTCTGTCGGGCTCTGTCGGACCCTGTCGGGCCCTGTCGGGCCCTGTCGGGCTCTGTCGGGCTCTGTCGGGCTCTACTGGGCCCTGTCGGGCCCTGTCGGGCCCTGTCGGGCTCTGTCGGGCTCTGTCGAGCTCTACTGGGCTCTGTCGGGCTCTGTCGGGCTCTGTCGGGCCCTGTCGGGCTCTGTCGGGCTCTGTCGGGCTCTACTGGGCCCTGTCGGGCCCTGTCGGGCCCTGTCGGGCTCTGTCGGGCTCTACTGGGCCCTGTCGGGCCCTGTCGGGCCCTGTCGGGCTCTGTCGGGCTCTGTCGGGCTCTACTGGGCTCTACTGTTCCCTGTCGGGCCCTGTCGGCCCTGTCGGGCCCTGTCGGGCCCTGTCGGGCCCTGTCGGGCTCTGTCGGGCCCTGTCGGGCCGTGTCGGGCTCTGTCGGGCTCTGTCGGGCTCTGTTGGGCTCTACTGGGCTCTGTCGGGTTCTGTCGGGCTCTGTCGGGCTCTGTCGGGCTCTGTCGGGCTCTGTCGGGCTCTATTGGGCTCTGTCGGGTTCTACTGGGCTCTAGTGGGCCCTGTCGGGCTCTGTCGGGCTCTGTCGGGCTCTGTCAGGCTCTGTCGGGCTCTACTGGGCCCTGTCGGGCTCTGTCGGGCCCTGTCGGGCTCTGTCGGGCTCTGTCGGGCTCTGTCGGGCTCTACTGGTCTCTGTCGGGCCCTGTCGGGCCCTGTCGGGC
Organism: Caloenas nicobarica; assembly: GCF_036013445.1. NCBI lineage: Eukaryota > Metazoa > Chordata > Aves > Columbiformes > Columbidae > Caloenas > Caloenas nicobarica. The sequence continues at coordinate 21,978 of NW_027016992.1, forward strand.
CCTGTCGGGCCCTGTCGGGCTCTGTCGGACCCTGTCGGGCCCTGTCGGGCTCTGTCGGGCTCTGTCGGGCTCTACTGGGCCCTGTCGGGCCCTGTCGGGCCCTGTCGGGCTCTGTCGGGCTCTGTCGAGCTCTACTGGGCCCTGTCGGGCCCTGTCGGGCCCTGTCGGGCTCTGTCGGGCTCTGTCGGGCTCTGTCGGGCTCTACTGGGCCCTGTTGGCCCTGTCGGGCCGTGTCGGGCTCTGTCGGGCTCTACTGGGCCCTGTCGGGCTCTGTCGGGCCCTGTCGGGCTCTGTCGGGCTCTGTCGGGCTCTGTCGGGCTCTAATGTTCCCTGTCGGGCCCTGTCGGGCTCTGTCGGGCCCTGTCGGGCCCTGTCGGGCTCTGTCGGGCTCTGTCGGGCCCTGTCGGGCCCTGTCGGGCTCTACTGGGCTCTGTCGGGCTCTGTCGGGCTCTGTGGGGCTCTACTGGGCTCTGTCGGGCACTGTCGGGTTCTGTCGGGCTCTGTCGGGCCCTGTCGGGCCCTGTTGGGCCCTGTCGGGCTCTGTCGGGCTCTGTCGGGTTCTGTCGGGCCCTGTCGGGCTCTGTCGGGCTCTGTCGGGCCCTGTCGGGCCCTGTTGGGCCCTGTCGGGCTCTGTCGGGCTCTGTCGGGTTCTGTCGGGCCCTGTCAGGCTCTGTCGGGCTCTGTCGGGCTCTGTCGGGCTCTACTGGGCCCTGTCGGGCTCTGTCGGGCTCTGTCGGGCTCTGTTGGGCTCTGTCGGGCCCTGTCGGGCCCTGTCGGGCTCTGTCGGGTTCTGTCGGGCTCTGTCGGGCTCTGTCGGGCTCTGTCGGGCTCTACTGGGCTCTGTCGGGCTCTGTCGGGCCCTGTCGGGCTCTGTCGGGCTCTGTCGGGCTCTACTGGGCTCTGTCGGGCTCTACTGGGCTCTACTATGCCCTGTCGGGCTCTGTCGGGCTCTGTCGGTCCCTGTCGAGCCCAGTCGGGCCCTGTCGGGCTCTGTCGGGTTCTGTCGGGCCCTGTCAGGCTCTGTCGGGCTCTGTCGGGCTCTGTCGGGCTCTACTGGGCCCTGTCGGGCTCTGTCGGGCTCTGTCGGGCTCTGTTGGGCTCTGTCGGGCCCTGTCGGGCCCTGTCGGGCTCTGTCGGGTTCTGTCGGGCTCTGTCGGGCTCTGTCGGGCTCTGTCGGGCTCTACTGGGCTCTGTCGGGCTCTGTCGGGCCCTGTCGGGCTCTGTCGGGCTCTGTCGGGCTCTACTGGGCTCTGTCGGGCTCTACTGGGCTCTACTATGCCCTGTCGGGCTCTGTCGGGCTCTGTCGGTCCCTGTCGAGCCCAGTCGGGCCCTGTCGGGCTCTGTCGGGTTCTGTCGGGCCCTGTCGGGCTCTGTCGGGCTCTGTCGGGCTCTGTCGGGCTCTGTCGGGCTCTACTGGGCTCTGTCGGGCCCTGTCGGGCCCTGTCGGGCTCTGTCGGGCTCTGTCGGGCTCTGTCGGGCTCTACTGGGCTCTGTCGGGCTCTACTGGGCTCTGTCGGGCTCTGTCGGGCTCTGTCGGGCTCTACTGGGCTCTGTCGGGCTCTGTCGGGCCCTGTAGGGCCCTGTCGGGCCCTGTCGGGCTCTGTCTGGCTCTACTGGGCCCTGTCGGGCCCTGTCGGGCTCTGTCGGGCTCTGTCGGGCTCTACTGGGCTCTGTCGGGCCCTGTCGGGCTCTGTCGGGCTCTGTCGAGCTCTACTGGGCTCTGTCGGGCTCTGTCGGGCCCTGTCGGGCTCTGTCGGGCTCTGTCGGGCCCTGTCGGGCCCTGTCGGGCCCTGTCGGGCCCTGTCGCGCTTTGTCGGGCTCTGTCGGGCTCTGTCGGGCTCTGTCGGGCTCTACTGGGCCCTGTCGGGCTCTGTCGGGCTCTGTCGGGCCCTGTCGGGCTCTGTCGGGCCCTGTCGGGCCCTGTCGGGCTCTGTCGGGCTCTGTCGGGCTCTGTCGGGCGCTGTCGGGATCTACTGGGCCCTGTCGGGCTCTGTCGGGCTCTGTCGGGCTCTGTCGGGCTCTACTGGGCCCTGTCGGGCTCTGACGGGCCCTGTCGGGTTCTGTCGGGCTCTGTCGGGCCCTGTCGGGCTCTGTCGGGCTCTACTGGGCTCTGTCGGGCTCTGTCGGGTTCTGTCGGGCTCTGTCGGGCTCTGTCGGGCCCTGTCGGGCCCTGTCGGGCCCTGTCGGGCTCTGTCGGGCTCTACCGGGCCCTGTCGGGCCCTGTCGGGCTCTGTCGGGCCCAGTCGGGCTCTGTCGGGCCCTGTCGGGCCCTGTCGGGCTTTGTCGGGCTCTGTCGGGCTCTGTCGGGCTCTGTCGGGCTCTACTGGGCCCTGTCGGGCTCTGTTTGGATCTGTCGGGCTCTGTCGGGCCCTGTCGGGCCCTGTCGGGCTCTGTCGGGCTCTGTCGGGCTCTGTCGGGCTCTACTGGTCCCTGTCGGGCTCTGTCGGGCTCTGTTGGGCTCTGTCGGGCTCTACTGGGCTCTGTCGGGCTCTGTCGGGCTCTGTCGGGCTCTACTGGGCCCTGTCGGGCTCTGTCGGGCTCTGTCGGGCTCTGTCGGGTTCTGTCGGGCTCTGTCGGTCTCTGTCGGTCTCTGTCGGGCCCTGTCGGGCCCTGTCGGGCTCTGTCGGGCCCTGTCGGGCCCTGTCGATCTCTGTCGGGCTCTGTCGGGCTCTGTCGGGCTCTACTGGGCTCTGTCGGGCCCTGTCGGGCTCTGTCGGGCTCTGTCGGGCTCTGTCGGGCCCTGTCGGGCCCTGTCGGGCCCTGTCGAGCTCTGTCGGGCTCTGTCGGGCCCTGTCGGGCCCTGTCGGGCTCTGTCGGGCTCTGTCGGGCCCTGTCGGGCTCTGTCGGGCTCTGTCGGGCTCTGTCGGGCTCTATTGGGCTCTGTCGGGTTCTACTGGGCTCTAGTGGGCCCTGTCGGGCTCTGTCGGGCTCTGTCGGGCTCTGTCGGGCTCTGTCGGGCTCTACTGGGCCCTGTCGGGCTCTGTCGGGCTCTGTCGGGCTCTGTCGGGCTCTACTGCTCTCTGTCGGGCCCTGTCGGGCCCTGTCGGGCTCTGTCGGGCTCTGTCGGACCCTGTCGGGCCCTGTCGGGCTCTGTCGGGCTCTGTCGGGCTCTGTCAGGCTCTACTGGGCCCTGTCGGGCCCTGTCGGGCCCTGTCGGGCCCTGTCGGGCTCTGTCGGGCCCTGTCGGGCCCTGTCGGGCTCTGTCGGGCTCTGTCGGGCTCTACTGGGCCCTGTCGGGCCCTGTCGGGCCCTGTCGGGCTCTGTCGGGCTCTACTGGGCCCTGTCGGGCTCTGTCGGGCCCTGTCGGGCTCTGTCGGGCTCTGTCGGGCTCTGTCGGGCTCTAATGTTCCCTGTCGGGCCCTGTCGGGCTCTGTCGGGCCCTGTCGGGCCCTGTCGGGCTCTGTCGGGCTCTGTCGGGCCCTGTCGGGCTCTGTCGGGCTCTGTCGGGCTCTGTCGGGCTCTACTGGGCTCTGTCGGGCTCTGTCGGGTTCTGTCGGGCTCTGTCGGGCCCTGTCGGGCCCTGTTGGGCCCTGTCGGGCTCTGTCGGGCTCTGTCGGGTTCTGTCGGGCCCTGTCGGGCTCTGTCGGGCTCTGTCGGGCTCTACTGGTCTCTACTGTTCCCTGTCGGGCCCTGTCGGGCTCTGTCAGGCTCTGTCGGGCTCTGTCGGGCTCTGTCGGGCTCTACTGGGCCCTGTCGGGCTCTGTCGGGCTCTGTTGGGCTCTGTCGGGCTCTGTCGGGCTCTGTCGGGCCCTGTCGGGCCCTGTCGGGCTCTGTCGGCTTCTGTCGGGCTCTGTCGGGCTCTGTCGGGCTCTGTCGGGCTCTACTGGGCTCTGTCGGGCTCTGTCGGGCCCTGTCGGGCTCTGTCGGGCTCTGTCGGGCTCTACTGGGTTCTGTCGGGCTCTACTGGGCTCTACTATGCCCTGTCGGGCTCTGTCGGGCTCTGTCGGGCCCTGTCGGGCTCTGTCGGGCCCTGTCGGGCCCTGTCGGGCTCTGTCGGGCTCTGTCGGGCTCTGTCGGGCTCTACCGGGCCCTGTCGGGCTCTGTCGGGCTCTGTCGGGCTCTGTCGGGCCCTGTCGGGCCCTGTCGGGCCCTGTCGGGCCCTGTTGGGCTTTGTCGGGCTCTGTCGGGCCCTGTCGGGCCCCGTCGGGCTCTGTCGGGCTCTGTCGGGCCCTGTCGGGCCCTGTCGAGCTCTGTCGGGCTCTGTCGGGCTCTGTCGGGCTCTACTGGGCTCTGTCGGGCCCTGTCGGGCTCTGTCGGGCTCTGTCGGGCTCTGTCGGGCTCTATTGGGCTCTGTCGGGTTCTACTGGGCTCTACTGGGCCCTGTCGGGCTCTGTCGAGCTCTGTCGGGCTCTGTCGGGCTCTGTCGGGCTCTGTCGGGCTCTACTGGGCTCTGTCGGGTTCTGTCGGGCCCTGTTGGGCTCTGTCGGGCTCTGTCGGGCTCTACTGGTCTCTGTCGGGCTCAGTCGGGCCCTGTCGGGCTCTGTCGGGCTCTGTCGGGCTCTGTCGGACCCTGTCGGGCCCTGTCGGGCCCTGTCGGGCTCTGTCGGGCTCTGTCGGGCTCTGCTGGGCCCTGTCGGGCCCTGTCGGGCCCTGTCGGGCTCTGTCGGGCTCTGTCGAGCTCTACTGGGCTCTGTCGGGCTCTGTCGGGCTCTGTCGGGCCCTGTCGGGCTCTGTCGGGCTCTGTCGGGCTCTACTGGGCCCTGTCGGGCCCTGTCGGGCCCTGTCGGGCTCTGTCGGGCTCTACTGGGCCCTGTCGGGCCCTGTCGGGCCCTGTCGGGCTCTGTCGGGCTCTGTCGGGCTCTACTGGGCTCTACTGTTCCCTGTCGGGCCCTGTCGGCCCTGTCGGGCCCTGTCGGGCCCTGTCGGGCCCTGTCGGGCTCTGTCGGGCCCTGTCGGGCCGTGTCGGGCTCTGTCGGGCTCTGTCGGGCTCTGTTGGGCTCTACTGGGCTCTGTCGGGTTCTGTCGGGCTCTGTCGGGCTCTGTCGGGCCCTGTCGGGCCCTGTCGGGCCCTGTCGGGCTCTGTCGGGCTCTGTCAGGTTCTGTCGGGCCCTGTCGGGCTCTGTCGGGCTCTGTCGGGCTCTGTCGGGCTCTACTGGGCTCTACTGTTCCCTGTCGGGCCCTGTCGGGCTCTGTCAGGCTCTGTCGGGCTCTGTCGGGCTCTGTCGGGCTCTACGGGGTCCTGTCGGGCTCTGTCGGGCTCTGTCGGGCTCTGTCGGGCTCTGTCGGGCCCTGTCGGGCCCTGTCGGGCCCTGTCGGGCTCTGTCGGGTTCTGTCGGGCTCTGTCGGGCTCTGTCGGGCCCTGTCGGGCTCTGTCGGGCCCTGTCGGGCTCTGTCGGGCTCTGTCGGGCTCTACTGGGCTCTGTCGGGCTCTGTCGGGCCCTGTCGGGCTCTGTCGGGCTCTGTCGGGCTCTACTGGGCCCTGTCGGGCCCTGTCGGGCTCTGTCGGGCTCTGTCGGGCTCTGTCGGGCTCTGTCGGGCTCTACTGGGCTCTACTGTTCCCTGTCGGGCCCTGTCGGGCCCTGTCGGGCTCTGTCGGGCTCTGTCGGGCTCTGTCGGGCCCTGTCGGGCTCTGTCGGGCTCTGTCGGGCTCTGTCGGGCCCTGTCGGGCTCTGTCGGGCCCTGTCGGGCCCTGTCACGCTCTGTCGGGCTCTGTCGGGCTCTGTCGGGCTCGACTGGGCTCTGTCGGGCCCTGTCGGGCTCTTTCGGGCTCTGTCGGGCTCTGTCGGGCTCTACTGGGCTCTGTCGGGCTCTACTGGGCTCTGTCGGGCTCTGTCGGGCCCTGTAGGGCCCTGTCGGGCTCTGTCGGGCTCTGTCGGGCTCTACTGCGCCCTGTCGGGCCCTGTCGGGCTCTGTCGGGCTCTGTCGGGCTCTACTGGGCTCTGTCGGGCTCTACTGGGCTCTGTCGGGCTCTGTCGGGCTCTGTCGGGCTCTGTCGGGCTCTGTCGGGCCCTGTCGGGGTCTGTCGGGCTCTGTCGGGCTCTACTGGGCCCTGTCGGGCTCTGTCGGGCTCTGTCGGGCCCTGTCGGGCCCTGTCGGGCTCTGTCGGGCCCTGTCGAGCCCTGTCGGGCCCTGTCGGGCTCTGTCGGGCTCTGTCGGGCCCTGTCGGGCTCTGTCGGGCTCCACTGGGCCCTGTCGGGCACTGTCGGGCCCTGTTCGGGCTCTGTCGGGCTCTGTCGGGCCCTGTCGGGCTCTGTCGGGCTCTGTCGAGCTCTACTGGGCTCTGTCGGGCTCTGTCGGGCCCTGTCGGGCTCTGTCGGGCCCTGTCGGGCTCTGTCGGGCTCTGTCGGGCTCTGGCGGGCTCTGTCGGGCTCTACCGGGCCCTGTCGGGCCCTGTCGGGCTCTGTCGGGCTCTGTCGGGCTCTGTCGGGCTCTGTCGGGCCCTGTCGGGCCCTGTTGGGCTTTGTCGGGCTCTGTCGGGCCCTGTCAGGCACTGTCGGGCTCTGTCGGGCTCTGTCGGGCCCTGTCGGGCCCTGTCGAGCTCTGTCGGGCTCTGTCGGGCTCTGTCGGGCTCTGTCGGGCTCTACTGGGCTCTGTCGGGCCCTGTCGGGCTCTGTCGGGCTCTGTCGGGCTCTGTCGGGCTCTATTGGGCTCTGTCGGGTTCTACTGGGCTCTACTGGGCCCTGTCGGGCTCTGTCGGGCTCTGTCGGGCTCTGTCGGGCCCTGTCGGGCCCTGTCGGGCTCTGTCGGGCTCTGTCGGGCTCTGTCGGGCTCTACTGGTCTCTGTCGGGCTCAGTCGGGCCCTGTCGGGCCCTGTCGGGCTCTGTCGGACCCTGTCGGACCCTGTCGGGGCCTGTCGGGCCCTGTCGGGCTCTGTCGGGCTCTGTCGGGCTCTACTGGGCCCTGTCGGGCCCTGTCGGGCTCTGTCGGGCTCTGTCGAGCTCTACTGGGCTCTGTCGGGCTCTGTCGGGCCCTGTCGGGCTCTGTCGGGCTCTGTCGGGCTCTGTCGGGCTCTGTCGGGCTCTACTGGGCCCTGTCGGGCCCTGTCGGACCCTGTCGGGCTCTGTCGGGCTCTGTCGGGCTCTGTCGGGCTCTGTCGGGCTCTACTGGGCTCTGTCGGGCTCTGTCGGGCCCTGTCGGGCTCTGTCGGGCTCTACTGGGCTCTGTCGGGCTCTACTGGGCTCTACTAGGCCCTGTCGGGCGCTGTCGGGCGCTGTCGGGCCCTGTCGGGCCCTGTCGGGCCCTGTCGGGCTCCGTCGGGTTCTGTCGGGCTCTGTCGGGCTCTGTCGGGCCCTGTCAGGCTCTGTCGGGCTCTGTCGGGCTCTGTCGGGCTCTACTGGGCTCTGTCGGGCTCTGTCGGGCCCTGTCGGGCTCTGTCGGGCTCTGTCGCGCTCTGTCGGGCTCTACTGGGCTCTGTCGGGCCCTGTCGGGCTCTGTCGGGCTCTGTCGCGCTCTGTCGGGCTCTACTGGGCTCTGTCGGGCTCTACTGGGCTCTACTGGGGCCTGTCGGGCTCTGTCGGGCCCTGTCGGGCCCTGTCGGGCTCTGTCGGGCTCTGTCGGGCTCTGTCGGGCTCTACTGGGCTCTGTCGGGCTCTGTCGGTCCCTGTAGGGCCCTGTTGGGCTCTGTCGGGCTCTGTCGGGCTCTACTGGGCCCTGTCGGGCTCTGTCGGGCTCTGTCGGGCTCTGTCGGGCTCTACTGGGCTCTGTCGGGCCCTGTCGGGCTCTGTCGGGCTCTGTCGAGCTCTACTGGGCTCTGTCGGGCCCTGTCGGGCCCTGTCGGGCCCTGTCGGGCTCTGTCGGGCTCTGTCGGGCTCTGTCGGGCTCTGTTGGGACCTGTCGGGCCCTGTCGAGCTCTGTCGGGCTCTGTCGGGCCCTGTCGGGCCCTGTCGGGCTTTGTCGGGCCCTGTCGGGCTCTGTCGGGCTCTGTCGGGCCCTGTCGGGCCCTGTCGGGCCCTGTCGGGCCCTGTCGGGCTCTGTCGGGCTCTGTCGGGCTCTGTCGGGTTCTACTGGTCTCTACTAGGCCCTGTCGGGCTCTGTCGGGCTCTGTCGGGCTCTGTCGGGCTCTACTGGTCTCTGTCGGGCCCTGTCGGGCCCTGTCGGGCCCTGTCGGGCTCTGTCGGGCTCTGTCGGGCCCTGTCGGGCCCTGTCGGGCTCTGTTGGGCTCTGTCGGGCTCTACTGGGCCCTGTAGGGCCCTGTCGGGCCCTGTCGGGCCCTGTCGGGCTCTGTCGGGCTCTGTCGAGCTCTACTGGGCTCTGTCGGGCTCTGTCGGGCCCTGTCGGGCTCTGTCGGGCTCTGTCGGGCTCTGTCGGGCTCTACTGGGCCCTGTCGGGCTCTGTCGGGCCCTGTCGGGCCCTGTCGGGCCCTGTCGGGCTCTGTCGGGCTCTGTTGGGCTCTGTCGGGCCCTGTCGGGCTCTGTCGGGCTCTACTGGGCCCTGTCGGGCTCTGTCGGGCCCTGTCGGGCCCTGTCGGGCTCTGTCGGGCTCTGTCGAGCTCTACTGGGCTCTGTCGGGCCCTGTCGGCCTCTGTCGGGCTCTGTCGGGCTCTGGCGGGCTCTGTCGGGCTCTACCGGGCTCTGTCGGGCCCTGTCGGGCCCTGTCGGGCTCTGTCGGGCCCTGTCGGGCCCTGTCGGGCTTTGTCGGGCTCTGTCGGGCTCTGTCGGGCTCTGTCGGGCTCTACTGGGCCCTGTCGGGCTCTGTTTGGATCTGTCGGGCCCTGTCGGGCTCTGTCGGGCTCTTTCGGGCTCTACTGGGCTCTACTGTTCCCTGTCGGGCCCTGTCGGGCTCTGTCGGGCTCTGTCGGGCCCTGTCGGGCCCTGTCGGGCTCTATCGGGCTCTGTCGGCCTCTGTCGGGCTCTAGTGGGCTCTGTCGGGCTCTGTCGGGTTCTGTCGGGCCCTGTCGGGCCCTGTCGGGCTCTGTCGGGCTCTGTCGGGCTCTGTCGGGCTCTGTCGGGCTCTACTGGGCTCTGTCGGGCTCTGTCGGTCCCTGTAGGGCCCTGTCGGGCTCTGTCGGGCTCTGTCGGGCCCTGTCGGGCCCTGTCGGGCTCTGTCGGGCTCTACTGGGCCCTGTCGGGCTCTGTTTGGATCTGTCGGGCCCTGTCGGGCTCTGTCGGGCTCTTTCGGGCTCTACTGGGCTCTACTGTTCCCTGTCGGGCCCTGTCGGGCCCTGTCGGGCTCTGTCGGGCTCTGTCGGGCCCTGTCGGGCCCTGTCGGGCTCTCTCGGGCCCTGTCGGGCCCAGTCGGGCCCTGTCGGGCTCTGTCGGGCTCTGTCGGCCTCTGTCGGGCTCTAGTGGGCTCTGTCGGGCTCTGTCGGGTTCTGTCGGGCCCTGTCGGGCCCTGTCGGGCTCTGTCGGGCTCTGTCGGGCTCTGTCGGGCTCTGTCGGGCTCTGTCGGGCTCTACTGGGCTCTACTGTTCCCTGTCGGGCCCTGTCGGGCTCTGTCGGGCTCTGTCGGGCTCTGTCGGGCTCTGTCGGGCTCTCCTGGGCCCTGTCGGGCTCTGTTGGGCTCTGTCGGGCTCTGTCGGGCCCTGTCGGGCTCTGTCGGGTTCTGTCGGGCCCTGTCGGGCCCTGTCGGGCCCTGTCGGGCTCTGTCGGGCTCTGTCGGGCTCTGTCGGGCTCTACTGGGCTCTGTCGGGCTCTGTCGGGCCCTGTCGGGCTCTGTCGGGCTCTATCGGGCTCTACTGGGCTCTGTCGGGCTCTACTGGGCTCTACTAGGCCCTGTCGGGCCCTGTCGGGCCCTGTCGTGCCCTGTTGGGCTCTGTCGGGCCCTGTCGGGCTCTACTGGGCTCTGTCGGGCTCTGTCGGGCTCTGTCGGGCTCTGTCGGGCCCTGTCGGGCTCTTTTGGGCTCTGTCGGGCTCTGTCGGGCTCTACTGGGCTCTGTCGGGCTCTACTGGGCTCTGTCGGGCTCTGTCGGGCCCTGTAGGGCCCTGTCGGGCTCTGTCGGGCTCTGTCGGGCTCTACTGCGCCCTGTCGGGCCCTGTCGGGCTCTGTCGGGCTCTGTCGGGCTCTACTGGGCTCTGTCGGGCTCTACTGGGCTCTGTCGGGCTCTGTCGGGCTCTGTCGGGCTCTGTCGGGCCCTGTCGGGGTCTGTCGGGCTCTGTCGGGCTCTACTGGGCCCTGTCGGGCTCTGTCGGGCTCTGTCGGGCCCTGTCGGGCCCTGTCGGGCTCTGTCGGGCTCTGTCGGGCCCTGTCGGGCCCTGTCGGGCTCTGTCGGGCTCTGTCGGGCCCTGTCGGGCTCTGTCGGGCTCCACTGGGCCCTGTCGGGCACTGTCGGGCCCTGTTCGGGCTCTGTTGGGCTCTGTCGGGCCCTGTCGGGCTCTGTCGGGCTCTGTCGAGCTCTACTGGGCTCTGTCGGGCTCTGTCGGGCCCTGTCGGGCTCTGTCGGGCTCTGTCGGGCTCTGTCGGGCTCTGTCGGGCTCTGGCGGGCTCTGTCGGGCTCTACCGGGCCCTGTCGGGCCCTGTCGGGCTCTGTCGGGCTCTGTCGGGCTCTGTCGGGCTCTGTCGGGCCCTGTCGGGCCCTGTTGGGCTTTGTCGGGCTCTGTCGGGCCCTGTCAGGCACTGTCGGGCTCTGTCGGGCTCTGTCGGGCCCTGTCGGGCCCTGTCGAGCTCTGTCGGGCTCTGTCGGGCTCTGTCGGGCTCTGTCGGGCTCTACTGGGCTCTGTCGGGCCCTGTCGGGCTCTGTCGGGCTCTGTCGGGCTCTGTCGGGCTCTATTGGGCTCTGTCGGGTTCTACTGGGCTCTACTGGGCCCTGTCGGGCTCTGTCGGGCTCTGTCGGGCCCTGTCGGGCCCTGTCGGGCTCTGTCGGGCTCTGTCGGGCTCTGTCGGGCTCTACTGGTCTCTGTCGGGCTCAGTCGGGCCCTGTCGGGCCCTGTCGGGCTCTGTCGGACCCTGTCGGACCCTGTCGGGGCCTGTCGGGCCCTGTCGGGCTCTGTCGGGCTCTGTCGGGCTCTACTGGGCCCTGTCGGGCCCTGTCGGGCTCTGTCGGGCTCTGTCGAGCTCTACTGGGCTCTGTCGGGCTCTGTCGGGCCCTGTCGGGCTCTGTCGGGCTCTGTCGGGCTCTGTCGGGCTCTACTGGGCCCTGTCGGGCCCTGTCGGACCCTGTCGGGCTCTGTCGGGCTCTGTCGGGCTCTGTCGGGCTCTGTCGGGCTCTACTGGGCTCTGTCGGGCTCTGTCGGGCCCTGTCGGGCTCTGTCGGGCTCTACTGGGCTCTGTCGGGCTCTACTGGGCTCTACTAGGCCCTGTCGGGCGCTGTCGGGCGCTGTCGGGCCCTGTCGGGCCCTGTCGGGCCCTGTCGGGCTCCGTCGGGTTCTGTCGGGCTCTGTCGGGCTCTGTCGGGCCCTGTCAGGCTCTGTCGGGCTCTGTCGGGCTCTGTCGGGCTCTACTGGGCTCTGTCGGGCTCTGTCGGGCCCTGTCGGGCTCTGTCGGGCTCTGTCGCGCTCTGTCGGGCTCTACTGGGCTCTGTCGGGCTCTACTGGGCTCTACTGGGGCCTGTCGGGCTCTGTCGGGCCCTGTCGGGCCCTGTCGGGCTCTGTCGGGCTCTGTCGGGCTCTGTCGGGCTCTACTGGGCTCTGTCGGGCTCTGTCGGTCCCTGTAGGGCCCTGTTGGGCTCTGTCGGGCTCTGTCGGGCTCTACTGGGCCCTGTCGGGCTCTGTCGGGCTCTGTCGGGCTCTGTCAGGCTCTACTGGGCTCTGTCGGGCCCTGTCGGGCTCTGTCGGGCTCTGTCGAGCTCTACTGGGCTCTGTCGGGCCCTGTCAGGCCCTGTCGGGCCCTGTCGGGCTCTGTCGGGCTCTGTCGGGCTCTGTCGGGCTCTGTTGGGACCTGTCGGGCCCTGTCGAGCTCTGTCGGGCTCTGTCGGGCCCTGTCGGGCCCTGTCGGGCTTTGTCGGGCCCTGTCGGGCTCTGTCGGGCCCTGTCGGGCCCTGTCGGGCCCTGTCGGGCCCTGTCGGGCTCTGTCGGGCTCTGTCGGGCTCTGTCGGGTTCTACTGGTCTCTACTAGGCCCTGTCGGGCTCTGTCGGGCTCTGTCGGGCTCTGTCGGGCTCTGTCGGGCTCTACTGGTCTCTGTCGGGCCCTGTCGGGCCCTGTCGGGCCCTGTCGGGCTCTGTCGGGCTCTGTCGGGCCCTGTCGGGCCCTGTCGGGCTCTGTTGGGCTCTGTCGGGCTCTACTGGGCCCTGTAGGGCCCTGTCGGGCCCTGTCGGGCCCTGTCGGGCTCTGTCGGGCTCTGTCGAGCTCTACTGGGCTCTGTCGGGCTCTGTCGGGCCCTGTCGGGCTCTGTCGGGCTCTGTCGGGCTCTGTCGGGCTCTACTGGGCCCTGTCGGGCTCTGTCGGGCCCTGTCGGGCCCTGTCGGGCCCTGTCGGGCTCTGTCGGGCTCTGTTGGGCTCTGTCGGGCCCTGTCGGGCTCTGTCGGGCTCTACTGGGCCCTGTCGGGCTCTGTCGGGCCCTGTCGGGCCCTGTCGGGCTCTGTCGGGCTCTGTCGAGCTCTACTGGGCTCTGTCGGGCCCTGTCGGCCTCTGTCGGGCTCTGTCGGGCTCTGGCGGGCTCTGTCGGGCTCTACCGGGCTCTGTCGGGCCCTGTCGGGCCCTGTCGGGCTCTGTCGGGCCCTGTCGGGCCCTGTCGGGCTCTGTCGGGCTTTGTCGGGCTCTGTCGGGCTCTGTCGGGCTCTGTCGGGCTCTACTGGGCCCTGTCGGGCTCTGTTTGGATCTGTCGGGCCCTGTCGGGCTCTGTCGGGCTCTTTCGGGCTCTACTGGGCTCTACTGTTCCCTGTCGGGCCCTGTCGGGCTCTGTCGGGCTCTGTCGGGCCCTGTCGGGCCCTGTCGGGCTCTATCGGGCTCTGTCGGCCTCTGTCGGGCTCTAGTGGGCTCTGTCGGGCTCTGTCGGGTTCTGTCGGGCCCTGTCGGGCCCTGTCGGGCTCTGTCGGGCTCTGTCGGGCTCTGTCGGGCTCTGTCGGGCTCTACTGGGCTCTGTCGGGCTCTGTCGGTCCCTGTAGGGCCCTGTCGGGCTCTGTCGGGCTCTGTCGGGCCCTGTCGGGCCCTGTCGGGCTCTGTCGGGCTCTACTGGGCCCTGTCGGGCTCTGTTTGGATCTGTCGGGCCCTGTCGGGCTCTGTCGGGCTCTTTCGGGCTCTACTGGGCTCTACTGTTCCCTGTCGGGCCCTGTCGGGCCCTGTCGGGCTCTGTCGGGCTCTGTCGGGCCCTGTCGGGCCCTGTCGGGCTCTGTCGGGCCCTGTCGGGCCCAGTCGGGCCCTGTCGGGCCCTGTCGGGCTCTGTCGGGCTCTGTCGGGCTCTGTCGGGTTCTACTGGTCTCTACTAGGCCCTGTCGGGCTCTGTCGGGCTCTGTCGGGCTCTGTCGGGCTCTGTCGGGCTCTACTGGTCTCTGTCGGGCCCTGTCGGGCCCTGTCGAGCTCTGTCGGGCTCTGTCGGGCCCTGTCGGGCCCTGTCGGGCTTTGTCGGGCCCTGTCGGGCTCTGTCGGGCCCTGTCGGGCCCTGTCGGGCCCTGTCGGGCCCTGTCGGGCTCTGTCGGGCTCTGTCGGGCTCTGTCGGGTTCTACTGGTCTCTACTAGGCCCTGTCGGGCTCTGTCGGGCTCTGTCGGGCTCTGTCGGGCTCTGTCGGGCTCTACTGGTCTCTGTCGGGCCCTGTCGGGCCCTGTCGGGCCCTGTCGGGCTCTGTCGGGCTCTGTCGGGCCCTGTCGGGCCCTGTCGGGCTCTGTTGGGCTCTGTCGGGCTCTACTGGGCCCTGTAGGGCCCTGTCGGGCCCTGTCGGGCCCTGTCGGGCTCTGTCGGGCTCTGTCGAGCTCTACTGGGCTCTGTCGGGCTCTGTCGGGCCCTGTCGGGCTCTGTCGGGCTCTGTCGGGCTCTGTCGGGCTCTACTGGGCCCTGTCGGGCTCTGTCGGGCCCTGTCGGGCCCTGTCGGGCCCTGTCGGGCTCTGTCGGGCTCTGTTGGGCTCTGTCGGGCCCTGTCGGGCTCTGTCGGGCTCTACTGGGCCCTGTCGGGCTCTGTCGGGCCCTGTCGGGCCCTGTCGGGCTCTGTCGGGCTCTGTCGAGCTCTACTGGGCTCTGTCGGGCCCTGTCGGCCTCTGTCGGGCTCTGTCGGGCTCTGGCGGGCTCTGTCGGGCTCTACCGGGCTCTGTCGGGCCCTGTCGGGCCCTGTCGGGCTCTGTCGGGCCCTGTCGGGCCCTGTCGGGCTCTGTCGGGCTTTGTCGGGCTCTGTCGGGCTCTGTCGGGCTCTGTCGGGCTCTACTGGGCCCTGTCGGGCTCTGTTTGGATCTGTCGGGCCCTGTCGGGCTCTGTCGGGCTCTTTCGGGCTCTACTGGGCTCTACTGTTCCCTGTCGGGCCCTGTCGGGCTCTGTCGGGCTCTGTCGGGCCCTGTCGGGCCCTGTCGGGCTCTATCGGGCTCTGTCGGCCTCTGTCGGGCTCTAGTGGGCTCTGTCGGGCTCTGTCGGGTTCTGTCGGGCCCTGTCGGGCCCTGTCGGGCTCTGTCGGGCTCTGTCGGGCTCTGTCGGGCTCTGTCGGGCTCTACTGGGCTCTGTCGGGCTCTGTCGGTCCCTGTAGGGCCCTGTCGGGCTCTGTCGGGCTCTGTCGGGCCCTGTCGGGCCCTGTCGGGCTCTGTCGGGCTCTACTGGGCCCTGTCGGGCTCTGTTTGGATCTGTCGGGCCCTGTCGGGCTCTGTCGGGCTCTTTCGGGCTCTACTGGGCTCTACTGTTCCCTGTCGGGCCCTGTCGGGCCCTGTCGGGCTCTGTCGGGCTCTGTCGGGCCCTGTCGGGCCCTGTCGGGCTCTGTCGGGCCCTGTCGGGCCCAGTCGGGCCCTGTCGGGCTCTGTCGGGCTCTGTCGGCCTCTGTCGGGCTCTAGTGGGCTCTGTCGGGCTCTGTCGGGTTCTGTCGGGCCCTGTCGGGCCCTGTCGGGCTCTGTCGGGCTCTGTCGGGCTCTGTCGGGCTCTGTCGGGCTCTACTGGGCTCTACTGTTCCCTGTCGGGCCCTGTCGGGCTCTGTCGGGCTCTGTCGGGCTCTGTCGGGCTCTGTCGGGCTCTCCTGGGCCCTGTCGGGCTCTGTTGGGCTCTGTCGGGCTCTGTCGGGCCCTGTCGGGCTCTGTCGGGTTCTGTCGGGCCCTGTCGGGCCCTGTCGGGCCCTGTCGGGCTCTGTCGGGCTCTTTCGGGCTCTGTCGGGCTCTACTGGGCTCTGTCGGGCTCTGTCGGGCCCTGTCGGGCTCTGTCGGGCTCTATCGGGCTCTACTGGGCTCTGTCGGGCTCTACTGGGCTCTACTAGGCCCTGTCGGGCCCTGTCGGGCCCTGTCGTGCCCTGTTGGGCTCTGTCGGGCCCTGTCGGGCTCTACTGGGCTCTGTCGGGCTCTGTCGGGCTCTGTCGGGCCCTGTCGGGCTCTTTCGGGCTCTGTCGGGCTCTGTCGGGCTCTACTGGGCTCTGTCGGGCTCTACTGGGCTCTGTCGGGCTCTGTCGGGCCCTGTAGGGCCCTGTCGGGCTCTGTCGGGCTCTGTCGGGCTCTACTGCGCCCTGTCGGGCCCTGTCGGGCTCTGTCGGGCTCTGTCGGGCTCTACTGGGCTCTGTCGGGCTCTGTCGGGCTCTGTCGGGCTCTGTCGGGCCCTGTCGGGCTCTGTCGGGCTCTGTCGGGCTCTACTGGGCCCTGTCGGGCTCTGTCGGGCTCTGTCGGGCCCTGTCGGGCTCTGTCGGGCTCTGTCGGGCCCTGTCGGGCCCTGTCGGGCTCTGTCGGGCTCTGTCGGGCCCTGTCGGGCCCTGTCGGGCTCTGTCGGGCTCTACTGGGCCCTGTCGGGCCCTGTCGGGCCCTGTTCGGGCTCTGTCGGGCCCTGTCGGGCCCTGTCGGGCTCTGTCGGGCTCTGTCGAGCTCTACTGGGCTCTGTCGGGCTCTGTCGGGCCCTGTCGGGCTCTGTCGGGCCCTGTCGGGCCCTGTCGGGCTCTGTCGGGCTCTGTCGGGCTCTGTCGGGCTCTACCGGGCCCTGTCGGGCTCTGTCGGGCTCTGTCGGGCTCTGTCGGGCCCTGTCGGGCCCTGTCGGGCCCTGTTGGGCTTTGTCGGGCTCTGTCGGGCCCTGTCGGGCCCTGTCGGGCTCTGTCGGGCTCTGTCGGGCCCTGTCGGGCCCTGTCGAGCTCTGTCGGGCTCTGTCGGGCTCTGTCGGGCTCTACTGGGCTCTGTCGGGCTCTGTCGGGTTCTGTCGGGCCCTGTCGGGCCCTGTCGGGCCCTGTCGGGCTCTGTCGGGCTCTGTCGGGCTCTGTCGGGCTCTACTGGGCTCTGTCGGGCCCTGTCGGGCTCTGTCGGGCTCTGTCGAGCTCTACTGGGCTCTGTCGGGCTCTGTCGGGCCCTGTCGGGCCCTGTCGGGCTCTGTCGGGCTCTGTCGGGCTCTGTCGGGCTCTGTTGGGACCTGTCGGGCCCTGTCGAGCTCTGTCGGGCTCTGTCGGGCCCTGTCGGGCCCTGTCGGGCTTTGTCGGGCCCTGTCGGGCTCTGTCGGGCTCTGTCGGGCTCTGTCGGGCCCTGTCGGGCCCTGTCGGGCCCTGTCGGGCCCTGTCGGGCTCTGTCGGGCTCTGTCGGGCTCTGTCGGGTTCTACTGGTCTCTACTGGGCCCTGTCGGGCTCTGTCGGGCTCTGTCGGGCTCTGTCGGGCTCTGTCGGGCTCTACTGGTCTCTGTCGGGCCCTGTCGGGCCCTGTCGGGCCCTGTCGGGCTCTGTCGGGCTCTGTCGGGCCCTGTCGGGCCCTGTCGGGCTCTGTTGGGCTCTGTCGGGCTCTACTGGGCCCTGTCGGCCCCTGTCGGGCCCTGTCGGGCCCTGTCGGGCTCTGTCGGGCTCTGTCGACCTCTACTGGGCTCTGTCGGGCTCTGTCGGGCCCTGTCGGGCTCTGTCGGGCTCTGTCGGGCTCTGTCGGGCTCTACTGGGCCCTGTCGGGCTCTGTCGGGCCCTGTCGGGCCCTGTCGGGCCCTGTCGGGCTCTGTCGGGCTCTGTTGGGCTCTGTCGGGCCCTGTCGGGCTCTGTCGGGCTCTACTGGGCCCTGTCGGGCTCTGTCCGGCCCTGTCGGGCCCTGTCGGGCTCTGTCGGGCTCTGTCGAGCTCTACTGGGCTCTGTCGGGCCCTGTCGGGCTCTGGCGGGCTCTGTCGGGCTCTGGCGGGCCCTGTCGGGCCCTGTCGGGCTCTGTCGGGCCCTGTCGGGCCCTGTCGGGCTCTGTCGGGCCCTGTCGGGCCCTGTCGGGCTCTGTCGGGCTCTACTGGGCCCTGTCGGGCTCTGTTTGGATCTGTCGGGCCCTGTCGGGCCCTGTCGGGCTCTTTCGGGCTCTACTGGGCTCTACTGTTCCCTGTCGGGCCCTGTCGGGCCCTGTCGGGCTCTGTCGGGCTCTGTCGGGCCCTGTCGGGCCCTGTCGGGCTCTGTCGGGCCCTGTCGGGCCCTGTCGGGCCCTGTCGGGCTCTGTCGGGCTCTGTCGGCCTCTGTCGGGCTCTAGTGGGATCTGTCGGGCTCTGTCGGGTTCTGTCGGGCCCTGTCGGGCCCTGTCGGGCCCTGTCGGGCTCTGTCGGGCTCTGTCGGGCTCTGTCGGGCTCTACTGGGCTCTACTGTTCCCTGTCGGGCCCTGTCGGGCTCTGTCGGGCTCTGTCGGGCTCTGTCGGGCTCTGTCGGGCTCTCCTGGGCCCTGTCGGGATCTGTTGGGCTCTGTCGGGCTCTGTCGGGCCCTGTCGGGCTCTGTCGGGTTCTGTCGGGCCCTGTCGGGCCCTGTCGGGCCCTGTCGGGCTCTGTCGGGCTCTGTCGGGCTCTGTCGGGCTCTACTGGGCTCTGTCGGGCTCTGTCGGGCCCTGTCGGGCTCTGTCGGGCTCTGTCGGGCTCTACTGGGCTCTGTCGGGCTCTACTGGGCTCTACTAGGCCCTGTCGGGCCCTGTCGGGCCCTGTCGTGCCCTGTTGGGCTCTGTCGGGCCCTGTCGGGCCCTGTCGGGCTCTGTCGGGCTCTGTCGGGCTCTGTCGGGCTCTGTCGGGCCCTGTCGGGCTCTTTCGGGCTCTGTCGGGCTCTGTCGGACTCTACTGGGCTCTGTCGGGCTCTACTGGGCTCTGTCGGGCTCTGTCGGGCCCTGTAGGGCCCTGTCGGGCTCTGTCGGGCTCTGTCGGGCTCTACTGCGCCCTGTCGGGCCCTGTCGGGCTCTGTCGGGCTCTGTCGGGCTCTACTGGGCTCTGTCGGGCTCTGTCGGGCTCTGTCGGGCTCTGTCGGGCCCTGTCGGGCCCTGTCGGGCTCTGTCGGGCTCTACTGGGCCCTGTCGGGCCCTGTCGGGCCCTGTTCGGGCTCTGTCGGGCCCTGTCGGGCCCTGTCGGGCTCTGTCGGGCTCTGTCGAGCTCTACTGGGCTCTGTCGGGCTCTGTCGGGCCCTGTCGGGCTCTGTCGGGCCCTGTCGGGCCCTGTCGGGCTCTGTCGGGCTCTGTCGGGCTCTGTCGGGCTCTACCGGGCCCTGTCGGGCTCTGTCGGGCTCTGTCGGGCCCTGTCGGGCCCTGTCGGGCCCTGTCGGGCCCTGTTGGGCTTTGTCGGGCCCTGTTGGGCTTTGTCGGGCCCTGTCGGGCCCTGTCGGGCTCTGTCGGGCTCTGTCGGGCCCTGTCGGGCCCTGTCGAGCTCTGTCGGGCTCTGTCGGGCTCTGTCGGGCTCTACTGGGCTCTGTCGGGCCCTGTCGGGCTCTGTCGGGCTCTGTCGGGCTCTGTCGTGCTCTATTGGGCTCTGTCGGGTTCTACTGGGCTCTACTGGGACCTGTCGGGCTCTGTCGGGCTCTGTCGGGCTCTGTCGGGCTCTGTCGGGCTCTACTGGGCTCTGTCGGGCTCTGTCGGGCCCTGTCGGGCTCTGTCGGGCTCTGTCGGGCTCTACTGGTCTCTGTCGGGCTCAGTCGGGCCCTGTCGGGCCCTGTCGGGCTCTGTCGGGCTCTGTCGGACCCTGTCGGGCCCTGTCGGGCCCTGTCGGGCTCTGTCGGGCTCTGTCGGGCTCTACTGGGCCCTGTCGGGCCCTGTCGGGCCCTGTCGGGCCCTGTCGGGCTCTGTCGGGCTCTGTCGGGCTCTGTCGGGCCCTGTCGGGCTCTGTCGGGCTCTACTGGGCCCTGTCGGGCTCTGTCGGGCCCTGTCGGGCTCTGTCGGGCTCTGTCGAGCTCTACTGGGCTCTGTCGGGCCCTGTCGGGCCCTGTCGGGCTCTGTCGGGCTCTGTCGGGCTCTGGCGGGCTCTGTCGGGCTCTACCGGGCCCTGTCGGGCTCTGTCGGGCTCTGTCGGGCTCTGTCGGGCTCTGTCGGGCTCTGTCGGGCTCTACTGGGCTCTGTCGGGCTCTGTCGGTCCCTGTAGGGCCCTGTCGGGCTCTGTCGGGCTCTGTCGGGCCCTGTCGGGCCCTGTCGGGCTCTGTCGGGCTCTACTGGGCCCTGTCGGGCTCTGTTTGGATCTGTCGGGCCCTGTCGGGCTCTGTCGGGCTCTTTCGGGCTCTACTGGGCTCTACTGTTCCCTGTCGGGCCCTGTCGGGCCCTGTCGGGCTCTGTCGGGCTCTGTCGGGCCCTGTCGGGCCCTGTCGGGCTCTGTCGGGCCCTGTCGGGCCCAGTCGGGCCCTGTCGGGCTCTGTCGGGCTCTGTCGGCCTCTGTCGGGCTCTAGTGGGCTCTGTCGGGCTCTGTCGGGTTCTGTCGGGCCCTGTCGGGCCCTGTCGGGCTCTGTCGGGCTCTGTCGGGCTCTGTCGGGCTCTGTCGGGCTCTACTGGGCTCTACTGTTCCCTGTCGGGCCCTGTCGGGCTCTGTCGGGCTCTGTCGGGCTCTGTCGGGCTCTGTCGGGCTCTCCTGGGCCCTGTCGGGCTCTGTTGGGCTCTGTCGGGCTCTGTCGGGCCCTGTCGGGCTCTGTCGGGCTCTGTCGGGCTCTACTGGGCTCTGTCGGGCTCTACTGGGCTCTACTAGGCCCTGTCGGGCCCTGTCGGGCCCTGTCGTGCCCTGTTGGGCTCTGTCGGGCCCTGTCGGGCTCTACTGGGCTCTGTCGGGCTCTGTCGGGCTCTGTCGGGCTCTGTCGGGCTCTGTCAGGCCCTGTCGGGCTCTGTCGGGCTCTGTCGGGCTCTACTGGGCCCTGTCGGGCTCTGTCGGGCTCTGTCGGGCCCTGTCGGGCTCTGTCGGGCTCTGTCGGGCCCTGTCGGGCCCTGTCGGGCTCTGTCGGGCTCTGTCGGGCCCTGTCGGGCCCTGTCGGGCTCTGTCGGGCTCTACTGGGCCCTGTCGGGCCCTGTCGGGCCCTGTTCGGGCTCTGTCGGGCCCTGTCGGGCCCTGTCGGGCTCTGTCGGGCTCTGTCGAGCTCTACTGGGCTCTGTCGGGCTCTGTCGGGCCCTGTCGGGCTCTGTCGGGCCCTGTCGGGCCCTGTCGGGCTCTGTCGGGCTCTGTCGGGCTCTGTCGGGCTCTACCGGGCCCTGTCGGGCTCTGTCGGGCTCTGTCGGGCTCTGTCGGGCCCTGTCGGGCCCTGTCGGGCCCTGTTGGGCTTTGTCGGGCTCTGTCGGGCCCTGTCGGGCCCTGTCGGGCTCTGTCGGGCTCTGTCGGGCCCTGTCGGGCCCTGTCGAGCTCTGTCGGGCTCTGTCGGGCTCTGTCGGGCTCTACTGGGCTCTGTCGGGCTCTGTCGGGTTCTGTCGGGCCCTGTCGGGCCCTGTCGGGCCCTGTCGGGCTCTGTCGGGCTCTGTCGGGCTCTGTCGGGCTCTACTGGGCTCTGTCGGGCCCTGTCGGGCTCTGTCGGGCTCTGTCGAGCTCTACTGGGCTCTGTCGGGCTCTGTCGGGCCCTGTCGGGCCCTGTCGGGCTCTGTCGGGCTCTGTCGGGCTCTGTCGGGCTCTGTTGGGACCTGTCGGGCCCTGTCGAGCTCTGTCGGGCTCTGTCGGGCCCTGTCGGGCCCTGTCGGGCTTTGTCGGGCCCTGTCGGGCTCTGTCGGGCTCTGTCGGGCCCTGTCGGGCCCTGTCGGGCCCTGTCGGGCCCTGTCGGGCTCTGTCGGGCTCTGTCGGGCTCTGTCGGGTTCTACTGGTCTCTACTGGGCCCTGTCGGGCTCTGTCGGGCTCTGTCGGGCTCTGTCGGGCTCTACTGGTCTCTGTCGGGCCCTGTCGGGCCCTGTCGGGCCCTGTCGGGCTCTGTCGGGCTCTGTCGGGCCCTGTCGGGCCCTGTCGGGCTCTGTTGGGCTCTGTCGGGCTCTACTGGGCCCTGTCGGCCCCTGTCGGGCCCTGTCGGGCCCTGTCGGGCTCTGTCGGGCTCTGTCGAGCTCTACTGGGCTCTGTCGGGCTCTGTCGGGCCCTGTCGGGCTCTGTCGGGCTCTGTCGGGCTCTGTCGGGCTCTACTGGGCCCTGTCGGGCTCTGTCGGGCCCTGTCGGGCCCTGTCGGGCCCTGTCGGGCTCTGTCGGGCTCTGTTGGGCTCTGTCGGGCCCTGTCGGGCTCTGTCGGGCTCTACTGGGCCCTGTCGGGCTCTGTCCGGCCCTGTCGGGCCCTGTCGGGCTCTGTCGGGCTCTGTCGAGCTCTACTGGGCTCTGTCGGGCTCTGGCGGGCCCTGTCGGGCCCTGTCGGGCTCTGTCGGGCCCTGTCGGGCCCTGTCGGGCTCTGTCGGGCCCTGTCGGGCCCTGTCGGGCTCTGTCGGGCTCTGTCGGGCTCTGGCGGGCTCTGTCGGGCTCTACCGGGCCCTGTCGGGCCCTGTCGGGCTCTGTCGGGCTCTGTCGGGCTCTGTCGGGCTCTGTCGGGCTCTGTCGGGCTCTACTGGGCTCTGTCGGGCTCTGTCGGTCCCTGTAGGGCCCTGTCGGGCTCTGTCGGGCTCTGTCGGGCCCTGTCGGGCCCTGTCGGGCTCTGTCGGGCTCTGTCGGGCTCTGTCGGGTTCTACTGGTCTCTACTGGGCCCTGTCGGGCTCTGTCGGGCTCTGTCGGGCTCTGTCGGGCTCTGTCGGGCTCTACTGGTCTCTGTCGGGCCCTGTCGGGCCCTGTCGGGCCCTGTCGGGCTCTGTCGGGCTCTGTCGGGCCCTGTCGGGCCCTGTCGGGCTCTGTTGGGCTCTGTCGGGCTCTACTGGGCCCTGTCGGCCCCTGTCGGGCCCTGTCGGGCCCTGTCGGGCTCTGTCGGGCTCTGTCGACCTCTACTGGGCTCTGTCGGGCTCTGTCGGGCCCTGTCGGGCTCTGTCGGGCTCTGTCGGGCTCTGTCGGGCTCTACTGGGCCCTGTCGGGCTCTGTCGGGCCCTGTCGGGCCCTGTCGGGCCCTGTCGGGCTCTGTCGGGCTCTGTTGGGCTCTGTCGGGCCCTGTCGGGCTCTGTCGGGCTCTACTGGGCCCTGTCGGGCTCTGTCCGGCCCTGTCGGGCCCTGTCGGGCTCTGTCGGGCTCTGTCGAGCTCTACTGGGCTCTGTCGGGCCCTGTCGGGCTCTGGCGGGCTCTGTCGGGCTCTGGCGGGCCCTGTCGGGCCCTGTCGGGCTCTGTCGGGCCCTGTCGGGCCCTGTCGGGCTCTGTCGGGCCCTGTCGGGCCCTGTCGGGCTCTGTCGGGCTCTACTGGGCCCTGTCGGGCTCTGTTTGGATCTGTCGGGCCCTGTCGGGCCCTGTCGGGCTCTTTCGGGCTCTACTGGGCTCTACTGTTCCCTGTCGGGCCCTGTCGGGCCCTGTCGGGCTCTGTCGGGCTCTGTCGGGCCCTGTCGGGCCCTGTCGGGCTCTGTCGGGCCCTGTCGGGCCCTGTCGGGCCCTGTCGGGCTCTGTCGGGCTCTGTCGGCCTCTGTCGGGCTCTAGTGGGATCTGTCGGGCTCTGTCGGGTTCTGTCGGGCCCTGTCGGGCCCTGTCGGGCCCTGTCGGGCTCTGTCGGGCTCTGTCGGGCTCTGTCGGGCTCTACTGGGCTCTACTGTTCCCTGTCGGGCCCTGTCGGGCTCTGTCGGGCTCTGTCGGGCTCTGTCGGGCTCTGTCGGGCTCTCCTGGGCCCTGTCGGGATCTGTTGGGCTCTGTCGGGCTCTGTCGGGCCCTGTCGGGCTCTGTCGGGTTCTGTCGGGCCCTGTCGGGCCCTGTCGGGCCCTGTCGGGCTCTGTCGGGCTCTGTCGGGCTCTGTCGGGCTCTACTGGGCTCTGTCGGGCTCTGTCGGGCCCTGTCGGGCTCTGTCGGGCTCTGTCGGGCTCTACTGGGCTCTGTCGGGCTCTACTGGGCTCTACTAGGCCCTGTCGGGCCCTGTCGGGCCCTGTCGTGCCCTGTTGGGCTCTGTCGGGCCCTGTCGGGCCCTGTCGGGCTCTGTCGGGCTCTGTCGGGCTCTGTCGGGCTCTGTCGGGCCCTGTCGGGCTCTTTCGGGCTCTGTCGGGCTCTGTCGGACTCTACTGGGCTCTGTCGGGCTCTACTGGGCTCTGTCGGGCTCTGTCGGGCCCTGTAGGGCCCTGTCGGGCTCTGTCGGGCTCTGTCGGGCTCTACTGCGCCCTGTCGGGCCCTGTCGGGCTCTGTCGGGCTCTGTCGGGCTCTACTGGGCTCTGTCGGGCTCTGTCGGGCTCTGTCGGGCTCTGTCGGGCCCTGTCGGGCCCTGTCGGGCTCTGTCGGGCTCTACTGGGCCCTGTCGGGCCCTGTCGGGCCCTGTTCGGGCTCTGTCGGGCCCTGTCGGGCCCTGTCGGGCTCTGTCGGGCTCTGTCGAGCTCTACTGGGCTCTGTCGGGCTCTGTCGGGCCCTGTCGGGCTCTGTCGGGCCCTGTCGGGCCCTGTCGGGCTCTGTCGGGCTCTGTCGGGCTCTGTCGGGCTCTACCGGGCCCTGTCGGGCTCTGTCGGGCTCTGTCGGGCCCTGTCGGGCCCTGTCGGGCCCTGTCGGGCCCTGTTGGGCTTTGTCGGGCCCTGTTGGGCTTTGTCGGGCCCTGTCGGGCCCTGTCGGGCTCTGTCGGGCTCTGTCGGGCCCTGTCGGGCCCTGTCGAGCTCTGTCGGGCTCTGTCGGGCTCTGTCGGGCTCTACTGGGCTCTGTCGGGCCCTGTCGGGCTCTGTCGGGCTCTGTCGGGCTCTGTCGTGCTCTATTGGGCTCTGTCGGGTTCTACTGGGCTCTACTGGGACCTGTCGGGCTCTGTCGGGCTCTGTCGGGCTCTGTCGGGCTCTGTCGGGCTCTACTGGGCTCTGTCGGGCTCTGTCGGGCCCTGTCGGGCTCTGTCGGGCTCTGTCGGGCTCTACTGGTCTCTGTCGGGCTCAGTCGGGCCCTGTCGGGCCCTGTCGGGCTCTGTCGGGCTCTGTCGGACCCTGTCGGGCCCTGTCGGGCCCTGTCGGGCTCTGTCGGGCTCTGTCGGGCTCTACTGGGCCCTGTCGGGCCCTGTCGGGCCCTGTCGGGCCCTGTCGGGCTCTGTCGGGCTCTGTCGGGCTCTGTCGGGCCCTGTCGGGCTCTGTCGGGCTCTACTGGGCCCTGTCGGGCTCTGTCGGGCCCTGTCGGGCTCTGTCGGGCTCTGTCGAGCTCTACTGGGCTCTGTCGGGCCCTGTCGGGCCCTGTCGGGCTCTGTCGGGCTCTGTCGGGCTCTGGCGGGCTCTGTCGGGCTCTACCGGGCCCTGTCGGGCTCTGTCGGGCTCTGTCGGGCTCTGTCGGGCTCTGTCGGGCTCTGTCGGGCTCTACTGGGCTCTGTCGGGCTCTGTCGGTCCCTGTAGGGCCCTGTCGGGCTCTGTCGGGCTCTGTCGGGCCCTGTCGGGCCCTGTCGGGCTCTGTCGGGCTCTACTGGGCCCTGTCGGGCTCTGTTTGGATCTGTCGGGCCCTGTCGGGCTCTGTCGGGCTCTTTCGGGCTCTACTGGGCTCTACTGTTCCCTGTCGGGCCCTGTCGGGCCCTGTCGGGCTCTGTCGGGCTCTGTCGGGCCCTGTCGGGCCCTGTCGGGCTCTGTCGGGCCCTGTCGGGCCCAGTCGGGCCCTGTCGGGCTCTGTCGGGCTCTGTCGGCCTCTGTCGGGCTCTAGTGGGCTCTGTCGGGCTCTGTCGGGTTCTGTCGGGCCCTGTCGGGCCCTGTCGGGCTCTGTCGGGCTCTGTCGGGCTCTGTCGGGCTCTGTCGGGCTCTACTGGGCTCTACTGTTCCCTGTCGGGCCCTGTCGGGCTCTGTCGGGCTCTGTCGGGCTCTGTCGGGCTCTGTCGGGCTCTCCTGGGCCCTGTCGGGCTCTGTTGGGCTCTGTCGGGCTCTGTCGGGCCCTGTCGGGCTCTGTCGGGCTCTGTCGGGCTCTACTGGGCTCTGTCGGGCTCTACTGGGCTCTACTAGGCCCTGTCGGGCCCTGTCGGGCCCTGTCGTGCCCTGTTGGGCTCTGTCGGGCCCTGTCGGGCTCTACTGGGCTCTGTCGGGCTCTGTCGGGCTCTGTCGGGCTCTGTCGGGCTCTGTCAGGCCCTGTCGGGCTCTGTCGGGCTCTGTCGGGCTCTACTGGGCCCTGTCGGGCTCTGTCGGGCTCTGTCGGGCCCTGTCGGGCTCTGTCGGGCTCTGTCGGGCCCTGTCGGGCCCTGTCGGGCTCTGTCGGGCTCTGTCGGGCCCTGTCGGGCCCTGTCGGGCTCTGTCGGGCTCTACTGGGCCCTGTCGGGCCCTGTCGGGCCCTGTTCGGGCTCTGTCGGGCCCTGTCGGGCCCTGTCGGGCTCTGTCGGGCTCTGTCGAGCTCTACTGGGCTCTGTCGGGCTCTGTCGGGCCCTGTCGGGCTCTGTCGGGCCCTGTCGGGCCCTGTCGGGCTCTGTCGGGCTCTGTCGGGCTCTGTCGGGCTCTACCGGGCCCTGTCGGGCTCTGTCGGGCTCTGTCGGGCTCTGTCGGGCCCTGTCGGGCCCTGTCGGGCCCTGTTGGGCTTTGTCGGGCTCTGTCGGGCCCTGTCGGGCCCTGTCGGGCTCTGTCGGGCTCTGTCGGGCCCTGTCGGGCCCTGTCGAGCTCTGTCGGGCTCTGTCGGGCTCTGTCGGGCTCTACTGGGCTCTGTCGGGCTCTGTCGGGTTCTGTCGGGCCCTGTCGGGCCCTGTCGGGCCCTGTCGGGCTCTGTCGGGCTCTGTCGGGCTCTGTCGGGCTCTACTGGGCTCTGTCGGGCCCTGTCGGGCTCTGTCGGGCTCTGTCGAGCTCTACTGGGCTCTGTCGGGCTCTGTCGGGCCCTGTCGGGCCCTGTCGGGCTCTGTCGGGCTCTGTCGGGCTCTGTCGGGCTCTGTTGGGACCTGTCGGGCCCTGTCGAGCTCTGTCGGGCTCTGTCGGGCCCTGTCGGGCCCTGTCGGGCTTTGTCGGGCCCTGTCGGGCTCTGTCGGGCTCTGTCGGGCCCTGTCGGGCCCTGTCGGGCCCTGTCGGGCCCTGTCGGGCTCTGTCGGGCTCTGTCGGGCTCTGTCGGGTTCTACTGGTCTCTACTGGGCCCTGTCGGGCTCTGTCGGGCTCTGTCGGGCTCTGTCGGGCTCTACTGGTCTCTGTCGGGCCCTGTCGGGCCCTGTCGGGCCCTGTCGGGCTCTGTCGGGCTCTGTCGGGCCCTGTCGGGCCCTGTCGGGCTCTGTTGGGCTCTGTCGGGCTCTACTGGGCCCTGTCGGCCCCTGTCGGGCCCTGTCGGGCCCTGTCGGGCTCTGTCGGGCTCTGTCGAGCTCTACTGGGCTCTGTCGGGCTCTGTCGGGCCCTGTCGGGCTCTGTCGGGCTCTGTCGGGCTCTGTCGGGCTCTACTGGGCCCTGTCGGGCTCTGTCGGGCCCTGTCGGGCCCTGTCGGGCCCTGTCGGGCTCTGTCGGGCTCTGTTGGGCTCTGTCGGGCCCTGTCGGGCTCTGTCGGGCTCTACTGGGCCCTGTCAGGCTCTGTCCGGCCCTGTCGGGCCCTGTCGGGCTCTGTCGGGCTCTGTCGAGCTCTACTGGGCTCTGTCGGGCTCTGGCGGGCCCTGTCGGGCCCTGTCGGGCTCTGTCGGGCCCTGTCGGGCCCTGTCGGGCTCTGTCGGGCCCTGTCGGGCCCTGTCGGGCTCTGTCGGGCTCTGTCGGGCTCTGGCGGGCTCTGTCGGGCTCTACCGGGCCCTGTCGGGCCCTGTCGGGCTCTGTCGGGCTCTGTCGGGCTCTGTCGGGCTCTGTCGGGCTCTGTCGGGCTCTACTGGGCTCTGTCGGGCTCTGTCGGTCCCTGTAGGGCCCTGTCGGGCTCTGTCGGGCTCTGTCGGGCCCTGTCGGGCCCTGTCGGGCTCTGTCGGGCTCTACTGGGCCCTGTCGGGCTCTGTTTGGATCTGTCGGGCCCTGTCGGGCTCTGTCGGGCTCTTTCGGGCTCTACTGGGCTCTACTGTTCCCTGTCGGGCCCTGTCGGGCCCTGTCGGGCTCTGTCGGGCTCTGTCGGGCCCTGTCGGGCCCTGTCGGGCTCTGTCGGGCCCTGTCGGGCCCAGTCGGGCCCTGTCGGGCTCTGTCGGGCTCTGTCGGCCTCTGTCGGGCTCTAGTGGGCTCTGTCGGGCTCTGTCGGGTTCTGTCGGGCCCTGTCGGGCCCTGTCGGGCTCTGTCGGGCTCTGTCGGGCTCTGTCGGGCTCTGTCGGGCTCTGTCGGGCTCTACTGGGCTCTACTGTTCCCTGTCGGGCCCTGTCGGGCTCTGTCGGGCTCTGTCGGGCTCTGTCGGGCTCTGTCGGGCTCTCCTGGGCCCTGTCGGGCTCTGTTGGGCTCTGTCGGGCTCTGTCGGGCCCTGTCGGGCTCTGTCGGGTTCTGTCGGGCCCTGTCGGGCCCTGTCGGGCCCTGTCGGGCTCTGTCGGGCTCTGTCGGGCTCTGTCGGGCTCTTCTGGGCTCTGTCGGGCTCTGTCGGGCCCTGTCGGGCTCTGTCGGGCTCTGTCGGGCTCTACTGGGCTCTGTCGGGCTCTACTGGGCTCTACTAGGCCCTGTCGGGCCCTGTCGGGCCCTGTCGTGCCCTGTTGGGCTCTGTCGGGCCCTGTCGGGCTCTACTGGGCTCTGTCGGGCTCTGTCGGGCTCTGTCGGGCTCTGTCGGGCCCTGTCGGGCTCTTTCGGGCTCTGTCGGGCTCTGTCGGGCTCTACTGGGCTCTGTCGGGCTCTACTGGGCTCTGTCGGGCTCTGTCGGGCCCTGTAGGGCCCTGTCGGGCTCTGTCGGGCTCTGTCGGGCTCTACTGCGCCCTGTCGGGCCCTGTCGGGCTCTGTCGGGCTCTGTCGGGCTCTACTGGGCTCTGTCGGGCTCTGTCGGGCTCTGTCGGGCTCTGTCGGGCCCTGTCGGGCTCTGTCGGGCTCTGTCGGGCTCTACTGGGCCCTGTCGGGCTCTGTCGGGCTCTGTCGGGCCCTGTCGGGCTCTGTCGGGCTCTGTCGGGCCCTGTCGGGCCCTGTCGGGCTCTGTCGGGCTCTGTCGGGCCCTGTCGGGCCCTGTCGGGCTCTGTCGGGCTCTACTGGGCCCTGTCGGGCCCTGTCGGGCCCTGTTCGGGCTCTGTCGGGCCCTGTCGGGCCCTGTCGGGCTCTGTCGGGCTCTGTCGAGCTCTACTGGGCTCTGTCGGGCTCTGTCGGGCCCTGTCGGGCTCTGTCGGGCCCTGTCGGGCCCTGTCGGGCTCTGTCGGGCTCTGTCGGGCTCTGTCGGGCTCTACCGGGCCCTGTCGGGCTCTGTCGGGCTCTGTCGGGCTCTGTCGGGCCCTGTCGGGCCCTGTCGGGCCCTGTTGGGCTTTGTCGGGCTCTGTCGGGCCCTGTCGGGCCCTGTCGGGCTCTGTCGGGCTCTGTCGGGCCCTGTCGGGCCCTGTCGAGCTCTGTCGGGCTCTGTCGGGCTCTGTCGGGCTCTACTGGGCTCTGTCGGGCTCTGTCGGGTTCTGTCGGGCCCTGTCGGGCCCTGTCGGGCCCTGTCGGGCTCTGTCGGGCTCTGTCGGGCTCTGTCGGGCTCTACTGGGCTCTGTCGGGCCCTGTCGGGCTCTGTCGGGCTCTGTCGAGCTCTACTGGGCTCTGTCGGGCTCTGTCGGGCCCTGTCGGGCCCTGTCGGGCTCTGTCGGGCTCTGTCGGGCTCTGTCGGGCTCTGTTGGGACCTGTCGGGCCCTGTCGAGCTCTGTCGGGCTCTGTCGGGCCCTGTCGGGCCCTGTCGGGCTTTGTCGGGCCCTGTCGGGCTCTGTCGGGCTCTGTCGGGCCCTGTCGGGCCCTGTCGGGCCCTGTCGGGCCCTGTCGGGCTCTGTCGGGCTCTGTCGGGTTCTACTGGTCTCTACTGGGCCCTGTCGGGCTCTGTCGGGCTCTGTCGGGCTCTGTCGGGCTCTGTCGGGCTCTACTGGTCTCTGTCGGGCCCTGTCGGGCCCTGTCGGGCCCTGTCGGGCTCTGTCGGGCTCTGTCGGGCCCTGTCGGGCCCTGTCGGGCTCTGTTGGGCTCTGTCGGGCTCTACTGGGCCCTGTCGGCCCCTGTCGGGCCCTGTCGGGCCCTGTCGGGCTCTGTCGGGCTCTGTCGAGCTCTACTGGGCTCTGTCGGGCTCTGTCGGGCCCTGTCGGGCTCTGTCGGGCTCTGTCGGGCTCTGTCGGGCTCTACTGGGCCCTGTCGGGCTCTGTCGGGCCCTGTCGGGCCCTGTCGGGCCCTGTCGGGCTCTGTCGGGCTCTGTTGGGCTCTGTCGGGCCCTGTCGGGCTCTGTCGGGCTCTACTGGGCCCTGTCGGGCTCTGTCCGGCCCTGTCGGGCTCTGTCGGGCTCTGTCGAGCTCTACTGGGCTCTGTCGGGCCCTGTCGGGCTCTGGCGGGCTCTGTCGGGCTCTGGCGGGCCCTGTCGGGCCCTGTCGGGCTCTGTCGGGCCCTGTCGGGCCCTGTCGGGCTCTGTCGGGCTCTACTGGGCCCTGTCGGGCTCTGTTTGGATCTGTCGGGCCCTGTCGGGCCCTGTCGGGCTCTTTCGGGCTCTACTGGGCTCTACTGTTCCCTGTCGGGTCCTGTCGGGCCCTGTCGGGCTCTGTCGGGCTCTGTCGGGCCCTGTCGGGCCCTGTCGGGCTCTGTCGGGCCCTGTCGGGCCCTGTCGGGCCCTGTCGGGCTCTGTCGGGCTCTGTCGGCCTCTGTCGGGCTCTAGTGGGATCTGTCGGGCTCTGTCGGGTTCTGTCGGGCCCTGTCGGGCCCTGTCGGGCCCTGTCGGGCTCTGTCGGGCTCTGTCGGGCTCTGTCGGGCTCTACTGGGCCCTGTCGGGCTCTGTCGGGCCCTGTCGGGCCCTGTCGGGCCCTGTCGGGCTCTGTCGGGCTCTGTTGGGCTCTGTCGGGCCCTGTCGGGCTCTGTCGGGCTCTACTGGGCCCTGTCGGGCTCTGTCCGGCCCTGTCGGGCCCTGTCGGGCTCTGTCGGGCTCTGTCGAGCTCTACTGGGCTCTGTCGGGCTCTGGCGGGCCCTGTCGGGCCCTGTCGGGCTCTGTCGGGCCCTGTCGGGCCCTGTCGGGCTCTGTCGGGCCCTGTCGGGCCCTGTCGGGCTCTGTCGGGCTCTGTCGGGCTCTGGCGGGCTCTGTCGGGCTCTACCGGGCCCTGTCGGGCCCTGTCGGGCTCTGTCGGGCTCTGTCGGGCTCTGTCGGGCTCTGTCGGGCTCTGTCGGGCTCTACTGGGCTCTGTCGGGCTCTGTCGGTCCCTGTAGGGCCCTGTCGGGCTCTGTCGGGCTCTGTCGGGCCCTGTCGGGCCCTGTCGGGCTCTGTCGGGCTCTACTGGGCCCTGTCGGGCTCTGTTTGGATCTGTCGGGCCCTGTCGGGCTCTGTCGGGCTCTTTCGGGCTCTACTGGGCTCTACTGTTCCCTGTCGGGCCCTGTCGGGCCCTGTCGGGCTCTGTCGGGCTCTGTCGGGCCCTGTCGGGCCCTGTCGGGCTCTGTCGGGCCCTGTCGGGCCCAGTCGGGCCCTGTCGGGCTCTGTCGGGCTCTGTCGGCCTCTGTCGGGCTCTAGTGGGCTCTGTCGGGCTCTGTCGGGTTCTGTCGGGCCCTGTCGGGCCCTGTCGGGCTCTGTCGGGCTCTGTCGGGCTCTGTCGGGCTCTGTCGGGCTCTGTCGGGCTCTACTGGGCTCTACTGTTCCCTGTCGGGCCCTGTCGGGCTCTGTCGGGCTCTGTCGGGCTCTGTCGGGCTCTGTCGGGCTCTCCTGGGCCCTGTCGGGCTCTGTTGGGCTCTGTCGGGCTCTGTCGGGCCCTGTCGGGCTCTGTCGGGCTCTGTCGGGTTCTGTCGGGCCCTGTCGGGCCCTGTCGGGCTCTGTCGGGCTCTGTCGGGCTCTGTCGGGCTCTGTCGGGCTCTGTCGGGCTCTACTGGGCTCTACTGTTCCCTGTCGGGCCCTGTCGGGCTCTGTCGGGCTCTGTCGGGCTCTGTCGGGCTCTCCTGGGCCCTGTCGGGCTCTGTTGGGCTCTGTCGGGCTCTGTCGGGCCCTGTCGGGCTCTGTCGGGTTCTGTCGGGCCCTGTCGGGCCCTGTCGGGCCCTGTCGGGCTCTGTCGGGCTCTGTCGGGCTCTTCTGGGCTCTGTCGGGCTCTGTCGGGCCCTGTCGGGCTCTGTCGGGCTCTGTCGGGCTCTACTGGGCTCTGTCGGGCTCTACTGGGCTCTACTAGGCCCTGTCGGGCCCTGTCGGGCCCTGTCGTGCCCTGTTGGGCTCTGTCGGGCCCTGTCGGGCTCTACTGGGCTCTGTCGGGCTCTGTCGGGCTCTGTCGGGCTCTGTCGGGCCCTGTCGGGCTCTTTCGGGCTCTGTCGGGCTCTGTCGGGCTCTACTGGGCTCTGTCGGGCTCTACTGGGCTCTGTCGGGCTCTGTCGGGCCCTGTAGGGCCCTGTCGGGCTCTGTCGGGCTCTGTCGGGCTCTACTGCGCCCTGTCGGGCCCTGTCGGGCTCTGTCGGGCTCTGTCGGGCTCTACTGGGCTCTGTCGGGCTCTGTCGGGCTCTGTCGGGCTCTGTCGGGCCCTGTCGGGCTCTGTCGGGCTCTGTCGGGCTCTACTGGGCCCTGTCGGGCTCTGTCGGGCTCTGTCGGGCCCTGTCGGGCTCTGTCGGGCTCTGTCGGGCCCTGTCGGGCCCTGTCGGGCTCTGTCGGGCTCTGTCGGGCCCTGTCGGGCCCTGTCGGGCTCTGTCGGGCTCTACTGGGCCCTGTCGGGCCCTGTCGGGCCCTGTTCGGGCTCTGTCGGGCCCTGTCGGGCCCTGTCGGGCTCTGTCGGGCTCTGTCGAGCTCTACTGGGCTCTGTCGGGCTCTGTCGGGCCCTGTCGGGCTCTGTCGGGCCCTGTCGGGCCCTGTCGGGCTCTGTCGGGCTCTGTCGGGCTCTGTCGGGCTCTACCGGGCCCTGTCGGGCTCTGTCGGGCTCTGTCGGGCTCTGTCGGGCCCTGTCGGGCCCTGTCGGGCCCTGTTGGGCTTTGTCGGGCTCTGTCGGGCCCTGTCGGGCCCTGTCGGGCTCTGTCGGGCTCTGTCGGGCCCTGTCGGGCCCTGTCGAGCTCTGTCGGGCTCTGTCGGGCTCTGTCGGGCTCTACTGGGCTCTGTCGGGCTCTGTCGGGTTCTGTCGGGCCCTGTCGGGCCCTGTCGGGCCCTGTCGGGCTCTGTCGGGCTCTGTCGGGCTCTGTCGGGCTCTACTGGGCTCTGTCGGGCCCTGTCGGGCTCTGTCGGGCTCTGTCGAGCTCTACTGGGCTCTGTCGGGCTCTGTCGGGCCCTGTCGGGCCCTGTCGGGCTCTGTCGGGCTCTGTCGGGCTCTGTCGGGCTCTGTTGGGACCTGTCGGGCCCTGTCGAGCTCTGTCGGGCTCTGTCGGGCCCTGTCGGGCCCTGTCGGGCTTTGTCGGGCCCTGTCGGGCTCTGTCGGGCTCTGTCGGGCCCTGTCGGGCCCTGTCGGGCCCTGTCGGGCCCTGTCGGGCTCTGTCGGGCTCTGTCGGGTTCTACTGGTCTCTACTGGGCCCTGTCGGGCTCTGTCGGGCTCTGTCGGGCTCTGTCGGGCTCTGTCGGGCTCTACTGGTCTCTGTCGGGCCCTGTCGGGCCCTGTCGGGCCCTGTCGGGCTCTGTCGGGCTCTGTCGGGCCCTGTCGGGCCCTGTCGGGCTCTGTTGGGCTCTGTCGGGCTCTACTGGGCCCTGTCGGCCCCTGTCGGGCCCTGTCGGGCCCTGTCGGGCTCTGTCGGGCTCTGTCGAGCTCTACTGGGCTCTGTCGGGCTCTGTCGGGCCCTGTCGGGCTCTGTCGGGCTCTGTCGGGCTCTGTCGGGCTCTACTGGGCCCTGTCGGGCTCTGTCGGGCCCTGTCGGGCCCTGTCGGGCCCTGTCGGGCTCTGTCGGGCTCTGTTGGGCTCTGTCGGGCCCTGTCGGGCTCTGTCGGGCTCTACTGGGCCCTGTCGGGCTCTGTCCGGCCCTGTCGGGCTCTGTCGGGCTCTGTCGAGCTCTACTGGGCTCTGTCGGGCCCTGTCGGGCTCTGGCGGGCTCTGTCGGGCTCTGGCGGGCCCTGTCGGGCCCTGTCGGGCTCTGTCGGGCCCTGTCGGGCCCTGTCGGGCTCTGTCGGGCTCTACTGGGCCCTGTCGGGCTCTGTTTGGATCTGTCGGGCCCTGTCGGGCCCTGTCGGGCTCTTTCGGGCTCTACTGGGCTCTACTGTTCCCTGTCGGGTCCTGTCGGGCCCTGTCGGGCCCTGTCGGGCTCTGTCGGGCCCTGTCGGGCCCTGTCGGGCCCTGTCGGGCTCTGTCGGGCTCTGTCGGCCTCTGTCGGGCTCTAGTGGGATCTGTCGGGCTCTGTCGGGTTCTGTCGGGCCCTGTCAGGCCCTGTCGGGCCCTGTCGGGCCCTGTCGGGCCCTGTCGGGCTCTGTCGGGCTCTGTCGGGCTCTGTCGGGCTCTACTGGGCCCTGTCGGGCTCTGTCGGGCCCTGTCGGGCCCTGTCGGGCCCTGTCGGGCTCTGTCGGGCTCTGTTGGGCTCTGTCGGGCCCTGTCGGGCTCTGTCGGGCTCTACTGGGCCCTGTCGGGCTCTGTCCGGCCCTGTCGGGCCCTGTCGGGCTCTGTCGGGCTCTGTCGAGCTCTACTGGGCTCTGTCGGGCTCTGGCGGGCCCTGTCGGGCCCTGTCGGGCTCTGTCGGGCCCTGTCGGGCCCTGTCGGGCTCTGTCGGGCCCTGTCGGGCCCTGTCGGGCTCTGTCGGGCTCTGTCGGGCTCTGGCGGGCTCTGTCGGGCTCTACCGGGCCCTGTCGGGCCCTGTCGGGCTCTGTCGGGCTCTGTCGGGCTCTGTCGGGCTCTGTCGGGCTCTACTGGGCTCTGTCGGGCTCTGTCGGTCCCTGTAGGGCCCTGTCGGGCTCTGTCGGGCTCTGTCGGGCCCTGTCGGGCCCTGTCGGGCTCTGTCGGGCTCTACTGGGCCCTGTCGGGCTCTGTTTGGATCTGTCGGGCCCTGTCGGGCTCTGTCGGGCTCTTTCGGGCTCTACTGGGCTCTACTGTTCCCTGTCGGGCCCTGTCGGGCCCTGTCGGGCTCTGTCGGGCTCTGTCGGGCCCTGTCGGGCCCTGTCGGGCTCTGTCGGGCCCTGTCGGGCCCAGTCGGGCCCTGTCGGGCTCTGTCGGGCTCTGTCGGCCTCTGTCGGGCTCTAGTGGGCTCTGTCGGGCTCTGTCGGGTTCTGTCGGGCCCTGTCGGGCCCTGTCGGGCTCTGTCGGGCTCTGTCGGGCTCTGTCGGGCTCTGTCGGGCTCTACTGGGCTCTACTGTTCCCTGTCGGGCCCTGTCGGGCTCTGTCGGGCTCTGTCGGGCTCTGTCGGGCTCTGTCGGGCTCTCCTGGGCCCTGTCGGGCTCTGTTGGGCTCTGTCGGGCTCTGTCGGGCCCTGTCGGGCTCTGTCGGGTTCTGTCGGGCCCTGTCGGGCCCTGTCGGGCCCTGTCGGGCTCTGTCGGGCTCTGTCGGGCTCTGTCGGGCTCTTCTGGGCTCTGTCGGGCTCTGTCGGGCCCTGTCGGGCTCTGTCGGGCTCTGTCGGGCTCTACTGGGCTCTGTCGGGCTCTACTGGGCTCTACTAGGCCCTGTCGGGCCCTGTCGGGCCCTGTCGTGCCCTGTTGGGCTCTGTCGGGCCCTGTCGGGCTCTACTGGGCTCTGTCGGGCTCTGTCGGGCTCTGTCGGGCTCTGTCGGGCCCTGTCGGGCTCTTTCGGGCTCTGTCGGGCTCTGTCGGGCTCTACTGGGCTCTGTCGGGCTCTACTGGGCTCTGTCGGGCTCTGTCGGGCCCTGTAGGGCCCTGTCGGGCTCTGTCGGGCTCTGTCGGGCTCTACTGCGCCCTGTCGGGCCCTGTCGGGCTCTGTCGGGCTCTGTCGGGCTCTACTGGGCTCTGTCGGGCTCTGTCGGGCTCTGTCGGGCTCTGTCGGGCCCTGTCGGGCTCTGTCGGGCTCTGTCGGGCTCTACTGGGCCCTGTCGGGCTCTGTCGGGCTCTGTCGGGCCCTGTCGGGCTCTGTCGGGCTCTGTCGGGCCCTGTCGGGCCCTGTCGGGCTCTGTCGGGCTCTGTCGGGCCCTGTCGGGCCCTGTCGGGCTCTGTCGGGCTCTACTGGGCCCTGTCGGGCCCTGTCGGGCCCTGTTCGGGCTCTGTCGGGCCCTGTCGGGCCCTGTCGGGCTCTGTCGGGCTCTGTCGAGCTCTACTGGGCTCTGTCGGGCTCTGTCGGGCCCTGTCGGGCTCTGTCGGGCCCTGTCGGGCCCTGTCGGGCTCTGTCGGGCTCTGTCGGGCTCTGTCGGGCTCTACCGGGCCCTGTCGGGCTCTGTCGGGCTCTGTCGGGCTCTGTCGGGCCCTGTCGGGCCCTGTCGGGCCCTGTTGGGCTTTGTCGGGCTCTGTCGGGCCCTGTCGGGCCCTGTCGGGCTCTGTCGGGCTCTGTCGGGCCCTGTCGGGCCCTGTCGAGCTCTGTCGGGCTCTGTCGGGCTCTGTCGGGCTCTACTGGGCTCTGTCGGGCTCTGTCGGGTTCTGTCGGGCCCTGTCGGGCCCTGTCGGGCCCTGTCGGGCTCTGTCGGGCTCTGTCGGGCTCTGTCGGGCTCTACTGGGCTCTGTCGGGCCCTGTCGGGCTCTGTCGGGCTCTGTCGAGCTCTACTGGGCTCTGTCGGGCTCTGTCGGGCCCTGTCGGGCCCTGTCGGGCTCTGTCGGGCTCTGTCGGGCTCTGTCGGGCTCTGTTGGGACCTGTCGGGCCCTGTCGAGCTCTGTCGGGCTCTGTCGGGCCCTGTCGGGCCCTGTCGGGCTTTGTCGGGCCCTGTCGGGCTCTGTCGGGCTCTGTCGGGCCCTGTCGGGCCCTGTCGGGCCCTGTCGGGCCCTGTCGGGCTCTGTCGGGCTCTGTCGGGTTCTACTGGTCTCTACTGGGCCCTGTCGGGCTCTGTCGGGCTCTGTCGGGCTCTGTCGGGCTCTGTCGGGCTCTACTGGTCTCTGTCGGTCCCTGTCGGGCCCTGTCGGGCCCTGTCGGGCTCTGTCGGGCTCTGTCGGGCCCTGTCGGGCCCTGTCGGGCTCTGTTGGGCTCTGTCGGGCTCTACTGGGCCCTGTCGGCCCCTGTCGGGCCCTGTCGGGCCCTGTCGGGCTCTGTCGGGCTCTGTCGAGCTCTACTGGGCTCTGTCGGGCTCTGTCGGGCCCTGTCGGGCTCTGTCGGGCTCTGTCGGGCTCTGTCGGGCTCTACTGGGCCCTGTCGGGCTCTGTCGGGCCCTGTCGGGCCCTGTCGGGCCCTGTCGGGCTCTGTCGGGCTCTGTTGGGCTCTGTCGGGCCCTGTCGGGCTCTGTCGGGCTCTACTGGGCCCTGTCGGGCTCTGTCCGGCCCTGTCGGGCTCTGTCGGGCTCTGTCGAGCTCTACTGGGCTCTGTCGGGCCCTGTCGGGCTCTGGCGGGCTCTGTCGGGCTCTGGCGGGCCCTGTCGGGCCCTGTCGGGCTCTGTCGGGCCCTGTCCGGCCCTGTCGGGCTCTGTCGGGCTCTACTGGGCCCTGTCGGGCTCTGTTTGGATCTGTCGGGCCCTGTCGGGCCCTGTCGGGCTCTTTCGGGCTCTACTGGGCTCTACTGTTCCCTGTCGGGTCCTGTCGGGCCCTGTCGGGCTCTGTCGGGCTCTGTCGGGCCCTGTCGGGCCCTGTCGGGCTCTGTCGGGCCCTGTCGGGCCCTGTCGGGCCCTGTCGGGCTCTGTCGGGCTCTGTCGGCCTCTGTCGGGCTCTAGTGGGATCTGTCGGGCTCTGTCGGGTTCTGTCGGGCCCTGTCGGGCCCTGTCGGGCCCTGTCGGGCTCTGTCGGGCTCTGTCGGGCTCTGTCGGGCTCTACTGGGCTCTACTGTTCCCTGTCGGGCCCTGTCGGGCTCTGTCGGGCTCTGTCGGGCTCTGTCGGGCTCTGTCGGGCTCTCCTGGGCCCTGTCGGGCTCTGTTGGGCTCTGTCGGGCTCTGTCGGGCCCTGTCGGGCTCTGTCGGGTTCTGTCGGGCCCTGTCGGGCCCTGTCGGGCCCTGTCGGGCTCTGTCGGGCTCTGTCGGGCTCTGTCGGGCTCTACTGGGCTCTGTCGGGCTCTGTCGGGCCCTGTCGGGCTCTGTCGGGCTCTGTCGGGCTCTACTGGGCTCTGTCGGGCTCTACTGGGCTCTACTAGGCCCTGTCGGGCCCTGTCGGGCCCTGTCGTGCCCTGTTGGGCTCTGTCGGGCCCTGTCGGGCCCTGTCGGGCTCTGTCGGGCTCTGTCGGGCTCTGTCGGGCTCTGTCGGGCCCTGTCGGGCTCTTTCGGGCTCTGTCGGGCTCTGTCGGGCTCTACTGGGCTCTGTCGGGCTCTACTGGGCTCTGTCGGGCTCTGTCGGGCCCTGTAGGGCCCTGTCGGGCTCTGTCGGGCTCTGTCGGGCTCTACTGCGCCCTGTCGGGCCCTGTCGGGCTCTGTCGGGCTCTGTCGAGCTCTACTGGGCTCTGTCGGGCTCTGTCGGGCTCTGTCGGGCTCTGTCGGGCCCTGTCGGGCCCTGTCGGGCTCTGTCGGGCTCTACTGGGCCCTGTCGGGCCCTGTCGGGCCCTGTTCGGGCTCTGTCGGGCCCTGTCGGGCCCTGTCGGGCTCTGTCGGGCTCTGTCGAGCTCTACTGGGCTCTGTCGGGCTCTGTCGGGCCCTGTCGGGCTCTGTCGGGCCCTGTCGGGCCCTGTCGGGCTCTGTCGGGCTCTGTCGGGCTCTGTCGGGCTCTACCGGGCCCTGTCGGGCTCTGTCGGGCTCTGTCGGGCCCTGTCGGGCCCTGTCGGGCCCTGTCGGGCCCTGTTGGGCTTTGTCGGGCCCTGTCGGGCCCTGTCGGGCCCTGTCGGGCTCTGTCGGGCTCTGTCGGGCCCTGTCGGGCCCTGTCGAGCTCTGTCGGGCTCTGTCGGGCTCTGTCGGGCTCTACTGGGCTCTGTCGGGCCCTGTCGGGCTCTGTCGGGCTCTGTCGGGCTCTGTCGTGCTCTATTGGGCTCTGTCGGGTTCTACTGGGCTCTACTGGGACCTGTCGGGCTCTGTCGGGCTCTGTCGGGCTCTGTCGGGCTCTGTCGGGCTCTACTGGGCTCTGTCGGGCTCTGTCGGGCCCTGTCGGGCTCTGTCGGGCTCTGTCGGGCTCTACTGGTCTCTGTCGGGCTCAGTCGGGCCCTGTCGGGCCCTGTCGGGCTCTGTCGGGCTCTGTCGGACCCTGTCGGGCCCTGTCGGGCCCTGTCGGGCTCTGTCGGGCTCTGTCGGGCTCTACTGGGCCCTGTCGGGCCCTGTCGGGCCCTGTCGGGCCCTGTCGGGCTCTGTCGGGCTCTGTCGAGCTCTACTGGGCTCTGTCGGGCTCTGTCGGGCTCTGTCGGGCCCTGTCGGGCTCTGTCGGGCTCTGTCGGGCTCTACTGGGCCCTGTCGGGCCCTGTCGGGCCCTGTCGGGCTCTGTCGGGCTCTACTGGGCCCTGTCGGGCTCTGTCGGGCCCTGTCGGGCTCTGTCGGGCTCTGTCGGGCTCTACTGGGCTCTACTGTTCCCTGTCGGGCCCTGTCGGCCCTGTCGGGCCCTGTCGGGCGCTGTCGGGCTCTGTCGGGCTCTGTCGGGCCCTGTCGGGCCGTGTCGGGCTCTGTCGGGCTCTGTCGGGCTCTGTTGGGCTCTACTGGGCTCTGTCGGGTTCTGTCGGGCTCTGTCGGGCTCTGTCGGGCCCTGTCGGGCCCTGTCGGGCCCTGTCGGGCTCTGTCGGGCTCTGTCAGGTTCTGTCGGGCCCTGTCGGGCTCTGTCGGGCTCTGTCGGGCTCTGTCGGGCTCTACTGGGCTCTACTGTTCCCTGTCGGGCCCTGTCGGGCTCTGTCAGGCTCTGTCGGGCTCTGTCGGGCTCTGTCGGGCTCTACGGGGTCCTGTCGGGCTCTGTCGGGCTCTGTCAGGTTCTGTCGGGCCCTGTCGGGCTCTGTCGGGCTCTGTCGGGCTCTGTCGGGCTCTACTGGGCTCTACTGTTCCCTGTCGGGCCCTGTCGGGCTCTGTCAGGCTCTGTCGGGCCCTGTCGGGCCCTGTCGGGCCCTGTCGGGCTCTGTCGGGCTCTGTCGGCCTCTGTCGGGCTCTAGTGGGATCTGTCGGGCTCTGTCGGGTTCTGTCGGGCCCTGTCGGGCCCTGTCGGGCCCTGTCGGGCTCTGTCGGGCTCTGTCGGGCTCTGTCGGGCTCTACTGGGCTCTACTGTTCCCTGTCGGGCCCTGTCGGGCTCTGTCGGGCTCTGTCGGGCTCTGTCGGGCTCTGTCGGGCTCTCCTGGGCCCTGTCGGGCTCTGTTGGGCTCTGTCGGGCTCTGTCGGGCCCTGTCGGGCTCTGTCGGGTTCTGTCGGGCCCTGTCGGGCCCTGTCGGGCCCTGTCGGGCTCTGTCGGGCTCTGTCGGGCTCTGTCGGGCTCTACTGGGCTCTGTCGGGCTCTGTCGGGCCCTGTCGGGCTCTGTCGGGCTCTGTCGGGCTCTACTGGGCTCTGTCGGGCTCTACTGGGCTCTACTAGGCCCTGTCGGGCCCTGTCGGGCCCTGTCGTGCCCTGTTGGGCTCTGTCGGGCCCTGTCGGGCCCTGTCGGGCTCTGTCGGGCTCTGTCGGGCTCTGTCGGGCTCTGTCGGGCCCTGTCGGGCTCTTTCGGGCTCTGTCGGGCTCTGTCGGGCTCTACTGGGCTCTGTCGGGCTCTACTGGGCTCTGTCGGGCTCTGTCGGGCCCTGTAGGGCCCTGTCGGGCTCTGTCGGGCTCTGTCGGGCTCTACTGCGCCCTGTCGGGCCCTGTCGGGCTCTGTCGGGCTCTGTCGGGCTCTACTGGGCTCTGTCGGGCTCTGTCGGGCTCTGTCGGGCCCTGTCGGGCCCTGTCGGGCTCTGTCGGGCTCTACTGGGCCCTGTCGGGCCCTGTCGGGCCCTGTTCGGGCTCTGTCGGGCCCTGTCGGGCCCTGTCGGGCTCTGTCGGGCTCTGTCGAGCTCTACTGGGCTCTGT
Organism: Caloenas nicobarica; assembly: GCF_036013445.1. Classification (NCBI taxonomy): domain Eukaryota; kingdom Metazoa; phylum Chordata; class Aves; order Columbiformes; family Columbidae; genus Caloenas; species Caloenas nicobarica. The sequence goes on from NW_027016992.1 coordinate 61,952, forward strand.
CGGGCTCTGTCGGGCCCTGTCGGGCTCTGTCGGGCCCTGTCGGGCCCTGTCGGGCTCTGTCGGGCTCTGTCGGGCTCTGTCGGGCTCTACCGGGCCCTGTCGGGCTCTGTCGGGCTCTGTCGGGCCCTGTCGGGCCCTGTCGGGCCCTGTCGGGCCCTGTTGGGCTTTGTCGGGCCCTGTCGGGCCCTGTCGGGCCCTGTCGGGCTCTGTCGGGCTCTGTCGGGCCCTGTCGGGCCCTGTCGAGCTCTGTCGGGCTCTGTCGGGCTCTGTCGGGCTCTACTGGGCTCTGTCGGGCCCTGTCGGGCTCTGTCGGGCTCTGTCGGGCTCTGTCGTGCTCTATTGGGCTCTGTCGGGTTCTACTGGGCTCTACTGGGACCTGTCGGGCTCTGTCGGGCTCTGTCGGGCTCTGTCGGGCTCTGTCGGGCTCTACTGGGCTCTGTCGGGCTCTGTCGGGCCCTGTCGGGCTCTGTCGGGCTCTGTCGGGCTCTACTGGTCTCTGTCGGGCTCAGTCGGGCCCTGTCGGGCCCTGTCGGGCTCTGTCGGGCTCTGTCGGACCCTGTCGGGCCCTGTCGGGCCCTGTCGGGCTCTGTCGGGCTCTGTCGGCCTCTGTCGGGCTCTAGTGGGATCTGTCGGGCTCTGTCGGGTTCTGTCGGGCCCTGTCGGGCCCTGTCGGGCCCTGTCGGGCCCTGTCGGGCTCTGTCGGGCTCTGTCGGGCTCTGTCGGGCTCTACTGGGCTCTACTGTTCCCTGTCGGGCCCTGTCGGGCTCTGTCGGGCTCTGTCGGGCTCTGTCGGGCTCTGTCGGGCTCTCCTGGGCCCTGTCGGGCTCTGTTGGGCTCTGTCGGGCTCTGTCGGGCCCTGTCGGGCTCTGTCGGGTTCTGTCGGGCCCTGTCGGGCCCTGTCGGGCCCTGTCGGGCTCTGTCGGGCTCTGTCGGGCTCTGTCGGGCTCTACTGGGCTCTGTCGGGCTCTGTCGGGCCCTGTCGGGCTCTGTCGGGCTCTGTCGGGCTCTACTGGGCTCTGTCGGGCTCTACTGGGCTCTACTAGGCCCTGTCGGGCCCTGTCGGGCCCTGTCGTGCCCTGTTGGGCTCTGTCGGGCCCTGTCGGGCCCTGTCGGGCTCTGTCGGGCTCTGTCGGGCTCTGTCGGGCTCTGTCGGGCCCTGTCGGGCTCTTTCGGGCTCTGTCGGGCTCTGTCGGGCTCTACTGGGCTCTGTCGGGCTCTACTGGGCTCTGTCGGGCTCTGTCGGGCCCTGTAGGGCCCTGTCGGGCTCTGTCGGGCTCTGTCGGGCTCTACTGCGCCCTGTCGGGCCCTGTCGGGCTCTGTCGGGCTCTGTCGGGCTCTACTGGGCTCTGTCGGGCTCTGTCGGGCTCTGTCGGGCCCTGTCGGGCCCTGTCGGGCTCTGTCGGGCTCTACTGGGCCCTGTCGGGCCCTGTCGGGCCCTGTTCGGGCTCTGTCGGGCCCTGTCGGGCCCTGTCGGGCTCTGTCGGGCTCTGTCGAGCTCTACTGGGCTCTGTCGGGCTCTGTCGGGCCCTGTCGGGCCCTGTCGGGCTCTGTCGGGCTCTGTCGGGCTCTGTCGGGCTCTACCGGGCCCTGTCGGGCTCTGTCGGGCTCTGTCGGGCTCTGTCGGGCTCTGTCGAGCTCTGTCGGGCTCTGTCGGGTTCTACTGGGCTCTACTGGGACCTGTCGGGCTCTGTCGGGCTCTGTCGGGCTCTGTCGGGCTCTGTCGGGCTCTACTGGGCTCTGTCGGGCTCTGTCGGGCTCTACCGGGCCCTGTCGGGCCCTGTCGGGCTCTCTCGGGCTCTGTCGGGCCCTGTCGGGCCCTGTCGAGCTCTGTCGGGCTCTGTCGGGCTCTGTCGGGCTCTACTGGGCTCTGTCGGGCCCTGTCGGGCTCTGTCGGGCTCTGTCGGGCTCTGTCGTGCTCTATTGGGCTCTGTCGGGTTCTACTGGGCTCTACTGGGACCTGTCGGGCTCTGTCGGGCTCTGTCGGGCTCTGTCGGGCTCTGTCGGGCTCTACTGGGCTCTGTCGGGCTCTGTCGGGCCCTGTCGGGCTCTGTCGGGCTCTGTCGGGCTCTACTGGTCTCTGTCGGGCTCAGTCGGGCCCTGTCGGGCCCTGTCGGGCTCTGTCGGGCTCTGTCGGACCCTGTCGGGCCCTGTCGGGCCCTGTCGGGCTCTGTCGGGCTCTGTCGGACTCTACTGGGCCCTGTCGGGCCCTGTCGGGCCCTGTCGGGCCCTGTCGGGCTCTGTCGGGCTCTGTCGAGCTCTACTGGGCTCTGTCGGGCTCTGTCGGGCTCTGTCGGGCCCTGTCGGGCTCTGTCGGGCTCTGTCGGGCTCTACTGGGCCCTGTCGGGCCCTGTCGGGCCCTGTCGGGCTCTGTCGGGCTCTACTGGGCCCTGTCGGGCTCTGTCGGGCCCTGTCGGGCTCTGTCGGGCTCTGTCGGGCTCTACTGGGCTCTACTGTTCCCTGTCGGGCCCTGTCGGCCCTGTCGGGCCCTGTCGGGCGCTGTCGGGCTCTGTCGGGCTCTGTCGGGCCCTGTCGGGCCGTGTCGGGCTCTGTCGGGCTCTACTGGGCCCTGTCGGGCCCTGTCGGGCCCTGTTCGGGCTCTGTCGGGCCCTGTCGGGCTCTGTCGGGCTCTGTCGGGCTCTGTCGGGCTCTTCTGGGCTCTGTCGGGCTCTGTCGGGCCCTGTCGGGCTCTGTCGGGCTCTGTCGGGCTCTACTGGGCTCTGTCGGGCTCTACTGGGCTCTACTAGGCCCTGTCGGGCCCTGTCGGGCCCTGTCGTGCCCTGTTGGGCTCTGTCGGGCCCTGTCGGGCTCTACTGGGCTCTGTCGGGCTCTGTCGGGCTCTGTCGGGCTCTGTCGGGCCCTGTCGGGCTCTTTCGGGCTCTGTCGGGCTCTGTCGGGCTCTACTGGGCTCTGTCGGGCTCTACTGGGCTCTGTCGGGCTCTGTCGGGCCCTGTAGGCCCTGTCGGGCTCTGTCGGGCTCTGTCGGGCTCTACTGCGCCCTGTCGGGCCCTGTCGGGCTCTGTCGGGCTCTGTCGGGCTCTACTGGGCTCTGTCGGGCTCTGTCGGGCTCTGTCGGGCTCTGTCGGGCCCTGTCGGGCTCTGTCGGGCTCTGTCGGGCTCTACTGGGCCCTGTCGGGCTCTGTCGGGCTCTGTCGGGCCCTGTCGGGCTCTGTCGGGCTCTGTCGGGCCCTGTCGGGCCCTGTCGGGCTCTGTCGGGCTCTGTCGGGCCCTGTCGGGCCCTGTCGGGCTCTGTCGGGCTCTACTGGGCCCTGTCGGGCCCTGTCGGGCCCTGTTCGGGCTCTGTCGGGCCCTGTCGGGCCCTGTCGGGCTCTGTCGGGCTCTGTCGAGCTCTACTGGGCTCTGTCGGGCTCTGTCGGGCCCTGTCGGGCTCTGTCGGGCCCTGTCGGGCCCTGTCGGGCTCTGTCGGGCTCTGTCGGGCTCTGTCGGGCTCTACCGGGCCCTGTCGGGCTCTGTCGGGCTCTGTCGGGCTCTGTCGGGCCCTGTCGGGCCCTGTCGGGCCCTGTTGGGCTTTGTCGGGCTCTGTCGGGCCCTGTCGGGCCCTGTCGGGCTCTGTCGGGCTCTGTCGGGCCCTGTCGGGCCCTGTCGAGCTCTGTCGGGCTCTGTCGGGCTCTGTCGGGCTCTACTGGGCTCTGTCGGGCTCTGTCGGGTTCTGTCGGGCCCTGTCGGGCCCTGTCGGGCCCTGTCGGGCTCTGTCGGGCTCTGTCGGGCTCTGTCGGGCTCTACTGGGCTCTGTCGGGCCCTGTCGGGCTCTGTCGGGCTCTGTCGAGCTCTACTGGGCTCTGTCGGGCTCTGTCGTCCCTGTCGGGCCCTGTCGGGCTCTGTCGGGCTCTGTCGGGCTCTGTCGGGCTCTGTTGGGACCTGTCGGGCCCTGTCGAGCTCTGTCGGGCTCTGTCGGGCCCTGTCGGGCCCTGTCGGGCTTTGTCGGGCCCTGTCGGGCTCTGTCGGGCTCTGTCGGGCCCTGTCGGGCCCTGTCGGGCCCTGTCGGGCCCTGTCGGGCTCTGTCGGGCTCTGTCGGGTTCTACTGGTCTCTACTGGGCCCTGTCGGGCTCTGTCGGGCTCTGTCGGGCTCTGTCGGGCTCTGTCGGGCTCTACTGGTCTCTGCCGGGCCCTGTCGGGCCCTGTCGGGCCCTGTCGGGCTCTGTCGGGCTCTGTCGGGCCCTGTCGGGCCCTGTCGGGCTCTGTTGGGCTCTGTCGGGCTCTACTGGGCCCTGTCGGCCCCTGTCGGGCCCTGTCGGGCCCTGTCGGGCTCTGTCGGGCTCTGTCGAGCTCTACTGGGCTCTGTCGGGCTCTGTCGGGCCCTGTCGGGCTCTGTCGGGCTCTGTCGGGCTCTGTCGGGCTCTACTGGGCCCTGTCGGGCTCTGTCGGGCCCTGTCGGGCCCTGTCGGGCCCTGTCGGGCTCTGTCGGGCTCTGTTGGGCTCTGTCGGGCCCTGTCGGGCTCTGTCGGGCTCTACTGGGCCCTGTCGGGCTCTGTCCGGCCCTGTCGGGCTCTGTCGGGCTCTGTCGAGCTCTACTGGGCTCTGTCGGGCCCTGTCGGGCTCTGGCGGGCTCTGTCGGGCTCTGGCGGGCCCTGTCGGGCCCTGTCGGGCTCTGTCGGGCCCTGTCGGGCCCTGTCGGGCTCTGTCGGGCCCTGTCGGGCCCTGTCGGGCTCTGTCGGGCTCTACTGGGCCCTGTCGGGCTCTGTTTGGATCTGTCGGGCCCTGTCGGGCCCTGTCGGGCTCTTTCGGGCTCTACTGGGCTCTACTGTTCCCTGTCGGGTCCTGTCGGGCCCTGTCGGGCTCTGTCGGGCTCTGTCGGGCCCTGTCGGGCCCTGTCGGGCTCTGTCGGGCCCTGTCGGGCCCTGTCGGGCCCTGTCGGGCTCTGTCGGGCTCTGTCGGCCTCTGTCGGGCTCTAGTGGGATCTGTCGGGCTCTGTCGGGTTCTGTCGGGCCCTGTCGGGCCCTGTCGGGCCCTGTCGGGCCCTGTCGGGCCCTGTCGGGCTCTGTCGGGCTCTGTCGGGCTCTGTCGGGCTCTACTGGGCTCTACTGTTCCCTGTCGGGCCCTGTCGGGCTCTGTCGGGCTCTGTCGGGCTCTGTCGGGCTCTGTCGGGCTCTCCTGGGCCCTGTCGGGCTCTGTTGGGCTCTGTCGGGCTCTGTCGGGCCCTGTCGGGCTCTGTCGGGTTCTGTCGGGCCCTGTCGGGCCCTGTCGGGCCCTGTCGGGCTCTGTCGGGCTCTGTCGGGCTCTGTCGGGCTCTACTGGGCTCTGTCGGGCTCTGTCGGGCCCTGTCGGGCTCTGTCGGGCTCTGTCGGGCTCTACTGGGCTCTGTCGGGCTCTACTGGGCTCTACTAGGCCCTGTCGGGCCCTGTCGGGCCCTGTCGTGCCCTGTTGGGCTCTGTCGGGCCCTGTCGGGCCCTGTCGGGCTCTGTCGGGCTCTGTCGGGCTCTGTCGGGCTCTGTCGGGCCCTGTCGGGCTCTTTCGGGCTCTGTCGGGCTCTGTCGGGCTCTACTGGGCTCTGTCGGGCTCTACTGGGCTCTGTCGGGCTCTGTCGGGCCCTGTAGGGCCCTGTCGGGCTCTGTCGGGCTCTGTCGGGCTCTACTGCGCCCTGTCGGGCCCTGTCGGGCTCTGTCGGGCTCTGTCGAGCTCTACTGGGCTCTGTCGGGCTCTGTCGGGCTCTGTCGGGCTCTGTCGGGCCCTGTCGGGCCCTGTCGGGCTCTGTCGGGCTCTACTGGGCCCTGTCGGGCCCTGTCGGGCCCTGTTCGGGCTCTGTCGGGCCCTGTCGGGCCCTGTCGGGCTCTGTCGGGCTCTGTCGAGCTCTACTGGGCTCTGTCGGGCTCTGTCGGGCCCTGTCGGGCTCTGTCGGGCCCTGTCGGGCCCTGTCGGGCTCTGTCGGGCTCTGTCGGGCTCTGTCGGGCTCTACCGGGCCCTGTCGGGCTCTGTCGGGCTCTGTCGGGCCCTGTCGGGCCCTGTCGGGCCCTGTCGGGCCCTGTTGGGCTTTGTCGGGCCCTGTCGGGCCCTGTCGGGCCCTGTCGGGCTCTGTCGGGCTCTGTCGGGCCCTGTCGGGCCCTGTCGAGCTCTGTCGGGCTCTGTCGGGCTCTGTCGGGCTCTACTGGGCTCTGTCGGGCCCTGTCGGGCTCTGTCGGGCTCTGTCGGGCTCTGTCGTGCTCTATTGGGCTCTGTCGGGTTCTACTGGGCTCTACTGGGACCTGTCGGGCTCTGTCGGGCTCTGTCGGGCTCTGTCGGGCTCTGTCGGGCTCTACTGGGCTCTGTCGGGCTCTGTCGGGCCCTGTCGGGCTCTGTCGGGCTCTGTCGGGCTCTACTGGTCTCTGTCGGGCTCAGTCGGGCCCTGTCGGGCCCTGTCGGGCTCTGTCGGGCTCTGTCGGACCCTGTCGGGCCCTGTCGGGCCCTGTCGGGCTCTGTCGGGCTCTGTCGGGCTCTACTGGGCCCTGTCGGGCCCTGTCGGGCCCTGTCGGGCCCTGTCGGGCTCTGTCGGGCTCTGTCGAGCTCTACTGGGCTCTGTCGGGCTCTGTCGGGCTCTGTCGGGCCCTGTCGGGCTCTGTCGGGCTCTGTCGGGCTCTACTGGGCCCTGTCGGGCCCTGTCGGGCCCTGTCGGGCTCTGTCGGGCTCTACTGGGCCCTGTCGGGCCCTGTCGGGCCCTGTTCGGGCTCTGTCGGGCCCTGTCGGGCCCTGTCGGGCTCTGTCGGGCTCTGTCGAGCTCTACTGGGCTCTGTCGGGCTCTGTCGGGCCCTGTCGGGCTCTGTCGGGCCCTGTCGGGCCCTGTCGGGCTCTGTCGGGCTCTGTCGGGCTCTGTCGGGCTCTACCGGGCCCTGTCGGGCTCTGTCGGGCTCTGTCGGGCCCTGTCGGGCCCTGTCGGGCCCTGTCGGGCCCTGTTGGGCTTTGTCGGGCCCTGTCGGGCCCTGTCGGGCCCTGTCGGGCTCTGTCGGGCTCTGTCGGGCCCTGTCGGGCCCTGTCGAGCTCTGTCGGGCTCTGTCGGGCTCTGTCGGGCTCTACTGGGCTCTGTCGGGCCCTGTCGGGCTCTGTCGGGCTCTGTCGGGCTCTGTCGTGCTCTATTGGGCTCTGTCGGGTTCTACTGGGCTCTACTGGGACCTGTCGGGCTCTGTCGGGCTCTGTCGGGCTCTGTCGGGCTCTGTCGGGCTCTACTGGGCTCTGTCGGGCTCTGTCGGGCCCTGTCGGGCTCTGTCGGGCTCTGTCGGGCTCTACTGGTCTCTGTCGGGCTCAGTCGGGCCCTGTCGGGCCCTGTCGGGCTCTGTCGGGCTCTGTCGGACCCTGTCGGGCCCTGTCGGGCCCTGTCGGGCTCTGTCGGGCTCTGTCGGGCTCTACTGGGCCCTGTCGGGCCCTGTCGGGCCCTGTCGGGCCCTGTCGGGCTCTGTCGGGCTCTGTCGAGCTCTACTGGGCTCTGTCGGGCTCTGTCGGGCTCTGTCGGGCCCTGTCGGGCTCTGTCGGGCTCTGTCGGGCTCTACTGGGCCCTGTCGGGCCCTGTCGGGCCCTGTCGGGCTCTGTCGGGCTCTACTGGGCCCTGTCGGGCTCTGTCGGGCCCTGTCGGGCTCTGTCGGGCTCTGTCGGGCTCTACTGGGCTCTACTGTTCCCTGTCGGGCCCTGTCGGCCCTGTCGGGCCCTGTCGGGCGCTGTCGGGCTCTGTCGGGCTCTGTCGGGCCCTGTCGGTCCGTGTCGGGCTCTGTCGGGCTCTGTCGGGCTCTGTTGGGCTCTACTGGGCTCTGTCGGGTTCTGTCGGGCTCTGTCGGGCTCTGTCGGGCCCTGTCGGGCCCTGTCGGGCCCTGTCGGGCTCTGTCGGGCTCTGTCAGGTTCTGTCGGGCCCTGTCGGGCTCTGTCGGGCTCTGTCGGGCTCTGTCGGGCTCTACTGGGCTCTACTGTTCCCTGTCGGGCCCTGTCGGGCTCTGTCAGGCTCTGTCGGGCTCTGTCGGGCTCTGTCGGGCTCTACGGGGTCCTGTCGGGCTCTGTCGGGCTCTGTCAGGTTCTGTCGGGCCCTGTCGGGCTCTGTCGGGCTCTGTCGGGCTCTGTCGGGCTCTACTGGGCTCTACTGTTCCCTGTCGGGCCCTGTCGGGCTCTGTCAGGCTCTGTCGGGCCCTGTCGGGCCCTGTCGGGCCCTGTCGGGCTCTGTCGGGCTCTGTCGGCCTCTGTCGGGCTCTAGTGGGATCTGTCGGGCTCTGTCGGGTTCTGTCGGGCCCTGTCGGGCCCTGTCGGGCCCTGTCGGGCTCTGTCGGGCTCTGTCGGGCTCTGTCGGGCTCTACTGGGCTCTACTGTTCCCTGTCGGGCCCTGTCGGGCTCTGTCGGGCTCTGTCGGGCTCTGTCGGGCTCTGTCGGGCTCTCCTGGGCCCTGTCGGGCTCTGTTGGGCTCTGTCGGGCTCTGTCGGGCCCTGTCGGGCTCTGTCGGGCTCTGTCGGGCTCTACTGGGCTCTACTGTTCCCTGTCGGGCCCTGTCGGGCTCTGTCAGGCTCTGTCGGGCCCTGTCGGGCTCTGTCGGGCCCTGTCGGGCCCTGTCGGGCTCTGTCGGGCCCTGTCGGGCCCTGTCGGGCCCTGTCGGGCTCTGTCGGGCTCTGTCGGCCTCTGTCGGGCTCTAGTGGGATCTGTCGGGCCCTGTCGGGTTCTGTCGGGCCCTGTCGGGCCCTGTCGGGCCCTGTCGGGCCCTGTCGGGCTCTGTCGGGCTCTGTCGGGCTCTGTCGGGCTCTACTGGGCTCTACTGTTCCCTGTCGGGCCCTGTCGGGCTCTGTCGGGCTCTGTCGGGCTCTGTCGGGCTCTGTCGGGCTCTCCTGGGCCCTGTCGGGCTCTGTTGGGCTCTGTCGGGCTCTGTCGGGCCCTGTCGGGCTCTGTCGGGTTCTGTCGGGCCCTGTCGGGCCCTGTCGGGCCCTGTCGGGCTCTGTCGGGCTCTGTCGGGCTCTGTCGGGCTCTACTGGGCTCTGTCGGGCTCTGTCGGGCCCTGTCGGGCTCTGTCGGGCTCTGTCGGGCTCTACTGGGCTCTGTCGGGCTCTACTGGGCTCTACTAGGCCCTGTCGGGCCCTGTCGGGCCCTGTCGTGCCCTGTTGGGCTCTGTCGGGCCCTGTCGGGCTCTGTCGGGCTCTGTCGGGCTCTGTCGGGCTCTGTCGGGCCCTGTCGGGCTCTTTCGGGCTCTGTCGGGCTCTGTCGGGCTCTACTGGGCTCTGTCGGGCTCTACTGGGCTCTGTCGGGCTCTGTCGGGCCCTGTAGGGCCCTGTCGGGCTCTGTCGGGCTCTGTCGGGCTCTACTGCGCCCTGTCGGGCCCTGTCGGGCTCTGTCGGGCTCTGTCGGGCTCTACTGGGCTCTGTCGGGCTCTGTCGGGCTCTGTCGGGCTCTGTCGGGCCCTGTCGGGCCCTGTCGGGCTCTGTCGGGCTCTACTGGGCCCTGTCGGGCCCTGTCGGGCCCTGTTCGGGCTCTGTCGGGCCCTGTCGGGCCCTGTCGGGCTCTGTCGGGCTCTGTCGAGCTCTACTGGGCTCTGTCGGGCTCTGTCGGGCCCTGTCGGGCTCTGTCGGGCCCTGTCGGGCCCTGTCGGGCTCTGTCGGGCTCTGTCGGGCTCTGTCGGGCTCTACCGGGCCCTGTCGGGCTCTGTCGGGCTCTGTCGGGCCCTGTCGGGCCCTGTCGGGCCCTGTCGGGCCCTGTTGGGCTTTGTCGGGCCCTGTCGGGCCCTGTCGGGCCCTGTCGGGCTCTGTCGGGCTCTGTCGGGCCCTGTCGGGCCCTGTCGAGCTCTGTCGGGCTCTGTCGGGCTCTGTCGGGCTCTACTGGGCTCTGTCGGGCCCTGTCGGGCTCTGTCGGGCTCTGTCGGGCTCTGTCGTGCTCTATTGGGCTCTGTCGGGTTCTACTGGGCTCTACTGGGACCTGTCGGGCTCTGTCGGGCTCTGTCGGGCTCTGTCGGGCTCTGTCGGGCTCTGTCGGGCTCTACTGGGCTCTGTCGGGCTCTGTCGGGCCCTGTCGGGCTCTGTCGGGCTCTGTCGGGCTCTACTGGTCTCTGTCGGGCTCTGTCGGGCTCTGTCGGCCTCTGTCGGGCTCTAGTGGGATCTGTCGGGCTCTGTCGGGTTCTGTCGGGCCCTGTCGGGCCCTGTCGGGCCCTGTCGGGCCCTGTCGGGCTCTGTCGGGCTCTGTCGGGCTCTGTCGGGCTCTACTGGGCTCTACTGTTCCCTGTCGGGCCCTGTCGGGCTCTGTCGGGCTCTGTCGGGCTCTGTCGGGCTCTGTCGGGCTCTCCTGGGCCCTGTCGGGCTCTGTTGGGCTCTGTCGGGCTCTGTCGGGCCCTGTCGGGCTCTGTCGGGTTCTGTCGGGCCCTGTCGGGCCCTGTCGGGCCCTGTCGGGCTCTGTCGGGCTCTGTCGGGCTCTGTCGGGCTCTACTGGGCTCTGTCGGGCTCTGTCGGGCCCTGTCGGGCTCTGTCGGGCTCTGTCGGGCTCTACTGGGCTCTGTCGGGCTCTACTGGGCTCTACTAGGCCCTGTCGGGCCCTGTCGGGCCCTGTCGTGCCCTGTTGGGCTCTGTCGGGCCCTGTCGGGCCCTGTCGGGCTCTGTCGGGCTCTGTCGGGCTCTGTCGGGCTCTGTCGGGCCCTGTCGGGCTCTTTCGGGCTCTGTCGGGCTCTGTCGGGCTCTACTGGGCTCTGTCGGGCTCTACTGGGCTCTGTCGGGCTCTGTCGGGCCCTGTAGGGCCCTGTCGGGCTCTGTCGGGCTCTGTCGGGCTCTACTGCGCCCTGTCGGGCCCTGTCGGGCTCTGTCGGGCTCTGTCGGGCTCTACTGGGCTCTGTCGGGCTCTGTCGGGCTCTGTCGGGCCCTGTCGGGCCCTGTCGGGCTCTGTCGGGCTCTACTGGGCCCTGTCGGGCCCTGTCGGGCCCTGTTCGGGCTCTGTCGGGCCCTGTCGGGCCCTGTCGGGCTCTGTCGGGCTCTGTCGAGCTCTACTGGGCTCTGTCGGGCTCTGTCGGGCCCTGTCGGGCTCTGTCGGGCCCTGTCGGGCTCTGTCGGGCTCTGTCGGGCTCTGTCGGGCTCTACCGGGCCCTGTCGGGCTCTGTCGGGCTCTGTCGGGCCCTGTCGGGCCCTGTCGGGCCCTGTCGGGCCCTGTTGGGCTTTGTCGGGCCCTGTCGGGCCCTGTCGGGCCCTGTCGGGCTCTGTCGGGCTCTGTCGGGCCCTGTCGGGCCCTGTCGAGCTCTGTCGGGCTCTGTCGGGCTCTGTCGGGCTCTACTGGGCTCTGTCGGGCCCTGTCGGGCTCTGTCGGGCTCTGTCGGGCTCTGTCGTGCTCTATTGGGCTCTGTCGGGTTCTACTGGGCTCTACTGGGACCTGTCGGGCTCTGTCGGGCTCTGTCGGGCTCTGTCGGGCTCTGTCGGGCTCTACTGGGCTCTGTCGGGCTCTGTCGGGCCCTGTCGGGCTCTGTCGGGCTCTGTCGGGCTCTACTGGTCTCTGTCGGGCTCAGTCGGGCCCTGTCGGGCCCTGTCGGGCTCTGTCGGGCTCTGTCGGACCCTGTCGGGCCCTGTCGGGCCCTGTCGGGCTCTGTCGGGCTCTGTCGGGCTCTACTGGGCCCTGTCGGGCCCTGTCGGGCTCTGTCGGGCTCTGTCGGGCTCTGTCGGGCTCTGTCGGGCTCTGTCGGGCTCTACTGGGCCCTGTCGGGCCCTGTCGGGCCCTGTCGGGCTCTGTCGGGCTCTACTGGGCTCTGTCGGGCTCTGTCGGGCTCTGTCGGGCCCTGTCGGGCTCTGTCGGGCTCTGTCGGGCTCTACTGGGCCCTGTCGGGCCCTGTCGGGCCCTGTCGGGCTCTGTCGGGCTCTACTGGGCCCTGTCGGGCTCTGTCGGGCCCTGTCGGGCTCTGTCGGGCTCTGTCGGGCTCTACTGGGCTCTACTGTTCCCTGTCGGGCCCTGTCGGCCCTGTCGGGCCCTGTCGGGCGCTGTCGGGCTCTGTCGGGCTCTGTCGGGCCCTGTCGGGCCGTGTCGGGCTCTGTCGGGCTCTGTCGGGCTCTGTTGGGCTCTACTGGGCTCTGTCGGGTTCTGTCGGGCTCTGTCGGGCTCTGTCGGGCCCTGTCGGGCCCTGTCGGGCTCTGTCGGGCTCTGTCAGGTTCTGTCGGGCCCTGTCGGGCTCTGTCGGGCTCTGTCGGGCTCTGTCGGGCTCTACTGGGCTCTACTGTTCCCTGTCGGGCCCTGTCGGGCTCTGTCAGGCTCTGTCGGGCTCTGTCGGGCTCTGTCGGGCTCTACGGGGTCCTGTCGGGCTCTGTCGGGCTCTGTCAGGTTCTGTCGGGCCCTGTCGGGCTCTGTCGGGCTCTGTCGGGCTCTGTCGGGCTCTACTGGGCTCTACTGTTCCCTGTCGGGCCCTGTCGGGCTCTGTCAGGCTCTGTCGGGCCCTGTCGGGCCCTGTCGGGCCCTGTCGGGCTCTGTCGGGCTCTGTCGGCCTCTGTCGGGCTCTAGTGGGATCTGTCGGGCTCTGTCGGGTTCTGTCGGGCCCTGTCGGGCCCTGTCGGGCCCTGTCGGGCTCTGTCGGGCTCTGTCGGGCTCTGTCGGGCTCTACTGGGCTCTACTGTTCCCTGTCGGGCCCTGTCGGGCTCTGTCGGGCTCTGTCGGGCTCTGTCGGGCTCTGTCGGGCTCTCCTGGGCCCTGTCGGGCTCTGTTGGGCTCTGTCGGGCTCTGTCGGGCCCTGTCGGGCTCTGTCGGGCTCTGTCGGGCTCTGTCGGGCTCTACTGGGCTCTACTGTTCCCTGTCGGGCCCTGTCGGGCTCTGTCAGGCTCTGTCGGGCCCTGTCGGGCTCTGTCGGGCCCTGTCGGGCCCTGTCGGGCTCTGTCGGGCCCTGTCGGGCCCTGTCGGGCCCTGTCGGGCTCTGTCGGGCTCTGTCGGCCTCTGTCGGGCTCTAGTGGGATCTGTCGGGCCCTGTCGGGTTCTGTCGGGCCCTGTCGGGCCCTGTCGGGCCCTGTCGGGCCCTGTCGGGCCCTGTCGGGCCCTGTCGGGCCCTGTCGGGCTCTGTCGGGCTCTGTTGGGCTCTGTCGGGCTCTACTGGGCTCTACTGTTCCCTGTCGGGCCCTGTCGGGCTCTGTCGGGCTCTGTCGGGCTCTGTCGGGCTCTGTCGGGCTCTCCTGGGCCCTGTCGGGCTCTGTTGGGCTCTGTCGGGCTCTGTCGGGCCCTGTCGGGCTCTGTCGGGTTCTGTCGGGCCCTGTCGGGCCCTGTCGGGCCCTGTCGGGCTCTGTCGGGCTCTGTCGGGCTCTGTCGGGCTCTACTGGGCTCTGTCGGGCTCTGTCGGGCCCTGTCGGGCTCTGTCGGGCTCTGTCGGGCTCTACTGGGCTCTGTCGGGCTCTACTGGGCTCTACTAGGCCCTGTCGGGCCCTGTCGGGCCCTGTCGTGCCCTGTTGGGCTCTGTCGGGCCCTGTCGGGCCCTGTCGGGCTCTGTCGGGCTCTGTCGGGCTCTGTCGGGCTCTGTCGGGCCCTGTCGGGCTCTTTCGGGCTCTGTCGGGCTCTGTCGGGCTCTACTGGGCTCTGTCGGGCTCTACTGGGCTCTGTCGGGCTCTGTCGGGCCCTGTAGGGCCCTGTCGGGCTCTGTCGGGCTCTGTCGGGCTCTACTGCGCCCTGTCGGGCCCTGTCGGGCTCTGTCGGGCTCTGTCGGGCTCTACTGGGCTCTGTCGGGCTCTACTGGGCTCTGTCGGGCTCTGTCGGGCTCTGTCGGGCTCTGTCGGGCCCTGTCGGGCCCTGTCGGGCTCTGTCGGGCTCTACTGGGCCCTGTCGGGCCCTGTCGGGCCCTGTTCGGGCTCTGTCGGGCCCTGTCGGGCCCTGTCGGGCTCTGTCGGGCTCTGTCGAGCTCTACTGGGCTCTGTCGGGCTCTGTCGGGCCCTGTCGGGCTCTGTCGGGCCCTGTCGGGCCCTGTCGGGCTCTGTCGGGCTCTGTCGGGCTCTGTCGGGCTCTACCGGGCCCTGTCGGGCTCTGTCGGGCTCTGTCGGGCCCTGTCGGGCCCTGTCGGGCCCTGTCGGGCCCTGTTGGGCTTTGTCGGGCCCTGTCGGGCCCTGTCGGGCCCTGTCGGGCTCTGTCGGGCTCTGTCGGGCCCTGTCGGGCCCTGTCGAGCTCTGTCGGGCTCTGTCGGGCTCTGTCGGGCTCTACTGGGCTCTGTCGGGCCCTGTCGGGCTCTGTCGGGCTCTGTCGGGCTCTGTCGTGCTCTATTGGGCTCTGTCGGGTTCTACTGGGCTCTACTGGGACCTGTCGGGCTCTGTCGGGCTCTGTCGGGCTCTGTCGGGCTCTGTCGGGCTCTGTCGGGCTCTACTGGGCTCTGTCGGGCTCTGTCGGGCCCTGTCGGGCTCTGTCGGGCTCTGTCGGGCTCTACTGGTCTCTGTCGGGCTCAGTCGGGCCCTGTCGGGCCCTGTCGGGCTCTGTCGGGCTCTGTCGGACCCTGTCGGGCCCTGTCGGGCCCTGTCGGGCTCTGTCGGGCTCTGTCGGGCTCTACTGGGCCCTGTCGGGCCCTGTCGGGCCCTGTCGGGCCCTGTCGGGCTCTGTCGGGCTCTGTCGAGCTCTACTGGGCTCTGTCGGGCTCTGTCGGGCTCTGTCGGGCCCTGTCGGGCTCTGTCGGGCTCTGTCGGGCTCTACTGGCCCCTGTCGGGCCCTGTCGGGCCCTGTCGGGCTCTGTCGGGCTCTACTGGGCCCTGTCGGGCTCTGTCGGGCCCTGTCGGGCTCTGTCGGGCTCTGTCGGGCTCTACTGGGCTCTACTGTTCCCTGTCGGGCCCTGTCGGCCCTGTCGGGCCCTGTCGGGCGCTGTCGGGCTCTGTCGGGCTCTGTCGGGCCCTGTCGGGCCGTGTCGGGCTCTGTCGGGCTCTGTCGGGCTCTGTTGGGCTCTACTGGGCTCTGTCGGGTTCTGTCGGGCTCTGTCGGGCTCTGTCGGGCCCTGTCGGGCCCTGTCGGGCCCTGTCGGGCTCTGTCGGGCTCTGTCAGGTTCTGTCGGGCCCTGTCGGGCTCTGTCGGGCTCTGTCGGGCTCTGTCGGGCTCTACTGGGCTCTACTGTTCCCTGTCGGGCCCTGTCGGGCTCTGTCAGGCTCTGTCGGGCTCTGTCGGGCTCTGTCGGGCTCTACGGGGTCCTGTCGGGCTCTGTCGGGCTCTGTCAGGTTCTGTCGGGCCCTGTCGGGCTCTGTCGGGCTCTGTCGGGCTCTGTCGGGCTCTACTGGGCTCTACTGTTCCCTGTCGGGCCCTGTCGGGCTCTGTCAGGCTCTGTCGGGCCCTGTCGGGCCCTGTCGGGCCCTGTCGGGCTCTGTCGGGCTCTGTCGGCCTCTGTCGGGCTCTAGTGGGATCTGTCGGGCTCTGTCGGGTTCTGTCGGGCCCTGTCGGGCCCTGTCGGGCCCTGTCGGGCCCTGTCGGGCTCTGTCGGGCTCTGTCGGGCTCTGTCGGGCTCTACTGGGCTCTACTGTTCCCTGTCGGGCCCTGTCGGGCTCTGTCGGGCTCTGTCGGGCTCTGTCGGGCTCTGTCGGGCTCTCCTGGGCCCTGTCGGGCTCTGTTGGGCTCTGTCGGGCTCTGTCGGGCCCTGTCGGGCTCTGTCGGGTTCTGTCGGGCCCTGTCGGGCCCTGTCGGGCCCTGTCGGGCTCTGTCGGGCTCTGTCGGGCTCTGTCGGGCTCTACTGGGCTCTGTCGGGCTCTGTCGGGCCCTGTCGGGCTCTGTCGGGCTCTGTCGGGCTCTACTGGGCTCTGTCGGGCTCTACTGGGCTCTACTAGGCCCTGTCGGGCCCTGTCGGGCCCTGTCGTGCCCTGTTGGGCTCTGTCGGACCCTGTCGGGCCCTGTCGGGCTCTGTCGGGCTCTGTCGGGCTCTGTCGGGCTCTGTCGGGACCTGTCGGGCTCTTTCGGGCTCTGTCGGGCTCTGTCGGGCTCTACTGGGCTCTGTCGGGCTCTACTGGGCTCTGTCGGGCTCTGTCGGGCCCTGTAGGGCCCTGTCGGGCTCTGTCGGGCTCTGTCGGGCTCCACTGCGCCCTGTCGGGCCCTGTCGGGCTCTGTCGGGCTCTGTCGGGCTCTACTGGGCTCTGTCGGGCTCTGTCGGGCTCTGTCGGGCTCTGTCGGGCCCTGTCGGGCCCTGTCGGGCTCTGTCGGGCTCTACTGGGCCCTGTCGGGCCCTGTCGGGCCCTGTTCGGGCTCTGTCGGGCCCTGTCGGGCCCTGTCGGGCTCTGTCGGGCTCTGTCGAGCTCTACTGGGCTCTGTCGGGCTCTGTCGGGCCCTGTCGGGCTCTTTCGGGCCCTGTCGGGCCCTGTCGGGCTCTGTCGGGCTCTGTCGGGCTCTGTCGGGCTCTACCGGGCCCTGTCGGGCTCTGTCGGGCTCTGTCGGGCCCTGTCGGGCCCTGTCGGGCCCTGTCGGGCCCTGTTGGGCTTTGTCGGGCCCTGTCGGGCCCTGTCGGGCCCTGTCGGGCTCTGTCGGGCTCTGTCGGGCCCTGTCGGGCCCTGTCGAGTTCTGTCGGGCTCTGTCGGGCTCTGTCGGGCTCTACTGGGCTCTGTCGGGCCCTGTCGGGCTCTGTCGGGCTCTGTCGGGCTCTGTCGTGCTCTATTGGGCTCTGTCGGGTTCTACTGGGCTCTACTGGGACCTGTCGGGCTCTGTCGGGCTCTGTCGGGCTCTGTCGGGCTCTGTCGGGCTCTACTGGGCTCTGTCGGGCTCTGTCGGGCCCTGTCGGGCTCTGTCGGGCTCTGTCGGGCTCTACTGGTCTCTGTCGGGCTCAGTCGGGCCCTGTCGGGCCCTGTCGGGCTCTGTCGGGCTCTGTCGGACCCTGTCGGGCCCTGTCGGGCCCTGTCGGGCTCTGTCGGGCTCTGTCGGCCTCTGTCGGGCTCTAGTGGGATCTGTCGGGCTCTGTCGGGTTCTGTCGGGCCCTGTCGGGCCCTGTCGGGCCCTGTCGGGCTCTGTCGGGCTCTGTCGGGCTCTGTCGGGCTCTACTGGGCTCTACTGTTCCCTGTCGGGCCCTGTCGGGCTCTGTCGGGCTCTGTCGGGCTCTGTCGGGCTCTGTCGGGCTCTCCTGGGCCCTGTCGGGCTCTGTTGGGCTCTGTCGGGCTCTGTCGGGCCCTGTCGGGCTCTGTCGGGTTCTGTCGGGCCCTGTCGGGCCCTGTCGGGCCCTGTCGGGCTCTGTCGGGCTCTGTCGGGCTCTGTCGGGCTCTACTGGGCTCTGTCGGGCTCTGTCGGGCCCTGTCGGGCTCTGTCGGGCTCTGTCGGGCTCTACTGGGCTCTGTCGGGCTCTACTGGGCTCTACTAGGCCCTGTCGGGCCCTGTCGGGCCCTGTCGTGCCCTGTTGGGCTCTGTCGGGCCCTGTCGGGCCCTGTCGGGCTCTGTCGGGCTCTGTCGGGCTCTGTCGGGCTCTGTCGGGCCCTGTCGGGCTCTTTCGGGCTCTGTCGGGCTCTGTCGGGCTCTACTGGGCTCTGTCGGGCTCTACTGGGCTCTGTCGGGCTCTGTCGGGCCCTGTAGGGCCCTGTCGGGCTCTGTCGGGCTCTGTCGGGCTCTACTGCGCCCTGTCGGGCCCTGTCGGGCTCTGTCGGGCTCTGTCGGGCTCTACTGGGCTCTGTCGGGCTCTGTCGGGCTCTGTCGGGCTCTGTCGGGCCCTGTCGGGCCCTGTCGGGCTCTGTCGGGCTCTACTGGGCCCTGTCGGGCCCTGTCGGGCCCTGTTCGGGCTCTGTTGGGCCCTGTAGGGCCCTGTCGGGCTCTGTCGGGCTCTGTCGAGCTCTACTGGGCTCTGTCGGGCTCTGTCGGGCCCTGTCGGGCTCTGTCGGGCCCTGTCGGGCCCTGTCGGGCTCTGTCGGGCTCTGTCGGGCTCTGTCGGGCTCTACCGGGCCCTGTCGGGCTCTGTCGGGCTCTGTCGGGCCCTGTCGGGCCCTGTCGGACCCTGTCGGGCCCTGTTGGGCTTTGTCGAGCCCTGTCGGGCCCTGTCGGGCCCTGTCGGGCTCTGTCGGGCTCTGTCGGGCCCTGTCGGGCCCTGTCGAGCTCTGTCGGGCTCTGTCGGGCTCTGTCGGGCTCTACTGGGCTCTGTCGGGCCCTGTCGGGCTCTGTCGGGCTCTGTCGGGCTCTGTCGTGCTCTATTGGGCTCTGTCGGGTTCTACTGGGCTCTACTGGGACCTGTCGGGCTCTGTCGGGCTCTGTCGGGCTCTGTCGGGCTCTGTCGGGCTCTACTGGGCTCTGTCGGGCTCTGTCGGGCCCTGTCGGGCTCTGTCGGGCTCTGTCGGGCTCTACTGGTCTCTGTCGGGCTCAGTCGGGCCCTGTCGGGCCCTGTCGGGCTCTGTCGGGCTCTGTCGGACCCTGTCGGGCCCTGTCGGGCCCTGTCGGGCTCTGTCGGGCTCTGTCGGGCTCTACTGGGCCCTGTCGGGCCCTGTCGGGCCCTGTCGGGCCCTGTCGGGCTCTGTCGGGCTCTGTCGAGCTCTACTGGGCTCTGTCGGGCTCTGTCGGGCTCTGTCGGGCCCTGTCGGGCTCTGTCGGGCTCTGTCGGGCTCTACTGGGCCCTGTCGGGCCCTGTCGGGCCCTGTCGGGCTCTGTCGGGCTCTACTGGGCCCTGTCGGGCTCTGTCGGGCCCTGTCGGGCTCTGTCGGGCTCTGTCGGGCTCTACTGGGCTCTACTGTTCCCTGTCGGGCCATGTCGGCCCTGTCGGGCCCTGTCGGGCGCTGTCGGGCTCTGTCGGGCTCTGTCGGGCCCTGTCGGGCCGTGTCGGGCTCTGTCGGGCTCTGTCGGGCTCTGTTGGGCTCTACTGGGCTCTGTCGGGTTCTGTCGGGCTCTGTCGGGCTCTGTCGGGCCCTGTCGGGCCCTGTCGGGCCCTGTCGGGCTCTGTCGGGCTCTGTCAGGTTCTGTCGGGCCCTGTCGGGCTCTGTCGGGCTCTGTCGGGCTCTGTCGGGCTCTACTGGGCTCTACTGTTCCCTGTCGGGCCCTGTCGGGCTCTGTCAGGCTCTGTCGGGCTCTGTCGGGCTCTGTCGGGCTCTACGGGGTCCTGTCGGGCTCTGTCGGGCTCTGTCAGGTTCTGTCGGGCCCTGTCGGGCTCTGTCGTGCTCTGTCGGGCTCTGTCGGGCTCTACTGGGCTCTACTGTTCCCTGTCGGGCCCTGTCGGGCTCTGTCAGGCTCTGTCGGGCCCTGTCGGGCCCTGTCGGGCCCTGTCGGGCTCTGTCGGGCTCTGTCGGCCTCTGTCGGGCTCTAGTGGGATCTGTCGGGCTCTGTCGGGTTCTGTCGGGCCCTGTCGGGCCCTGTCGGGCCCTGTCGGGCTCTGTCGGGCTCTGTCGGGCTCTGTCGGGCTCTACTGGGCTCTACTGTTCCCTGTCGGGCCCTGTCGGGCTCTGTCGGGCTCTGTCGGGCTCTGTCGGGCTCTGTCGGGCTCTCCTGGGCCCTGTCGGGCTCTGTTGGGCTCTGTCGGGCTCTGTCGGGCCCTGTCGGGCTCTGTCGGGTTCTGTCGGGCCCTGTCGGGCCCTGTCGGGCCCTGTCGGGCTCTGTCGGGCTCTGTCGGGCTCTGTCGGGCTCTACTGGGCTCTGTCGGGCTCTGTCGGGCCCTGTCGGGCTCTGTCGGGCTCTGTCGGGCTCTACTGGGCTCTGTCGGGCTCTACTGGGCTCTACTAGGCCCTGTCGGGCCCTGTCGGGCCCTGTCGTGCCCTGTTGGGCTCTGTCGGGCCCTGTCGGGCCCTGTCGGGCTCTGTCGGGCTCTGTCGGGCTCTGTCGGGCTCTGTCGGGCCCTGTCGGGCTCTTTCGGGCTCTGTCGGGCTCTGTCGGGCTCTACTGGGCTCTGTCGGGCTCTACTGGGCTCTGTCGGGCTCTGTCGGGCCCTGTAGGGCCCTGTCGGGCTCTATCGGGCTCTGTCGGGCTCTACTGCGCCCTGTCGGGCCCTGTCGGGCTCTGTCGGGCTCTGTCGGGCTCTACTGGGCTCTGTCGGGCTCTGTCGGGCTCTGTCGGGCTCTGTCGGGCCCTGTCGGGCCCTGTCGGGCTCTGTCGGGCTCTACTGGGCCCTGTCGGGCCCTGTCGGGCCCTGTTCGGGCTCTGTCGGGCCCTGTCGGGCCCTGTCGGGCTCTGTCGGGCTCTGTCGAGCTCTACTGGGCTCTGTCGGGCTCTGTCGGGCCCTGTCGGGCTCTGTCGGGCCCTGTCGGGCCCTGTCGGGCTCTGTCGGGCTCTGTCGGGCTCTGTCGGGCTCTGTCGAGCTCTACCGGGCCCTGTCGGGCTCTGTCGGGCTCTGTCGGGCCCTGTCGGGCCCTGTCGGACCCTGTCGGGCCCTGTTGGGCTTTGTCGAGCCCTGTCGGGCCCTGTCGGGCCCTGTCGGGCTCTGTCGGGCTCTGTCGGGCCCTGTCGGGCCCTGTCGAGCTCTGTCGGGCTCTGTCGGGCTCTGTCGGGCTCTACTGGGCTCTGTCGGGCCCTGTCGGGCTCTGTCGGGCTCTGTCGGGCTCTGTCGTGCTCTATTGGGCTCTGTCGGGTTCTACTGGGCTCTACTGGGACCTGTCGGGCTCTGTCGGGCTCTGTCGGGCTCTGTCGGGCTCTGTCGGGCTCTACTGGGCTCTGTCGGGCTCTGTCGGGCCCTGTCGGGCTCTGTCGGGCTCTGTCGGGCTCTACTGGTCTCTGTCGGGCTCAGTCGGGCCCTGTCGGGCCCTGTCGGGCTCTGTCGGGCTCTGTCGGACCCTGTCGGGCCCTGTCGGGCCCTGTCGGGCTCTGTCGGGCTCTGTCGGGCTCTACTGGGCCCTGTCGGGCCCTGTCGGGCCCTGTCGGGCCCTGTCGGGCTCTGTCGGGCTCTGTCGAGCTCTACTGGGCTCTGTCGGGCTCTGTCGGGCTCTGTCGGGCCCTGTCGGGCTCTGTCGGGCTCTGACGGGCTCTACTGGGCCCTGTCGGGCCCTGTCGGGCCCTGTCGGGCTCTGTCGGGCTCTACTGGGCCCTGTCGGGCTCTGTCGGGCCCTGTCGGGCTCTGTCGGGCTCTGTCGGGCTCTACTGGGCTCTACTGTTCCCTGTCGGGCCATGTCGGCCCTGTCGGGCCCTGTCGGGCGCTGTCGGGCTCTGTCGGGCTCTGTCGGGCCCTGTCGGGCCGTGTCGGGCTCTGTCGGGCTCTGTCGGGCTCTGTTGGGCTCTACTGGGCTCTGTCGGGTTCTGTCGGGCTCTGTCGGGCTCTGTCGGGCCCTGTCGGGCCCTGTCGGGCCCTGTCGGGCTCTGTCGGGCTCTGTCAGGTTCTGTCGGGCCCTGTCGGGCTCTGTCGGGCTCTGTCGGGCTCTGTCGGGCTCTACTGGGCTCTACTGTTCCCTGTCGGGCCCTGTCGGGCTCTGTCAGGCTCTGTCGGGCTCTGTCGGGCTCTGTCGGGCTCTACGGGGTCCTGTCGGGCTCTGTCGGGCTCTGTCAGGTTCTGTCGGGCCCTGTCGGGCTCTGTCGGGCTCTGTCGGGCTCTGTCGGGCTCTACTGGGCTCTACTGTTCCCTGTCGGGCCCTGTCGGGCTCTGTCAGGCTCTGTCGGGCCCTGTCGGGCCCTGTCGGGCCCTGTCGGGCTCTGTCGGGCTCTGTCGGCCTCTGTCGGGCTCTAGTGGGATCTGTCGGGCTCTGTCGGGTTCTGTCGGGCCCTGTCGGGCCCTGTCGGGCCCTGTCGGGCTCTGTCGGGCTCTGTCGGGCTCTGTCGGGCTCTACTGGGCTCTACTGTTCCCTGTCGGGCCCTGTCGGGCTCTGTCGGGCTCTGTCGGGCTCTGTCGGGCTCTGTCGGGCTCTCCTGGGCCCTGTCGGGCTCTGTTGGGCTCTGTCGGGCTCTGTCGGGCCCTGTCGGGCTCTGTCGGGTTCTGTCGGGCCCTGTCGGGCCCTGTCGGGCCCTGTCGGGCTCTGTCGGGCTCTGTCGGGCTCTGTCGGGCTCTACTGGGCTCTGTCGGGCTCTGTCGGGCCCTGTCGGGCTCTGTCGGGCTCTGTCGGGCTCTACTGGGCTCTGTCGGGCTCTACTGGGCTCTACTAGGCCCTGTCGGGCCCTGTCGGGCCCTGTCGTGCCCTGTTGGGCTCTGTCGGGCCCTGTCGGGCCCTGTCGGGCTCTGTCGGGCTCTGTCGGGCTCTGTCGGGCTCTGTCGGGCCCTGTCGGGCTCTTTCGGGCTCTGTCGGGCTCTGTCGGGCTCTACTGGGCTCTGTCGGGCTCTACTGGGCTCTGTCGGGCTCTGTCGGGCCCTGTAGGGCCCTGTCGGGCTCTGTCGGGCTCTGTCGGGCTCTACTGCGCCCTGTCGGGCCCTGTCGGGCTCTGTCGGGCTCTGTCGGGCTCTACTGGGCTCTGTCGGGCTCTGTCGGGCTCTGTCGGGCTCTGTCGGGCCCTGTCGGGCCCTGTCGGGCTCTGTCGGGCTCTACTGGGCCCTGTCGGGCCCTGTCGGGCCCTGTTCGGGCTCTGTCGGGCCCTGTCGGGCCCTGTCGGGCTCTGTCGGGCTCTGTCGAGCTCTACTGGGCTCTGTCGGGCTCTGTCGGGCCCTGTCGGGCTCTGTCGGGCCCTGTCGGGCCCTGTCGGGCTCTGTCGGGCTCTGTCGGGCTCTGTCGGGCTCTACCGGGCCCTGTCGGGCTCTGTCGGGCTCTGTCGGGCCCTGTCGGGCCCTGTCGGGCCCTGTCGGGCCCTGTTGGGCTTTGTCGGGCCCTGTCGGGCCCTGTCGGGCCCTGTCGGGCTCTGTCGGGCTCTGTCGGGCCCTGTCGGGCCCTGTCGAGCTCTGTCGGGCTCTGTCGGGCTCTGTCGGGCTCTACTGGGCTCTGTCGGGCCCTGTCGGGCTCTGTCGGGCTCTGTCGGGCTCTGTCGTGCTCTATTGGGCTCTGTCGGGTTCTACTGGGCTCTACTGGGACCTGTCGGGCTCTGTCGGGCTCTGTCGGGCTCTGTCGGGCTCTGTCGGGCTCTACTGGGCTCTGTCGGGCTCTGTCGGGCCCTGTCGGGCTCTGTCGGGCTCTGTCGGACCCTGTCGTGCCCTGTCGGGCCCTGTCGGGCTCTGTCGGGCTCTGTCGGGCTCTACTGGGCCCTGTCGGGCCCTGTCGGGCCCTGTCGGGCTCTGTCGGGCTCTGTCGAGCTCTACTGGGCTCTGTCGGGCTCTGTCGGGCTCTGTCGGGCCCTGTCGGGCTCTGTCGGGCTCTGTCGGGCTCTACTGGGCCCTGTCGGGCCCTGTCGGGCCCTGTCGGGCTCTGTCGGGCTCTACTGGGCCCTGTCGGGCTCTGTCGGGCCCTGTCGGGCTCTGTCGGGCTCTGTCGGGCTCTCCTGGGCTCTACTGTTCCCTGTCGGGCCCTGTCGGCCCTGTCGGGCCCTGTCGGGCCCTGTCGGGCTCTGTCGGGCTCTGTCGGGCCCTGTCGGGCCGTGTCGGGCTCTGTCGGGCTCTGTCGGGCTCTGTTGGGCTCTACTGGGCTCTGTCGGGTTCTGTCGGGCTCTGTCGGGCTCTGTCGGGCCCTGTCGGGCCCTGTCGGGCCCTGTCGGGCTCTGTCGGGCTCTGTCAGGTTCTGTCGGGCCCTGTCGGGCTCTGTCGGGCTCTGTCGGGCTCTGTCGGGCTCTACTGGGCTCTACTGTTCCCTGTCGGGCCCTGTCGGGCTCTGTCAGGCTCTGTCGGGCTCTGTCGGGCTCTGTCGGGCTCTACGGGGTCCTGTCGGGCTCTGTCGGGCTCTGTCGGGCCCTGTCGGGCCCTGTCGGGCCCTGTCGGGCTCTGTCGGGTTCTGTCGGGCTCTGTCGGGCTCTGTCGGGCCTGTCGGGCTCTGTCGAGCTCTACTGGGCTCTGTCGGGCTCTGTCGGGCCCTGTCGGGCTCTGTCGGGCCCTGTCGGGCCCTGTCGGGCTCTGTCGGGCTCTGTCGGGCTCTGTCGGGCTCTACCGGGCCCTGTCGGGCTCTGTCGGGCTCTGTCGGGCCCTGTCGGGCCCTGTCGGGCCCTGTCGGGCCCTGTTGGGCTTTGTCGGGCCCTGTCGGGCCCTGTCGGGCCCTGTCGGGCTCTGTCGGGCTCTGTCGGGCCCTGTCGGGCCCTGTCGAGCTCTGTCGGGCTCTGTCGGGCTCTGTCGGGCTCTACTGGGCTCTGTCGGGCCCTGTCGGGCTCTGTCGGGCTCTGTCGGGCTCTGTCGTGCTCTATTGGGCTCTGTCGGGTTCTACTGGGCTCTACTGGGACCTGTCGGGCTCTGTCGGGCTCTGTCGGGCTCTGTCGGGCTCTGTCGGGCTCTACTGGGCTCTGTCGGGCTCTGTCGGGCCCTGTCGGGCTCTGTCGGGCTCTGTCGGGCTCTACTGGTCTCTGTCGGGCTCAGTCGGGCCCTGTCGGGCCCTGTCGGGCTCTGTCGGGCTCTGTCGGACCCTCGTGCCCTGTCGGGCCCTGTCGGGCTCTGTCGGCTCTGTCGGGCTCTACTGGGCCCTGTCGGGCCCTGTCGGGCCCTGTCGGGCTCTGTCGGGCTCTGTCGAGCTCTACTGGGCTCTGTCGGGCTCTGTCGGGCTCTGTCGGGCCCTGTCGGGCTCTGTCGGGCTCTGTCGGGCTCTACTGGGCCCTGTCGGGCCCTGTCGGGCCCTGTCGGGCTCTGTCGGGCTCTACTGGGCCCTGTCGGGCTCTGTCGGGCCTGTCGGCTCTGTCGGGCTCTGTCGGGCTCTACTGGGCTCTACTGTTCCCTGTCGGGCCCTGTCGGCCCTGTCGGGCCCTGTCGGCCCTGTCGGGCTCTGTCGGGCTCTGTCGGGCCCTGTCGGGCCGTGTCGGGCTCTGTCGGGCTCTGTCGGGCTCTGTTGGGCTCTACTGGGCTCTGTCGGGTTCTGTCGGGCTCTGTCCGGGCTCTGTCGGGCCCTGTCGGGCCCTGTCGGGCCCTGTCGGCTCTGTCGGGCTCTGTCAGGTTCTGTCGGGCCCTGTCGGGCTCTGTCGGGCTCTGTCGGGCTCTGTCGGGCTCTACTGGGCTCTACTGTTCCCTGTCGGGCCCTGTCGGGCTCTGTCAGGCTCTGTCGGGCTCTGTCGGGCTCTGTCGGGCTCTACGGGGTCCTGTCGGGCTCTGTCGGGCTCTGTCGGGCCCTGTCGGGCCCTGTCGGGCCCTGTCGGGCTCTGTCGGGTTCTGTCGGGCTCTGTCGGGCTCTGTCGGGCCCTGTCGGGCTCTGGTCGGGCTCTGTCGGGCCTCGTGGGCTGTCGGGCTCTGTCGGGCTCTGTCGGGCTCTACTGGGCTCTGTCGGGCTCTGTCGGGCCCTGTCGGGCTCTGTCGGGCTCTGTCGGGCTCTGTCGGGCTCTACTGGGCCCTGTCGGGCTCTGTCGGGCTCTGTCGGGCTCTGTCGGGCTCTACTGGGCTCTACTGTTCCCTGTCGGGCCCTGTCGGGCCCTGTCGGGCTCTGTCGGGCTCTGTCGGGCCCTGTCGGGCCCTGTCGGGCCCTGTCGGGCTCTGTCCGGGCTCTGTCGGGCCCTGTCGGCTCTGTCGGGCCCTGTCGGGCCCTGTCACGCTCTGTCGGGCTCTGTCGGGCTCGACTGGGCTCTGTCGGGCTCTGTCGGGCCCTGTCGGGCTCTTCTCGGGCTCTGTCGGGCTCTACTGGCTCTGTCGGGCTCTACTGGGCTCTGTCGGGCTCTGTCGGGCCCTGTAGGGCCCTGTCGGGCTCTGTCGGGCTCTGTCGGGCTCTACTGCGCCCTGTCGGGCCCTGTCGGGCTCTGTCGGGCTCTGTCGGGCTCTACTGGGCTCTGTCGGGCTCTACTGGGCTCTGTCGGGCTCTGTCGGGCTCTGTCGGGCTCTGTCGGGCTCTGTCGGGCTCTACTGGGCCCTGTCGGGCTCTGTCGGGCTCTGTCGGGCCCTGTCGGGCCCTGTCGGGCTCTGTCGGGCTCTGTCGGGCTCCGTCGGGCCCTGTCGGGCTCTACTGGGCCCTGTCGGGCCCTGTCGGGCCCTGTTCGGGCTCTGTCGGGCCCTGTCGGGCCCTGTTGGGCTTTGTCGGGCTCTGCGGGCCCTGTCAGGCCCTGTCGGGGCTCTGTCGGGCTCTGTCGGGCCCTGTCGGGCCCTGTCGAGCTCTGTCGGGCTCTGTCGGGCTCTGTCGGGCTCTACTGGGCTCTGTCGGGCCCTGTCGGGCTCTGTCGGGCTCTGTCGGGCTCTGTCGGGCTCTATTGGGCTCTGTCGGGTTCTACTGGGCTCTACTGGGCCCTGTCGGGCTCTGTCGGGCTCTGTCGGGCTCTGTCGGGCCCCTGTCGGGCTCTGTCGGGCCCTGTCGGGCTCTGTCGGGCCTGTCTGGTTTGTCTGGCTCTGTGGCTCTGTCGGGCTCTACTGGTCTCTGTAGGGCTCAGTCGGGCCCTGTCGGGCCCTGTCGGGCTCTGTCGGGCTCTGTCGGACCCTGTCGGGCCCTGTCGGGCCCTGTCGGGCTCTGTCGGGCTCTGTCGGGCTCTACTGGGCCCTGTCGGGCCCTGTCGGGCTCTGTCGGGCTCTGTCGAGCTCTACTGGGCTCTGTCGGGCCCTGTCGGGCCCTGTCGGGCTCTGTCGGGCTCTGTCGGGCTCTGTCGGGCTCTACTGGGCCCTGTCGGGCCCTGTCGGGCCCTGTCGGGCTCTGTCGGGCTCTACTGGGCCCTGTCGGGCTCTGTCGGGCCCTGTCGGGCTCTGTCGGGCTCTGTCGGGCTCTACTGGGCTCTACTGTTCCCTGTCGGGCCCTGTCGGGCCCTGTCGGGCCCTGTCGGGCCCTGTCGGGCTCTGTCGGGCTCTGTCGGGCTCTGTCGGGCTCTGTCGGGCCCTGTCGGGCCCTGTCGGGCTCTGTCGGGCTCTGTTGGGCTCTAGTGGGCTCTGTCGGGCTCTGTCGGGTTCTGTCGGGCTCTGTCGGGCCCTGTCGGGCCCTGTCGGGCCCTGTCGGGCTCTGTCGGGCTCTGTCGGGTTTTGTCGGGCCCTGTCGGGCTCTGTCGGGCTCTGTCGGGCTCTGTCGGGCTCTACTGGGCTCTACTGTTCCCTGTCGGGCCCTGTCGGGCTCTGTCAGGCTCTGTCGGGCTCTGTCGGGCTCTGTCGGGCTCTACGGGGTCCTGTCGGGCTCTGTCGGGCTCTGTCGGGCTCTGTCGGGCCCTGTCGGGCCCTGTCGGGCTCTGTCGGGCTCTGTCGGGCTCTGTCGGGCTCTACTGGGCTCTGTCGGGCTCTGTCGGGCCCTGTCGGGCTCTGTCGGGCTCTGTCGGGCTCTGTCGGGCTCTACTGGGCCCTGTCGGGATCTGTCGGGCTCTGTCGGGCTCTACTGTTCCCTGTCGGGCCCTGTCAGGCCCTGTCGGGCTCTGTCGGGCTCTGTCGGGCTCTGTCGGGCTCTACTGGGCTCTGTCGGGCTCTGTTGGGCTCTGTCGGGCTCTGTCGGGCTCTGTCGGGCTCTGTCGGGTTCTGTCGGGCTCTGTCGGGCTCTGTCGGGCCCTGTCGGGCTCTGTCGGGCCCTGTCGGGCCCTGTCGGGCTCTGTCGGGCTCTGTCGGGCTCTGTCGGGCTCTACTGGGCTCTGTCGGGCCCTGTCGGGCCCTGTCGGGCCCTGTCGGGCTCTGTCGGGCTCTGTCGGGCTCTGTCGGGCTCTACTGGGCTCTGTCGGGCTCTACTGGGCTCTACTATGCCCTGTCGGGCTCTGTCGGGCTCTGTCGGGCCCTGTCGGGCCCTGTCGGGCTCTGTCGGGCTCTGTCGGGCCCTGTCGGGCCCTGTCGGGCTCTGTCGGGCTCTGTCGGGCCCTGTCGGGCCCTGTCGGGCTCTGTCGGGCTCTGTCGGGCTCTGTCGGGCTCTACTGGGCTCTGTCGGGCTCTGTCGGGCCCTGTCGGGCTCTGTCGGGCTCTGTCGGGCTCTGTCGGGCTCTACTGGGCTCTGTTGGGCTCTACTGGGCTCTGTCGGGCTCTGTCGGGCCCTGTAGGGCCCTGTCGGGCTCTGTCGGGCTCTGTCGGGCTCTACTGCGCCCTGTCGGGCCCTGTCGGGCTCTGTCGGGCTCTGTCGGGCTCTACTGGGCTCTGTCGGGCTCTGTCGGGCCCTGTCGGGCTCTGTCGGGCTCTGTCGGGCTCTGTCGGGCTCTACTGGGCCCTGTCGGGCTCTGTCGGGCCCTCTCGGTCTCTGTCAGGCTCTGTCGGGCTCTGTCGGGCTCTGTCGGGCCCTGTCGGGCTCTGTCGGACACTACTGGGCCCTGTCGGGCCCTGTCGGGCCCTGTCGGGCCCTGTCGGCTCTGTCGAGCTCTACTGGGCTCTGTCCGGGCCCTGTCGGGCTCTGTCGGGCTCTGTCGGGCTCTGTCGGGCTCTACCGGGCCCTGTCGGCCCTGTCGGGCCCTGTCGGGCTCTGTCGAGCTCTGTCGGGCTCTGTCGGGCTCTGTCGTGCTCTGTTTGTATCTGTCGGGCCCTGTCGGGCCCTGTCGGGCCCTGTCGGGCTCTGTCGGGCTCTGTCGGGCTCTGTCGGCTCTACTGGGCCCTGTCGGGCTCTGTCGGGCTCTTTCGGGCTCTGTCGGGCTCTGTCGGGCTCTCTGGGCTCTGTCGGGCTCTGTCGGGCTCTGTCGGGCTCTGTCGGTCTCTGTCGGGCCCTGTCGGGCCCTGTCGGGCTCTGTCGGGCTCTGTCGGGCCCTGTCGGGCCCTGTCGAGCTCTGTCGGGCTCTGTCGGGCTCTGTCGGGCTCTACTGGGCTCTGTCGGGCTCTGTCGGGTTCTGTCGGCTCTGTCGGGCTCTGTCGGGCTCTGTCGGGCTCTACTGGGCTCTGTCGGGCTCTGTCGGGCCCTGTCGGGCTCTGTCGGGCTCTGTCGGGCTCTGTCGGGCTCTACTGGTCTCTGTCGGGCCCTGTCGGGCCCTGTCGGGCCCTGTCGGGCTCTGTCGGGCTCTGTCGGACCCTGTCGGCCCTGTCGGGCTCTGTCGGGCTCTGTCGGGCTCTACTGGGCCCTGTCTGGCCCTGTCGGGCCCTGTCGGGCCCTGTCGGGCTCTGTCGGGCTCTGTCGAGCTCTACTGGGCTCTGTCGGGCCCTGTCGGGCCCTGTCGGGCTCTGTCGGGCTCTGTCGGGCTCTGTCGGGCTCTACTGGGCCCTGTCGGGCCCTGTCGGGCCCTGTCGGGCTCTGTCGCGCTCTACTGGGCCCTGTCGGGCTCTGTCGGGCCCTGTCAGGCTCTGTCGGGCTCTGTCGGGCTCTGTCGGCTCTACTGGGCTCTACTGTTCCCTGTCGGGCCCTGTCGGGCTGTGTCGGGCCCTGTCGGGCCCTGTCGGGCCCTGTCGGGCTCTGTCGGGCCCTGTCGGGCCCTGTCGGGCCCTGTCGGGCTCTGTCGGGCTCTGTCGGGCTCTACTGGGCTCTGTCGGGCTCTATCGGGTTCTGTCGGGCTCTGTCGGGCCCTGTCGGGCTCTGTCGGGTTCTGTCGGACCCTGTCGGGCTCTGTCGGGCTCTGTCGGGCTCTGTCGGCTCTACGGGGTCCTGTCGGGCTCTGTCGGGCTCTACTGGGCCCTGTCGGGCCCTGTCGGGCCCTGTCGGGCTCCTGTTCGGGCTCTACTGGGCCCTGTCGGGCTCTGTCGGGCTCTGTCGGACCCTGTCGGGATCTGTCGGGCTCTATCGGGCTCTACTGGGCTCTGTCGGGCTCTACTGGGCTCTACTAGGCCCTGTCGGCTCTGTCGGGCCCTGTCGGGCCCTGTCGGGCTCTGTCGGGCTCTGTCGGGCTCTACTGGGCTCTGTCGGGCTCTGTCGGGCCCTGTCGGGCTCTGTCGGGCTCTGTCGGGCTCTGTCGGGCTCTACTGGGCTCTGTCGGACTCTACTGGGCTCTACTGGGGCCTGTCGGGCTCTGTCGGGCTCTTTCGGGCCCTGTCGGGCTCTGTCGGGCTCTGTCGGGCTCTGTCGGGCTCTACTGGGCTCTGTCGGGCTCTGTCCCCTGTAGGGCCCTGTCGGGCTCTGTCGGGCTCTGTCGGGCTCTACTGGGCCCTGTGGGCCCTGTCGGGCTCTGTCGGGCTCTGTCGGGCTCTGTCGGGCCCTCGGCCCAGGTCGGGCTCTGTCGGGCTCTACTGGGCCCTGTCGGGCTCTGTCGGGCCCTGTCGGGCTCTGTCGGGCTCTGTCGAGCTCTACTGGGCTCTGTCGGGCTCTGTCGGGCCCTGTCGGGCTCTGTCGGGCTCTGTCGGGCTCTGGCGGGCTCTGTCGGGCTCTACCGGGCCCTGTCGGGCCCTGTCGGGCCCTGTCGGGCTCTGTCGGGCCCTGTCGGGCCCTGTCGGGCTCTACTGGGCCTGTCGGGCCCTGTCGGGCTCTGTCGGGCTCTGTCGGCTCTACTGGGCCCTGTCGGGCTCTGTTTGGATCTGTCGGGGCCTGTCGGGCCCTGTCGGGCCCTGTCGGGCTCTGTCGGGCTCTGTCGGGCTCTGTCGGGCTCTGTCGGGCTCTACTGGTCCCTGTCGGGCTCTGTCGGGCTCTGTCGGGCTCTGTCGGCTCTACTGGGCTCTGTCGGCTCTGTCCGGGCTCTGTCGGGCTCTGTCGGGCTCTACTGGGCTCTGTCGGGCTCTGTCGGGCTCTGTCGGGTTCTGTCGGGCTCTGTCGGTCTCTGTCGGGCTCTGTCGGCCCTGTCGGGCTCTGTCGGGCCCTGTCGGGCCCTGTCGAGCTCTGTCGGGCTCTGTCGGGCTCTGTCGGGCTCTACTGGGCTCTGTCGGACCCTGTCGGGCCCTGT
This sequence comes from Caloenas nicobarica, assembly GCF_036013445.1. Taxonomy (NCBI): domain Eukaryota; kingdom Metazoa; phylum Chordata; class Aves; order Columbiformes; family Columbidae; genus Caloenas; species Caloenas nicobarica. Next base: position 92,357 of record NW_027016992.1, read on the forward strand.
CGGGCCCTGTCGGGCTCTGTCGGGCCCTGTCGGGCCCTGTCGAGCTCTGTCGGGCTCTGTCGGGCCCTGTCGGGCCCTGTCGGGCTCTGTCGGGCTCTGTCGGGCCCTGTCGGGCTCTGTCGGGCTCTGTCGGGCTCTGTCGGGCTCTATTGGGCTCTGTCGGGTTCTACTGGGCTCTAGTGGGCCCTGTCGGGCTCTGTCGGGCTCTGTCGGGCTCTGTCGGGCTCTACTGGGCTCTGTCGGGCTCTGTCGAGCCCTGTAGGGCCCTGTCGGGCTCTGTCGGGCTCTGTCGGGCTCTACTGGGCCCTGTCGGGCCCTGTCGGGCTCTGTCGGGCTCTGTCGGGCTCTACTGGGCTCTGTCGGGCCCTGTCGGGCTCTGTCCGGGCTCTGTCGGGCTCTACTGGGCCCTGTCGGGCCCTGTCGGGCCCTGTCGGGCTCTGTCGGGCTCTGTCGGGCTCTGTCGGGCTCTGTCGGGCCCTGTCGGGCTCTGTCGGGCTCTACTGGGCCCTGTCGGGCTCTGTCGGGCTCTGTCGGGCCCTGTCGGGCTCTGTCGGGCCCTGTCGGGCTCTGTCGGGCTCTGTCGGGCTCTGTCGGGCTCTGTCGGGCCCTGTCGGGCTCTGTCGGGCTCTACTGGGCCCTGTCGGGCTCTGTCGGGCCCTGTCGGGCTCTGTCGGGCTCTACTGGGCCCTGTCGGGCCCTGTCGGGCTCTGTCGGGCTCTGTCGGGCTCTGTCGGGCTCTGTCGGGCCCTGTCGGCTCTGTCGGGCTCTACTGGGCCCTGTCGGGCTCTGTCGGGCCCTGTCGGGCTCTGTCGGGCTCTGTCGAGCTCTACTGGGCTCTGTCGGGCTCTGTCGGGCCCTGTCGGGCTCTGTCGGGCTTTGTCGGGCTCTGTCGGGCTCTGTCGGGCTCTGTCGGGCTCTACTGGGCCCTGTCGGGCTCTGTTTGGATCTGTCGGCCCTGTCGGGCTCTGTCGGGCTCTGTCGGGCTCTGTCGGGCTCTGTCGGGCTCTACTGGTCCCTGTCGGGCTCTGTCGAGCTCTGTCGGGCTCTGTCGGGCTCTACTGGGCTCTGTCGGGCTCTGTCGGGCTCTGTCGGGCTCTACTGGGCTCTGTCGGGCTCTGTCGGGCTCTGTCGGGTTCTGTCGGGCTCTGTCGGTCTCTGTCGGTCTCTGTCGGGCCCTGTCGGGCCCTGTCGGGCTCTGTCGGGCTCTGTCGGGCCCTGTCGGGCCCTGTCGAGCTCTGTCGGGCTCTGTCGGGCTCTGTCGGGCTCTACTGGGCTCTGTCGGGCTCTGTCGGGCCCTGTCGGGCTCTGTCGAGCTCTGTCGGGCTCTGTCGGGCCCTGTCGAGCTCTGTCGGGCTCTGTCGGGCCCTGTCGGGCCCTGTCGGGCTCTGTCGGGCCCTGTCGGCTCTGTCGGGCTCTGTCGGGCTCTGTCGGGCTCTATTGGGCTCTGTCGGTTCTACTGGGGTCTAGTGGGCCCTGTCGGGCTCTGTCGGGCTCTGTCGGGCTCTGTCGGGCTCTGTCTGGCTCTACTGGGCCCTGTCGGGCTCTGTCGGCTCTGTCGGGCTCTGTCGGGCTCTGTCGGGCTCTACTGGTCTCTGTCGGGCCCTGTCGGTCCCTGTCGGGGCTTGTCGGGCTCTGTCGGGCTCTGTCGGACCCTGTCGGGCCCTGTCGGGCTCTGTCGGGCTCTGTCGGGCTCTACTGGGCCCTGTCGGGCCCTGTCGGGCCCTGTCGGGCCCTGTCGGGCTCTGTCGGGCTCTGTCGAGCTCTACTGGGCTCTGTCGGGCCCTGTCGGGCCCTGTCGGGCTCTGTCGGGCTCTGTCGGGCTCTACTGGGCCCTGTTGGCCCTGTCGGGCCGTGTCGGGCTCTGTCGGGCTCTACTGGGCCCTGTCGGGCTCTGTCGGGCCCTGTCGGGCTCTGTCGGGCTCTGTCGGGCTCTGTCGGGCTCTAATGTTCCCTGTCGGGCCCTGTCGGGCTCTGTCGGGCCCGTCGGGCCCTGTCGGGCTCTGTCGGGCTCTGTCGGGCCCTGTCGGGCCCTGTCGGGCTCTACTGGGCTCTGTCGGGCTCTGTCGGGCTCTGTCGGGCTCTACTGGGCTCTGTCGGGCTCTGTCGGGTTCTGTCGGGCTCTGTCGGGCCCTGTCGGGCCCTGTTGGGCCCTGTCGGGCTCTGTCGGGCTCTGTCGGGTTCTGTCGGGCCCTGTCGGGCTCTGTCGGGCTCTGTCGGGCTCTGTCGGGCTCTACTGGTCTCTACTGTTCCCTGTCGGGCCCTGTCGGGCCCTGTCGGGCTCTGTCGGCTCTGTCGGCTCTGTCGGGCCCTGTCGGGCCCTGTTGGGCTCTGTCGGGCTCTGTTGGGCTCTACTGGGCTCTGTCGGGCTCTGTCGGGTTCTGTCGGGCCCTGTCGGGCTCTGTCGGGCCCTGTCGGGCCCTGTCGGGCCCTGTCGGGCTCTGTCGGGCTCTGTCGGGTTCTGTCGGGCCCTGTCGGGCTCTGTCGGGCTCTGTCGGGCTCTACTGGGCTCTACTGTTCCCTGTCGGGCCCTGTCGGGCTCTGTCAGGCTCTGTCGGGCTCTGTCGGGCTCTGTCGGGCTCTACGGGGTCCTGTCGGGCTCTGTCGGGCTCTGTCGGGCTCTGTCGGGCCCTGTCGGGCCCTGTCGGGCTCTGTCGGGGCTCTGTCGGGCTCTGTCGGGCTCTACTGGGCCCTGTCGGGCTCTGTCGGGCCCTGTCGGGGCCCTGTCGGGCCTGTCGGGCTCTGTCGGGCTCTGTTGGGCTCTGTCGGGCCCTGTCGGGCTCTGTCGGGCTCTACTGGGCCCTGTCGGGCTCTGTCGGGCCCTGTCGGGCCCTGTCGGGCTCTGTCGGGCTCTGTCGAGCTCTACTGGGCTCTGTCGGACCCTGTCGGCCTCTGTCGGCTCTGTCGGGCTCTGGCGGGCTCTGTCGGGCTCTACCGGGCTCTGTCGGGCCCTGTCGGCCCTGTCGGGCTCTGTCGGGCCCTGTCGGGCCCTGTCGGGCTTTGTCGGGCTCTGTCGGGCTCTGTCGGGCTCTGTCGGGCTCTACTGGGCCCTGTCGGGCTCTGTTTGGATCTGTCGGGCCCTGTCGGGCTCTGTCGGGCTCTTCGGGCTCTACTGGGCTCTACTGTTCCCTGTCGGGCCCTGTCGGGCTCTGTCGGGCTCTGTCGGGCTCTGTCGGGCTCTGTCGGGCTCTACTGGGCTCTGTCGGGCTCTGTCGGGCTCTGTCGGGCTCTACTGGGCTCTGTCGGGCTCTGTCGGGCTCTGTCGGGTTCTGTCGGGCTCTGTCGGTCTCTGTCGGGCCCTGTCGGGCCCTGTCGGGCTCTGTCGGGCCCTGTCGGGCCCTGTCGAGCTCTGTCGGGCTCTGTCGGGCTCTGTCGGGCTCTACTGGGCTCTGTCGGCCTCTGTCGGGCCCTGTCGGGCCCTGTCGGGCTCTGTCGGGCCCTGTCGGGCCCTGTCGAGCTCTGTCGGGCCTGTCGGGCCCTGTCGGGCCCTGTCGGGCTCTGTCGGGCTCTGTCGGGCCCTGTCGGGCTCTGTCGGGCTCTGTCGGGCTCTGTCGGGCTCTATTGGGCTCTGTCGGGTTCTACTGGGCTCTAGTGGGCCCTGTCGGGCTCTGTCGGGCTCTGTCGGGCTCTGTCGGGCTCTACTGGGCTCTGTCGGGCTCTGTCGAGCCCTGTAGGGCCCTGTCGGGCTCTGTCGGGCTCTGTCGGGCTCTACTGGGCCCTGTCGGGCCCTGTCGGGCTCTGTCGGGCTCTGTCGGGCTCTACTGGGCTCTGTCGGGCCCTGTCGGGCTCTGTCGGGCTCTGTCGGGCTCTACTGGGCCCTGTCGGACTCTGTCGGGCTCTGTCGGGCCCTGTCGGGCTCTGTCGGGCCCTGTCGGGCCCTGTCGGGCTCTGTCGGGCTCTGTCGGGCTCTGTCGGGCTCTGTCGGGACCTGTCGGGCTCTGTCGGGCTCTACTGGGCCCTGTCGGGCTCTGTCGGGCCCTGTCGGGCTCTGTCGGGCTCTACTGGGCCCTGTCGGGCCCTGTCGGGCTCTGTCGGGCTCTGTCGGGCTCTGTCGGGCTCTGTCGGGCCCTGTCGGGCTCTGTCGGGCTCTACTGGGCCCTGTCGGGCTCTGTCGGGCCCTGTCGGGCTCTGTCGGGCTCTGTCGAGCTCTACTGGGCTCTGTCGGGCTCTGTCGGGCCCTGTCGGGCTCTGTCGGGCTTTGTCGGGCTCTGTCGGGCTCTGTCGGGCTCTGTCGGGCTCTACTGGGCCCTGTCGGGCTCTGTTTGGATCTGTCGGGCCCTGTCGGGCTCTGTCGGGCTCTGTCGGGGTCTGTCGGGCTCTGTCGGGCTCTACTGGTCCCTGTCGGGCTCTGTCGAGCTCTGTCGGGCTCTGTCGGGCTCTACTGGCTCTGTCGGGCTCTGTCGGGCTCTGTCGGGCTCTACTGGGCTCTGTCGGGCTCTGTCGGGCCTCTGTCGGGTTCTGTCGGGCTCTGTCGGTCTCTGTCGGTCTCTGTCGGTCTCTGTCGGGCCCTGTCGGGCCCTGTCGGGCTCTGTCGGGCTCTGTCGGGCCCTGTCGGGCCCTGTCGAGCTCTGTCGGGCTCTGTCGGGCTCTGTCGGGCTCTACTGGGCTCTGTCGGGCTCTGTCGGGCCCTGTCGGGCTCTGTCGAGCTCTGTCGGGCTCTGTCGGGCCCTGTCGAGCTCTGTCGGGCTCTGTCGGGCCCTGTCGGGCCCTGTCGGGCTCTGTCGGGCCCTGTCGGGCTCTGTCGGGCTCTGTCGGGCTCTGTCGGGCTCTATTGGGCTCTGTCGGGTTCTACTGGGGTCCTAGTGGGCCCTGTCGGGCTCTGTCGGGCTCTGTCGGGCTCTGTCGGGCTCTGTCGGGCTCTACTGGGCCCTGTCGGGCTCTGTCGGGCTCTGTCGGGCTCTGTCGGGCTCTGTCGGGCTCTACTGGTCTCTGTCGGGCCCTGTCGGTCCTGTTCGGGGCTTGTCGGGCTCTGTCGGGCTCTGTCGGACCCTGTCGGGCCCTGTCGGGCTCTGTCGGGCTCTGTCGGGCTCTACTGGGCCCTGTCGGGCCCTGTCGGGCTCTGTCGGGCTCTGTCGAGCTCTACTGGGCTCTGTCGGGCCCTGTCGGGCCCTGTCGGGCTCTGTCGGGCTCTGTCGGGCTCTACTGGGCCCTGTTGGCCCTGTCGGGCCGTGTCGGGCTCTGTCGGGCTCTACTGGGCCCTGTCCGGGCTCTGTCGGCCCTGTCGGGCTCTGTCGGGCTCTGTCGGGCTCTGTCGGCTCTAATGTTCCCTGTCGGGCCCTGTCGGGCTCTGTCGGGCCCTGTCGGGCCCTGTCGGGCTCTGTCGGGCTCTGTCGGGCCCTGTCGGGCCCTGTCGGGCTCTACTGGGCTCTGTCGGGCTCTGTCGGGCTCTGTCGGGCTCTACTGGGCTCTGTCGGGCTCTGTCGGGTTCTGTCGGGCTCTGTCGGGCCCTGTCGGGCCCTGTTGGGCCCTGTCGGGCTCTGTCGGGCTCTGTCGGGTTCTGTCGGGCCCTGTCGGGCTCTGTCGGGCTCTGTCGGCTCTGTCGGGCTCTACTGGTCTCTACCTGTTCCCTGTCGGGCCCTGTCGGGCCCTGTCGGGCTCTGTCGGGCTCTGTCGGGCTCTGTCGGCCCTGTCGGGCCCTGTTGGGCTCTGTCGGGCTCTGTTGGGCTCTACTGGGCTCTGTCGGGCTCTGTCGGGTTCTGTCGGGCCCTGTCGGGCTCTGTCGGGCCCTGTCGGGCCCTGTCGGGCCCTGTCGGGCTCTGTCGGGCTCTGTCGGGTTCTGTCGGGCCCTGTCGGGCTCTGTCGGGCTCTGTCGGGCTCTACTGGGCTCTACTGTTCCCTGTCGGGCCCTGTCGGGCTCTGTCAGGCTCTGTCGGGCTCTGTCGGGCTCTGTCGGCTCTACGGGGTCCTGTCGGGCTCTGTCGGGCTCTGTCGGCTCTGTCGGGCTCTGTCGGGCCCTGTCGGGCCCTGTCGGGCTCTGTCGGGCTCTGTCGGGCTCTGTCGGGCTCTACTGGGCCCTGTCGGGCTCTGTCGGGCCCTGTCGGGCCCTGTCGGGCCCTGTCGGGCTCTGTCGGGCTCTGTTAGGCTCTGTCGGGCCCTGTCGGGCTCTGTCGGGCTCTACTGGGCCCTGTCGGGCTCTGTCGGGCCCTGTCGGGCCCTGTCGGGCTCTGTCGGGCTCTGTCGAGCTCTACTGGCTCTGTCGGGCCCTGTCGGCCTCTGTCGGGCTCTGTCGGGCTCTGGCGGGCTCTGTCGGGCTCTACCGGGCTCTGTCGGGCCCTGTCGGGCCCTGTCGGGCTCTGTCGGGCCCTGTCGGGCCCTGTCGGGCTTTGTCGGGCTCTGTCGGGCTCTGTCGGGCTCTGTCGGGCTCTACTGGGCCCTGTCGGGCTCTGTTTGGATCTGTCGGGCCCTGTCGGGCTCTGTCGGGCTCTTCGGCTCTACTGGGCTCTACTGTTCCCTGTCGGGCCCTGTCGGGCTCTGTCGGGCTCTGTCGGGCCCTGTCGGGCCCTGTCGGGCCCTGTCGGGCCCTGTCGGGCTCTGTCGGGCTCTGTCGGCCTCTGTCGGGCTCTAGTGGGCTCTGTCGGGCTCTGTCGGGTTCAGTCGGGCCCTGTCGGGCCCTGTCGGGCTCTGTCGGGCTCTGTCGGGCTCTGTCGGGCTCTGTCGGGCTCTACTGGGCTCTGTCGGGCTCTGTCGGTCCCTGTAGGGCCCTGTCGGGCTCTGTCGGGCTCTGTCGGGCCCTGTCGGGCCCTGTCGGGCTCTGTCGGGCTCTACTGGGCCCTGTCGGGCTCTGTTTGGATCTGTCGGGCCCTGTCGGGCTCTGTCGGGCTCTTTCGGGCTCTACTGGGCTCTACTGTTCCCTGTCGGGCCCTGTCGGGCCCTGTCGGGCTCTGTCGGGCTCTGTCGGGCCCTGTCGGGCCCTGTCGGGCTCTGTCGGGCCCTGTCGGGCCCAGTCGGGCCCTGTCGGGCTCTGTCGGGCTCTGTCGGCCTCTGTCGGGCTCTAGTGGGCTCTGTCGGGCTCTGTCGGGTTCTGTCGGGCCCTGTCGGGCCCTGTCGGGCCCTGTCGGGCTCTGTCGGGCTCTGTCGGGCTCTGTCGGGCTCTGTCGGGCTCTGTCGGGCTCTACTGGGCTCTACTGTTCCCTGTCGGGCCCTGTCGGGCTCTGTCGGGCTCTGTCGGGCTCTGTCGGGCTCTGTCGGGCTCTCCTGGGCCCTGTCGGGCTCTGTTGGGCTCTGTCGGGCTCTGTCGGGCCCTGTCGGGCTCTGTCGGGTTCTGTCGGGCCCTGTCGGGCCCTGTCGGGCCCTGTCGGGCTCTGTCGGGCTCTGTCGGGCTCTGTCGGGCTCTACTGGGCTCTGTCGGGCTCTGTCGGGCCCTGTCGGGCTCTGTCGGGCTCTGTCGGGCTCTACTGGGCTCTGTCGGGCTCTACTGGGCTCTACTAGGCCCTGTCGGGCCCTGTCGGGCCCTGTCGTGCCCTGTTGGGCTCTGTCGGGCCCTGTCGGGCTCTACTGGGCTCTGTCGGGCTCTGTCGGGCTCTGTCGGGCTCTGTCGGGCCCTGTCGGGCTCTTTCGGGCTCTGTCGGGCTCTGTCGGGCTCTACTGGGCTCTGTCGGGCTCTACTGGGCTCTGTCGGGCTCTGTCGGGCCCTGTAGGGCCCTGTCGGGCTCTGTCGGGCTCTGTCGGTCTCTACTGCGCCCTGTCGGGCCCTGTCGGGCTCTGTCGGGCTCTGTCGGGCTCTACTGGGCTCTGTCGGGCTCTGTCGGGCTCTGTCGGGCCCTGTCGGGCTCTGTCGGGCTCTGTCGGGCTCTACTGGGCCCTGTCGGGCTCTGTCGGGCTCTGTCGGGCCCTGTCGGGCTCTGTCGGGCTCTGTCGGGCCCTGTCGGGCCCTGTCGGGCTCTGTCGGGCTCTGTCGGGCCCTGTCGGGCCCTGTCGGGCTCTGTCGGGCTCTACTGGGCCCTGTCGGGCCCTGTCGGGCCCTGTTCGGGCTCTGTCGGGCCCTGTCGGGCCCTGTCGGGCTCTGTCGGGCTCTGTCGAGCTCTACTGGGCTCTGTCGGGCTCTGTCGGGCCCTGTCGGGCTCTGTCGGGCCCTGTCGGGCCCTGTCGGGCTCTGTCGGGCTCTGTCGGGCTCTGTCGGGCTCTACCGGGCCCTGTCGGGCTCTGTCGGGCTCTGTCGGGCTCTGTCGGGCCCTGTCGGGCCCTGTTGGGCCCTGTTGGGCTTTGTCGGGCTCTGTCGGGCCCTGTCGGGCCCTGTCGGGCTCTGTCGGGCTCTGTCGGGCCCTGTCGGGCCCTGTCGAGCTCTGTCGGGCTCTGTCGGGCTCTGTCGGGCTCTACTGGGCTCTGTCGGGCTCTGTCGGGTTCTGTCGGGCCCTGTCGGGCCCTGTCGGGCCCTGTCGGGCTCTGTCGGGCTCTGTCGGGCTCTGTCGGGCTCTACTGAGCTCTGTCGGGCCCTGTCGGGCTCTGTCGGGCTCTGTCGAGCTCTACTGGGCTCTGTCGGGCTCTGTCGGGCCCTGTCGGGCCCTGTCGGGCTCTGTCGGGCTCTGTCGGGCTCTGTCGGGCTCTGTTGGGACCTGTCGGGCCCTGTCGAGCTCTGTCGGGCTCTGTCGGGCCCTGTCGGGCCCTGTCGGGCTTTGTCGGGCCCTGTCGGGCTCTGTCGGGCTCTGTCGGGCCCTGTCGGGCCCTGTCGGGCCCTGTCGGGCCCTGTCGGGCTCTGTCGGGCTCTGTCGGGCTCTGTCGGGTTCTACTGGTCTCTACTGGGCCCTGTCGGGCTCTGTCGGGCTCTGTCGGGCTCTGTCGGGCTCTGTCGGGCTCTACTGGTCTCTGTCGGGCCCTGTCGGGCCCTGTCGGGCCCTGTCGGGCTCTGTCGGGCTCTGTCGGGCCCTGTCGGGCCCTGTCGGGCTCTGTTGGGCTCTGTCGGGCTCTACTGGGCCCTGTCGGCCCCTGTCGGGCCCTGTCGGGCCCTGTCGGGCTCTGTCGGGCTCTGTCGAGCTCTACTGGGCTCTGTCGGGCTCTGTCGGGCCCTGTCGGGCTCTGTCGGGCTCTGTCGGGCTCTGTCGGGCTCTACTGGGCCCTGTCGGGCTCTGTCGGGCCCTGTCGGGCCCTGTCGGGCCCTGTCGGGCTCTGTCGGGCTCTGTTGGGCTCTGTCGGGCCCTGTCGGGCTCTGTCGGGCTCTACTGGGCCCTGTCGGGCTCTGTCCGGCCCTGTCGGGCCCTGTCGGGCTCTGTCGGGCTCTGTCGAGCTCTACTGGGCTCTGTCGGGCCCTGTCGGGCTCTGGCGGGCTCTGTCGGGCTCTGTCGGGCTCTGGCGGGCTCTGTCGGGCTCTACCGGGCTCTGTCGGGCCCTGTCGGGCCCTGTCGGGCTCTGTCGGCCCTGTCGGGCCCTGTCGGGCTCTGTCGGGCTCTACTGGGCCCTGTCGGGCTCTGTTTGGATCTGTCGGGCCCTGTCGGGCTCTGTCGGGCTCTTTCGGGCTCTACTGGGCTCTACTGTTCCCTGTCGGGCCCTGTCGGGCCCTGTCGGGCTCTGTCGGGCTCTGTCGGGCCTTGTCGGGCCCTGTCGGGCTCTGTCGGGCCCTGTCGGGCCCTGTCGGGCCCTGTCGGGCTCTGTCGGGCTCTGTCGGCCTCTGTCGGGCTCTACTGGGCTCTGTCGGGCTCTGTCGGGTTCTGTCGGGCCCTGTCGGGCCCTGTCGGGCCCTGTCGGGCTCTGTCGGGCTCTGTCGGGCTCTGTCGGGCTCTGTCGGGCTCTGTCGGGCTCTACTGGGCTCTACTGTTCCCTGTCGGGCCCTGTCGGGCTCTGTCGGGCTCTGTCGGGCTCTGTCGGGCTCTGTCGGGCTCTCCTGGGCCCTGTCGGGCTCTGTTGGGCTCTGTCGGGCTCTGTCGGGCCTCTGTCGGGCTCTGTCGGTTCTGTCGCCCTGTCGGGCCCTGTCGGGCCCTGTCGGGCCCTGTCGGGCTCTGTCGGGCTCTACTGGGCTCTGTCGGGCTCTGTCGGGCCCTGTCGGGCTCTGTCGGGCTCTGTCGGGCTCTACTGGGCTCTGTCGGGCTCTACTGGGCTCTACTAGGCCCTGTCGGGCCCTGTCGGGCCCTGTCGTGCCCTGTTGGGCTCTGTCGGGCCCTGTCGGGCCCTGTCGGGCTCTGTCGGGCTCTGTCGGGCTCTGTCGGGCTCTGTCGGGCCCTGTCGGGCTCTTTCGGGCTCTGTCGGGCTCTGTCGGGCTCTACTGGGCTCTGTCGGGCTCTACTGGGCTCTGTCGGCTCTGTCGGGCCCTGTAGGGCCCTGTCGGGCTCTGTCGGGCTCTGTCGGGCTCTACTGCGCCCTGTCGGGCCCTGTCGGGCTCTGTCGGGCTCTGTCGGGCTCTACTGGGCTCTGTCGGGCTCTGTTGGGCTCTGTCGGGCTCTGTCGGGCCCTGTCGGGCTCTGTCGGGCTCTGTCGGGCTCTACTGGGCCCTGTCGGGCTCTGCGGGCTCTGTCGGGCCCTGTCGGGCTCTGTCGGGCTCTGTCGGGCCCTGTCGGGCCCTGTCGGCTCTGTCGGGCTCTGTCGGGCCCTGTCGGGCCCTGTCGGGCTCTGTCGGGCTCTACTGGGCCCTGTCGGGCCTGTCGGCCCTGTTCGGCCCTGTCGGGCCCTGTCGGGCTCTGTCGGGCTCTGTCGAGCTCTACTGGGCTCTGTCGGGCTCTGTCGGGCCCTGTCGGGCTCTGTCGGGCCTGTTCGGGCCCTGTAGGGCTCTGTCGGGCTCTGTCGGGCTCTGTCGGGCTCTACCGGGCCCTGTCGGGCTCTGTCGGGCTCTGTCGGGCCCTGTCGGGCCCTGTTGGGCTTTGTCGGGCCCTGTCGGCCCTGTCGGGCCCTGTCGGGCTCTGTCGGGCCGGCTGTAGGCCCTGTCGGGCTCTGTCGGGCTCTGTCGGGCTCTGTCGGGGCTCTACTGGGCTCTGTCGGGCCCTGTCGGGCTCTGTCGGGCTCTGTCGGGCTCTGTCGTGCTCTATTGGCTCTGTCGGGTTCTACTGGGCTCTACTGGGACCTGTCGGGCTCTGTCGGGCTCTGTCGGGCTCTGTCGGGCTCTGTCGGGCTCTACTGGCTCTGTCGGGCTCTGTCGGGGCCTGTCGGGCTCTGTCGGGCTCTGTCGGCTCTACTGGTCTCTGTCGGGCTCGGTCGGGCACTGTCGGGCCTGTCGGGCTCTGTCGGGCTCTGTCGGACCCTGTCGGGCCCTGTCGGGCCCTGTCGGGCTCTGTCGGGCTCTGTCGGGGCTCTACTGGGCCCTGTCGGGCCCTGTCGGGCCCTGTCGGCCCCTGTCGGGCTCTGTCGGGCTCTGTCGAGCTCTACTGGGCTCTGTCGGGCTCTGTCGGGCTCTGTCGGGCCCTGTCGGGCTCTGTCCGTGCTCTGTCGGGCTCTACTGGGCCCTGTCGGGCCCTGTCGGGCCCTGTCGGGCTCTGTCGGGCTCTACTGGGCCCTGTCGGGCTCTGTCGGGCCTGTCGGGCTCTCTCGGGCTCTGTCGGGCTCTACTGGGCTCTACTGTTCCCTGTCGGGCCCTGTCGGCCCTGTCGGGCCCTGTCGGGCCCTGGCGGGCTCTGTCGGGCTCTGTCGGGCCCTGTCGGGCCGTGTCGTGCTCTGTCGGGCTCTGTCGGGCTCTGTTGGGCTCTACTGGTCTCTGTCGGGTTCTGTCGGGCTCTGTGGGCCTGTGGGCTGTCGGGCTGTCGGGCTCTGTCGGGCCCTGTTCGGGCCCTTGTCGGCCCTGTCGGGCTCTGTCGGGCTCTGTCGGGTCTGTCGGGCACTGTCGGGGCTCTGTCGGGCTCTGTCGGCTCTGTCGGGTCTCTACTGGGTCTACTGTTCCCTGTCGGGCCCTGTCGGGCCTGTCGGGCCCTGTCGGGCTCTGTCGGGCTCTGTCGGGCTCTGTCGGGCTCTGTCGGGCTCTACTGGGCTCTACTGTTCCCTGTCGGGCCCCTGTCGGGCTCTGTCGGCTCTGTCGGGCTCTGTCGGGCTCTGTCGGGCTCTCCTGGGTCCTGTCGGGCTCTGTTGGGCTCTGTCGGGCTCTGTCGGGCCCTGTCGGGCTCTGTCGGGTTCTGTCGGGCCCTGTCGGGCCCTGTCGGGCCTGTCGGGCCCTGTCGGGCTCTGTCGGGCTCTACTGGGCTCTGTCGGGCTCTGTTCGGGCCCTGTCGGGCTCTGTCGGGCTCTGTCGGGCCTCTACTGGGCTCTGTCGGGCTCTACTGGGCTCTACTAGGCCCTGTCGGGCCCTGTCGGGCCCTGTCGTGCCCTGTTGGGCTCTGTCGGGCCTGTCGGGCCTGTCGGGCTCTGTCGGGCTCTGTCGGGCTCTGTCGGGCTCTGTCGGGCCCTGTCGGGCTCTTTCGGGCTCTGTCGGGCTCTGTCGGGCTCTACTGGGCTCTGTCGGGCCATACTGGGCTCTGTCGGGCTCTGTCGGGCCCTGTAGGGCCCTGTCGGGCTCTGTCGGGCTCTGTCGGGCTCTACTGCGCCCTGTCGGGCCCTGTCGGGCTCTGTCGGGCTCTGTCGGGCTCTACTGGGCTCTGTCGGGCTCTGTTGGGCTCTGTCGGGCTCTGTCGGGCCTGTCGGGCTCTGTCGGGCTCTGTCGGGCTCTACTGGCCCCTGTCGGGCTCTGTCGGGCTCTGTCGGGCCCTGTCGGGCTCTGTCGGGCTCTGTCGGGCCTGTCGGGCCCTGTCGGGCTCTGTCGGGCTCTGTCGGGCCCTGTCGGGCCCTGTCGGGCTCTGTCGGCTCTACTGGCCCCTGTCGGCCCTGTCGGGCCTGTTCGGGCTCTGTCGGGCCCTGTCGGCCCTGTCGGGCTCTGTCGGGCTCTGTCGAGCTCTACTGGGCTCTGTCGGGCTCTGTCGGGCCCTGTCGGGCTCTGTCGGGCCCTGTCGGGCCCTGTCGGGCTCTGTCGGCCTCTGTCGGGCTCTGTCGGGCTCTACGGGCCCTGTCCGGGCTCTGTCGGGCTCTGTCGGGCCCTGTCGGGCCTGTCGGGCCCTGTCGGGCCCTGTTGGGCTTTGTCGGGCCCTGTCGGGCCTGACCGGGCTCTGTCGGGCTCTGTCGGGCCCTGTCGGGCCCTGTCGCGGCCTGTCGGGCCCTGTTGGGCTTTGTCGGGCCCTGTCGGGCCCTGTCGGGCCCTGTCGGCTCTGTCGGGCCCTGTCGGGCCTGTCGAGCTCTGTCGGGCTCTGTCGGGCTCTGTCGGGCTCTACTGGGCTCTGTCGGGCCCTGTCGGCTTGTCGGGCTCTGTCGGGCTCTGTCGTGCTCTATTGGGCTCTGTCGGGGTCTACTGGGCTCTACTGGGACCTGTCGGGCTCTGTCGGGCTCTGTCGGGCTCTGTCGGGCTCTGTCGGCTCTACTGGGCTCTGTCGGGCTCTGTCGGGCCCTGTCGGGCTCTGTCGGGCTCTGTCGGGCTCTACTGGTCTCTGTCGGGCTCGGTCGGGCCTGTCGGGCCCTGTCGGGCTCTGGTCGGGCTCTGTCGGACCCTGTCGTGCCCTGTCGGCCCTGTCGGGCTCTGTCGGGCTCTGTCGGGCTCTACTGGGCCATGTCGGGCTCTGTCGGGCCCTGTCGGGCCCTGTCGGGCTCTGTCGGGCTCTGTCGAGCTCTACTGGGCTCTGTCGGGCTCTGTCGGGCTCTGTCGGGCCCTGTCGGCTCTGTCGGGCTCTGTCGGGCTCTACTGGCCCTGTCGGGCCCTGTCGGGCCCTGTCGGCCCTGTTCGGCTCTGTCGGGGCCCTGTCGGGCCCTGTCTGGCTCTGTCGGGCTCTGTCGGTCTCTACTGGGCTCTGTCGGGCTCTGTCGGGCCCTGTCGGGCTCTGTCGGGCCTGTCGGGCCCTGTCGGGCTCTGTCGGGCTCTGTCGGACCCTGTCGGGCCCTGGTCGGGCCCTGTCGGGCTCTGGTCGGGCTCTGTCGGGCTCTACTGGGCCCTGTCGGGCCCTGTCGGGCCCTGTCGGGCCTGTCGGGCTCTGTCGGGCTCTGTCGAGCTCTACTGGGCTCTTGTCGGGCTCTGTCGGGCTCTGTCGGGCCCTGTCGGGCTCTGTCGGGCTCTGTCGGGCTCTACTGGGCCCTGTCGGGCCCTGTCGGGCCCTGTCCGGGCTCTGTCGGGCTCTACTGGGCCCTGTCGGGCTCTGTCGGGCCCTGTCGGGCTCTCTCGGGCTCTGTCGGGCTCTACTGGGCTCTACTGTTCCCTGTGGCCCTGTCGGCCCTGTCGGGCCCTGTCGGCCCTGTCGGGCTCTGTCGGGCTCTGTCCTGCGGGCCCTGTCGGGCTCTGTCGGGCTCTGTCGGGCTCTGTTGGGCTCTACTGGGCCCTGTCGGGCTCTGTCGGGCTCTGTCGGGCCCTGTCGGGCTCTGTCGGGCTCTGTCGGGCCCTGTCGGGCCCTGTCGGCTCTGTCGGGCTCTGTCGGGCCCTGTCTGGCCTGTCGGGCTCTGTCGGGCTCTACTGGGCCCTGTCGGGCCCTGTCGGGCCCTGTTCGGGCTCTGTCGGGCCCTGTCGGGCCCTGTTCGGGCTCTGTCGGCTCTGTCGAGCTCTACTTGGGCTCTGTCGGGCTCTGTCGGGCCCTGTCGGGCTCTGTCGGCCCTGTCGGGCCCTGTCGGGCTCTGTCGGGCTCTGCTGGGCTCTGTCGGGCTCTACCAGGCCCTGTCGGGCTCTGTCGGGCTCTGTCGGGCCCTGTCGGGCCCTGTCGGGCCCTGTCGGGCCCTGTTGGGCTTTGTCGGGCCCTGTCGGGCCCTGACGGGCTCTGTCGGGCTCTGTCGGGCCCTGTCGGCCTGTCGGGCCCTGTCGGGCCCTGTCGGGCCCTGTCGGGCCCTGTTGGGCTTTGTCGGGCCCTGTCGGGCCCTGTCGGGCCCTGTCGGGCTCTGTCGGGCCCTGTCGGGCCCTGTCGAGCTCTGTCGGGCTCTGTCGGGCTCTGTCGGGCTCTACTGGGCTCTGTCGGGCCCTGTCGGGCTCTGTCGGGCTCTGTCGGGCTCTGTCGTGCTCTATTGGGCTCTGTCGGGTTCTACTGGGCTCTACTGGGACCTGTCGGGCTCTGTCGGGCTCTGTCGGGCTCTGTCGGGCTCTGTCGGGCTCTACTGGGCTCTGTCGGGCTCTGTCGGGCCCTGTCGGGCTCTGTCGGGCTCTGTCGGGCTCTACTGGTCTCTGTCGGGCTCTGTCGGGCCCTGTCGGGCCCTGTCGGGCTCTGTCGGGCTCTGTCGGACCCTGTCGGGCCCTGTCGGGCCCTGTCGGGCTCTGTCGGGCTCTGTCGGGCTCTACTGGGCCCTGTCGGGCCCTGTCGGGCCCTGTCGGGCCCTGTCGGGCTCTGTCGGGCTCTGTCGAGCTCTACTGGGCTCTGTCGGGCTCTGTCGGGCTCTGTCGGGCCCTGTCGGGCTCTGTCGGGCTCTGTCGGGCTCTACTGGGCCCTGTCGGGCCCTGTCGGGCCCTGTCGGGCTCTGTCGGGCTCTACTGGGCCTGTCGGGCTCTGTCGGGCCCTGTCGGGCTCTCTCGGGCTCTGTCGGGCTCTACTGGGCTCTACTGTTCCCTGTCGGGCCCTGTCGGCCCTGTCGGGCCCTGTCGGGCCCTGTCGGGCTCTGTCGGGCTCTGTCGGGCCCTGTCGGGCCGTGTCGGGCTCTGTCGGGCTCTGTCGGGCTCTGTTGGGCTCTACTGGGCTCTGTCGGGTTCTGTCGGGCTCTGTCGGGCTCTGTCGGGCCCTGTCGGGCCCTGTCGGGCCCTGTCGGGCTCTGTCGGGCTCTGTCAGGTTCTGTCGGGCCCTGTCGGGCTCTGTCGGGCTCTGTCGGGCTCTGTCGGGCTCTACTGGGCTCTACTGTTCCCTGTCGGGCCCTGTCGGGCCCTGTCGGGCCCTGTCGGGCTCTGTCGGGCTCTGTCGGGCTCTGTCGGGCTCTACTGGGCTCTACTGTTCCCTGTCGGGCCCTGTCGGGCTCTGTCGGGCTCTGTCGGGCTCTGTCGGGCTCTGTCGGGCTCTCCTGGGCCCTGTCGGGCTCTGTTGGGCTCTGTCGGGCTCTGTCGGGCCCTGTCGGGCTCTGTCGGGTTCTGTCGGGCCCTGTCGGGCCCTGTCGGGCCCTGTCGGGCCCTGTCGGGCTCTGTCGGGCTCTACTGGGCTCTGTCGGGCTCTGTCGGGCCCTGTCGGGCTCTGTCGTGCCCTGTTGGGCTCTGTCGGGCCCTGTCGGGCCCTGTCGGGCTCTGTCGGGCTCTGTCGGGCTCTGTCGGGCTCTGTCGGGCCCTGTCGGGCTCTTTCGGGCTCTGTCGGGCTCTGTCGGGCTCTACTGGGCTCTGTCGGGCTCTACTGGGCTCTGTCGGGCTCTGTCGGGCCCTGTAGGGCCCTGTCGGGCTCTGTCGGGCTCTGTCGGGCTCTACTGCGCCCTGTCGGGCCCTGTCGGGCTCTGTCGGGCTCTGTCGGGCTCTACTGGGCTCTGTCGGGCTCTGTTGGGCTCTGTCGGGCTCTGTCGGGCCCTGTCGGGCTCTGTCGGGCTCTGTCGGGCTCTACTGGGCCCTGTCGGGCTCTGTCGGGCTCTGTCGGGCCCTGTCGGGCTCTGTCGGGCTCTGTCGGGCCCTGTCGGGCCCTGTCGGGCTCTGTCGGGCTCTGTCGGGCCCTGTCGGGCCCTGTCGGGCTCTGTCGGGCTCTACTGGGCCCTGTCGGGCCCTGTCGGGCCCTGTTCGGGCTCTGTCGGGCCCTGTCGGGCCCTGTCGGGCTCTGTCGGGCTCTGTCGAGCTCTACTGGGCTCTGTCGGGCTCTGTCGGGCCCTGTCGGGCTCTGTCGGGCCCTGTCGGGCCCTGTCGGGCTCTGTCGGGCTCTGTCGGGCTCTGTCGGGCTCTACCGGGCCCTGTCGGGCTCTGTCGGGCTCTGTCGGGCCCTGTCGGGCCCTGTCGGGCCCTGTCGGGCCCTGTTGGGCTTTGTCGGGCCCTGTCGGGCCCTGACGGGCTCTGTCGGGCTCTGTCGGGCCCTGTCGGGCCCTGTCGGGCCCTGTCGGGCCCTGTTGGGCTTTGTCGGGCCCTGTCGGGCCCTGTCGGGCCCTGTCGGGCTCTGTCGGGCCCTGTCGGGCCCTGTCGAGCTCTGTCGGGCTCTGTCGGGCTCTGTCGGGCTCTACTGGGCTCTGTCGGGCCCTGTCGGGCTCTGTCGGGCTCTGTCGGGCTCTGTCGTGCTCTATTGGGCTCTGTCGGGTTCTACTGGGCTCTACTGGGACCTGTCGGGCTCTGTCGGGCTCTGTCGGGCTCTGTCGGGCTCTGTCGGGCTCTACTGGGCTCTGTCGGGCTCTGTCGGGCCCTGTCGGGCTCTGTCGGGCTCTGTCGGGCTCTACTGGTCTCTGTCGGGCTCGGTCGGGCCCTGTAGGGCCCTGTCGGGCTCTGTCGGGCTCTGTCGGACCCTGTCGGGCCCTGTCGGGCCCTGTCGGGCTCTGTCGGGCTCTGTCGGGCTCTACTGGGCCCTGTCGGGCCCTGTCGGGCCCTGTCGGGCCCTGTCGGGCTCTGTCGGGCTCTGTCGAGCTCTACTGGGCTCTGTCGGGCTCTGTCGGGCTCTGTCGGGCCCTGTCGGGCTCTGTCGGGCTCTGTCGGGCTCTACTGGGCCCTGTCGGGCCCTGTCGGGCCCTGTCGGGCTCTGTCGGGCTCTACTGGGCCCTGTCGGGCTCTGTCGGGCCCTGTCGGGCTCTCTCGGGCTCTGTCGGGCTCTACTGGGCTCTACTGTTCCCTGTCGGGCCCTGTCGGCCCTGTCGGGCCCTGTCGGGCCCTGTCGGGCTCTGTCGGGCTCTGTCGGGCCCTGTCGGGCCGTGTCGGGCTCTGTCGGGCTCTGTCGGGCTCTGTTGGGCTCTACTGGGCTCTGTCGGGTTCTGTCGGGCTCTGTCGGGCTCTGTCGGGCCCTGTCGGGCCCTGTCGGGCCCTGTCGGGCTCTGTCGGGCTCTGTCAGGTTCTGTCGGGCCCTGTCGGGCTCTGTCGGGCTCTGTCGGGCTCTGTCGGGCTCTACTGGGCTCTACTGTTCCCTGTCGGGCCCTGTCGGGCTCTGTCAGGCTCTGTCGGGCTCTGTCGGGCTCTGTCGGGCTCTACGGGGTCCTGTCGGGCTCTGTCGGGCTCTGTCGGGCTCTGTCGGGCCCTGTCGGGCCCTGTCGGGCCCTGTCGGGCTCTGTCGGGTTCTGTCGGGCTCTGTCGGGCTCTGTCGGGCCCTGTCGGGCTCTGTCGGGCCCTGTCGGGCTCTGTCGGGCTCTGTCGGGCTCTACTGGGCTCTGTCGGGCTCTGTCGGGCTCTGTCGGGCTCTGTCGGGCTCTGTCGGGCTCTACTGGGCCCTGTCGGGCCCTGTCGGGCCCTGTCGGGCTCTGTCGGGCTCTGTCGGGCTCTGTCGGGCTCTGTCGGGCTCTACTGGGCTCTACTGTTCCCTGTCGGGCCCTGTCGGGCCCTGTCGGGCTCTGTCGGGCTCTGTCGGGCTCTGTCGGGCCCTGTCGGGCCCTGTCGGGCCCTGTCGGGCTCTGTCGGGCTCTGTCGGGCCCTGTCGGGCTCTGTCGGGCCCTGTCGGGCCCTGTCACGCTCTGTCGGGCTCTGTCGGGCTCTGTCGGGCTCGACTGGGCTCTGTCGGGCTCTGTCGGGCCCTGTCGGGCTCTTTCGGGCTCTGTCGGGCTCTGTCGGGCTCTACTGGGCTCTGTCGGGCTCTACTGGGCTCTGTCGGGCTCTGTCGGGCCCTGTAGGGCCCTGTCGGGCTCTGTCGGGCTCTGTCGGGCTCTACTGCGCCCTGTCGGGCCCTGTCGGGCTCTGTCGGGCTCTGTCGGGCTCTACTGGGCTCTGTCGGGCTCTGTCGGGCTCTGTCGGGCTCTGTCGGGCTCTGTTGGGCTCTAGTGGGCTCTGTCGGGCTCTGTCGGTTCTGTCGGGCTCTGTCGGGCCCTGTCGGGCCCTGTCGGGCCCTGTCGGGCTCTGTCGGGCTCTGTCGGGTTTTGTCGGGCCCTGTCGGGCTCTGTCGGGCTCTGTCGGGCTCTGTCGGGCTCTACTGGGCTCTACTGTTCCCTGTCGGGCCCTGTCGGGCTCTGTCAGGCTCTGTCGGGCTCTGTCGGGCTCTGTCGGGCTCTACGGGGTCCTGTCGGGCTCTGTCGGGCTCTGTCGGGCCCTGTCGGGCTCTGTCGGGCTCTGTCGGGCCCTGTCGGGCTCTGTCGGGCTCTGTCGGGCTCTGTCGGGCTCTACTGGGCTCTGTCGGGCTCTGTCGGGTTCTGACGGGTTCTGTCGGTCTCTGTCGGGCCCTGTCGGGCCCTGTCGGGCTCTACTGGGCTCTGTCGGGCTCTGTCGGGCCCTGTCGGGCTCTGTCGGGCTCTGTCGGGCTCTGTCGGGCTCTACTGGGCCCTGTCGGGCCCTGTCGGGCCCTGTCGGGCCCTGTCGGGCTCTGTCGGGCTCTGTCGGGCTCTGTCGGGCTCTACTGGGCTCTACTGTTCCCTGTCGGGCCCTGTCGGGCCCTGTCGGGTTCTGTCGGGTTCTGTCGGGCCCTGTCGGGCCCTGTCGGGCCCTGTCGGGCTCTGTCGGGCTCTGTCGGGCTCTACTGGGCCCTGTCGGGCTCTGTCGGGCTCTGTCGGGCTCTACTGTTCCCTGTCGGGCCCTGTCAGGCCCTGTCGGGCTCTGTCGGGCTCTGTCGGGCTCTGTCGGGCTCTACTGGGCTCTGTCGGGCTCTGTCGGGCTCTGTCGGGCTCTGTCGGGTTCTGTCGGGCTCTGTCGGGCTCTGTCGGGCCCTGTCGGGCTCTGTCGGGCTCTGTCGGGCCCTGTCGGGCTCTGTCGGGCTCTGTCGGGCTCTGTCGGGCTCTGTCGGGCTCTACTGGGCTCTGTCGGGCTCTGTCGGGCCCTGTCGGGCCCTGTCGGGCTCTGTCGGGCTCTGTCGGGCTCTGTCGGGCTCTACTGGGCTCTGTCGGGCTCTACTGGGCTCTACTATGCCCTGTCGGGCTCTGTCGGGCTCTGTCGGGCCCTGTCGGGCCCTGTCGGGCCCTGTCGGGCTCTGTCGGGCCCTGTCGGGCCCTGTCGGGCTCTGTCGGGCTCTGTCGGGCCCTGTCGGGCCCTGTCGGGCTCTGTCGGGCTCTGTCGGGCTCTGTCGGGCTCTACTGGGCTCTGTCGGGCTCTGTCGGGCCCTGTCGGGCTCTGTCGGGCTCTGTCGGGCTCTGTCGGGCTCTACTGGGCTCTGTTGGGCTCTACTGGGCTCTGTCGGGCTCTGTCGGGCCCTGTAGGGCCCTGTCGGGCTCTGTCGGGCTCTGTCGGGCTCTACTGCGCCCTGTCGGGCCCTGTCGGGCTCTGTCGGGCTCTGTCGGGCTCTACTGGGCTCTGTCGGGCTCTGTCGGGCCCTGTCGGGCTCTGTCGGGCTCTGTCGGGCTCTGTCGGGCTCTACTGGGCCCTGTCGGGCTCTGTCGGGCCCTCTCGGGCTCTGTCAGGCTCTGTCGGGCTCTGTCGGGCTCTGTCGGGCCCTGTCGGGCTCTGTCGGACTCTACTGGGCCCTGTCGGGCCCTGTCGGGCCCTGTCGGGCTCTGTCGGGCCCTGTCGGGCCCTGTCGGGCCCTGTCGGGCTCTGTCGAGCTCTACTGGGCTCTGTCGGGCCCTGTCGGGCTCTGTCGGGCTCTGTCGGGCTCTGTCGGGCTCTGTCGGGCTCTACCGGGCCCTGTCGGGCCCTGTCGGGCCCTGTCGGGCCCTGTCGGGCTCTGTCGGGCTCTACTGGGCCCTGTCGGGCTCTGTTTGTATCTGTCGGGCCCTGTCGGGCCCTGTCGGGCCCTGTCGGGCTCTGTCGGGCTCTGTCGGGCTCTGTCGGGCTCTACTGGGCCCTGTCGGGCTCTGTCGGGCTCTTTCGGGCTCTGTCGGGCTCTGTCGGGCTCTACTGGGCTCTGTCGGGCTCTGTCGGGCTCTGTCGGGCTCTGTCGGTCTCTGTCGGGCCCTGTCGGGCCCTGTCGGGCTCTGTCGGGCTCTGTCGGGCTCTGTCGGGCTCTGTCGGGCTCTACTGGGCTCTGTCGGGCTCTGTCGGGTTCTGTCGGGCTCTGTCGGGCTCTGTCGGGCTCTGTCGGGCTCTACTGGGCTCTGTCGGGCTCTGTCGGGCCCTGTCGGGCTCTGTCGGGCTCTGTCGGGCTCTGTCGGGCTCTACTGGTCTCTGTCGGGCCCTGTCGGGCCCTGTCGGGCCCTGTCGGGCTCTGTCGGGCTCTGTCGGACCCTGTCGGGCCCTGTCGGGCTCTGTCGGGCCCTGTCGGGCTCTACTGGGCCCTGTCTGGCCCTGTCGGGCCCTGTCGGGCCCTGTCGGGCTCTGTCGGGCTCTGTCGGGCTCTGTCGGGCTCTACTGGGCCCTGTCGGGCCCTGTCGGGCCCTGTCGGCCTCTGTCGCGCTCTACTGGGCCCTGTCGGGCTCTGTCGGGCCCTGTCAGGCTCTGTCGGGCTCTGTCGGGCTCTGTCGGGCTCTACTGGGCTCTACTGTTCCCTGTCGGGCCCTGTCGGGCTGTGTCGGGTCCTGTCGGGCCCTGTCGGGCCCTGTCGGGCTCTGTCGGGCCCTGTCGGGCCCTGTCGGGCCCTGTCGGGCTCTGTCGGGCTCTGTCGGGCTCTACTGGGCTCTGTCGGGCTCTATCGGGTTCTGTCGGGCTCTGTCGGG
Organism: Caloenas nicobarica; assembly: GCF_036013445.1. Taxonomy (NCBI): domain Eukaryota; kingdom Metazoa; phylum Chordata; class Aves; order Columbiformes; family Columbidae; genus Caloenas; species Caloenas nicobarica. The sequence continues at coordinate 113,846 of NW_027016992.1, forward strand.
CCCTGTCGGGCTCTGTCGGGTTCTGTCGGACCCTGTCGGGCTCTGTCGGGCTCTGTCGGGCTCTGTCGGGCTCTACGGGGTCCTGTCGGGCTCTGTCGGGCTCTACTGGGCCCTGTCGGGCCCTGTCGGGCCCTGTCGGGCTCTGTCGGGCTCTACTGGGCCCTGTCGGGCTCTGTCGGGCTCTGTCGGACCCTGTCGGGATCTGTCGGGCTCTATCGGGCTCTACTGGGCTCTGTCGGGCTCTACTGGGCTCTACTAGGCCCTGTCGGGCTCTGTCGGGCCCTGTAGGGCCCTGTCGGGCTCTGTCGGGCTCTGTCGGGCTCTACTGGGCTCTGTCGGGCTCTGTCGGGCCCTGTCGGGCTCTGTCGGGCTCTGTCGGGCTCTGTCGGGCTCTACTGGGCTCTGTCGGACTCTACTGGGCTCTACTGGGGCCTGTCGGGCTCTGTCGGGCTCTTTCGGGCCCTGTCGGGCTCTGTCGGGCTCTGTCGGGCTCTGTCGGGCTCTACTGGGCTCTGTCGGGCTCTGTCGGGCCCTGTAGGGCCCTGTCGGGCTCTGTCGTGCTCTGTCGGGCTCTACTGGGCCCTGTCGGGCCCTGTCGGGCTCTGTCGGGCTCTGTCGGGCTCTACTGGGCTCTGTCGGGCCCTGTCGGGCTCTGTCGGGCTCTGTCGGGCTCTACTGGGCCCTGTCGGACTCTGTCGGGCCCTGTCGGGCCCTGTCGGGCCCTGTCGGGCTCTGTCGGGCTCTGTCGGGCTCTGTCGGGCCCTGTCGGGCTCTGTCGGGCTCTACTGGGCCCTGTCGGGCTCTGTCGGGCCCTGTCGGGCTCTGTCGGGCTCTGTCGAGCTCTACTGGGCTCTGTCGGGCTCTGTCGGGCCCTGTCGGGCTCTGTCGGGCTCTGTCGGGCTCTGGCGGGCTCTGTCGGGCTCTACCGGGCCCTGTCGGGCTCTGTCGGGCCCTGTCGGGCTCTGTCGGGCCCTGTCGGGCCCTGTCGGGCTCTACTGGGCCCTGTCGGGCCCTGTCGGGCTCTGTCGGGCTCTGTCGGGCTCTACTGGGCCCTGTCGGGCTCTGTTTGGATCTGTCGGGGCCTGTCGGGCCCTGTCGGGCCCTGTCGGGCTCTGTCGGGCTCTGTCGGGCTCTGTCGGGCTCTACTGGTCCCTGTCGGGCTCTGTCGGGCTCTGTCGGGCTCTGTCGGGCTCTACTGGGCTCTGTCGGGCTCTGTCGGGCTCTGTCGGGCTCTGTCGGGCTCTACTGGGATCTGTCGGGCTCTGTCGGGCTCTGTCGGGTTCTGTCGGGCTCTGTCGGTCTCTGTCGGGCCCTGTCGGGCCCTGTCGGGCCCTGTCGAGCTCTGTCGGGCTCTGTCGGGCTCTGTCGGGCTCTACTGGGCTCTGTCAGCCTCTGTCGGGCCCTGTCGGGCTCTGTCGGGCTCTGTCGGGCCCTGTCGGGCCCTGTCGAGCTCTGTCGGGCTCTGTCGGGCCCTGTCGGGCCCTGTCGGGCTCTGTCGGGCTCTGTCGGGCTCTGTCGGGCTCTATTTGGCTCTGTTGGGTTCTACTGGGCTCTAGTGGGCCCTGTCGGGCTCTGTCGGGCTCTGTCGGGCTCTGTCGGGCTCTACTGGGCTCTGTCGGGCTCTGTCGAGCCCTGTAGGGCCCTGTCGGGCTCTGTCGGGCTCTGTCGGGCTCTACTGGGCCCTGTCGGGCCCTGTCGGGCTCTGTCGGGCTCTGTCGGGCTCTACTGGGCTCTGTCGGGCCCTGTCGGGCTCTGTCGGGCTCTGTCGGGCTCTACTGGGCCCTGTCGGACTCTGTCGGGCTCTGTCGGGCCCTGTCGGGCTCTGTCGGGCCCTGTCGGGCCCTGTCGGGCTCTGTCGGGCTCTGTCGGGCTCTGTCGGGCTCTGTCGGGCCCTGTCGGGCTCTGTCGGGCTCTACTGGGCCCTGTCGGGCTCTGTCGGGCCCTGTCGGGCTCTGTTGGGCTCTGTCGAGCTCTACTGGGCTCTGTCGGGCTCTGTCGGGCCCTGTCGGGCTCTGGCGGGCTCTGTCGGGCTCTGGCGGGCTCTGGCGGGCTCTACCGGGCCCTGTCGGGCCCTGTCGGGCCCTGTCGGGCTCTGTCGGGCCCTGTCGGGCCCTGTCGGGCTTTGTCGGGCTCTGTCGGGCTCTGTCGGGCTCTGTCGGGCTCTACTGGGCCCTGTCGGGCTCTGTTTGGATCTGTCGGGCCCTGTCGGGCTCTGTCGGGCTCTGTCGGGCTCTGTCGGGCTCTACTGGTCCCTGTCGGGCTCTGTCGGGCTCTGTCGGGCTCTGTCGGGCTCTACTGGGCTCTGTCGGGCTCTGTCGGGCTCTGTCGGGCTCTACTGGGCTCTGTCGGGCTCTGTCGGGCTCTGTCGGGCTCTGTCGGGTTCTGTCGGGCTCTGTCGGTCTCTGTCGGTCTCTTTCGGGCTCTGTCGGGCCCTGTCGGGCTCTGTCGGGCTCTGTCGGGCTCTGTCGGGCTCTAATGTTCCCTGTCGGGCCCTGTCGGGCTCTGTCGGGCCCTGTCGGGCCCTGTCGGGCTCTGTCGGGCTCTGTCGGGCCCTGTCGGGCCCTGTCGGGCTCTACTGGGCTCTGTCGGGCTCTGTCGGGCTCTGTCGGGCTCTACTGGGCTCTGTCGGGCTCTGTCGGGTTCTGTCGGGCTCTGTCGGGCCCTGTTGGGCCCTGTTGGGCCCTGTCGGGCTCTGTCGGGCTCTGTCGGGTTCTGTCGGGCCCTGTCGGGCTCTGTCGGGCTCTGTCGGGCTCTGTCGGGCTCTACTGGTCTCTACTGTTCCCTGTCGGGCCCTGTCGGGCCCTGTCGGGCCCTGTCGGGCCCTGTCGGGCTCTGTCGGGCTCTGTCGGGCTCTGTCGGGCCCTGTCGGGCCCTGTCGGGCTCTGTCGGGCTCTGTTGGGCTCTACTGGGCTCTGTCGGGCTCTGTCGGGTTCTGTCGGGCCCTGTCGGGCCCTGTCGGGCCCTGTCGGGCTCTGTCGGGCTCTGTCGGGTTCTGTCGGGCCCTGTCGGGCTCTGTCGGGCTCTGTCGGGCTCTACTGGGCTCTACTGTTCCCTGTCGGGCCCTGTCGGGCTCTGTCAGGCTCTGTCGGGCTCTGTCGGGCTCTGTCGGGCTCTACGGGGTCCTGTCGGGCTCTGTCGGGCTCTGTCGGGCCCTGTCGGGCCCTGTCGGGCTCTGTCGGGCTCTGTCGGGCTCTGTCGGGCTCTAGTGGGCTCTGTCGGGCTCTGTCGGGTTCTGTCGGGTTCTGTCGGTCTCTGTCGGGCCCTGTCGGGCCCTGTCGGGCTCTACTGGGCTCTGTCGGGTTCTGTCGGGCCCTGTCGGGCCCTGTCGGGCCCTGTCGGGCTCTGTCGGGCTCTGTCGGGCTCTACTGGGCCCTGTCGGGCTCTGTCGGGCTCTGTCGGGCTCTACTGTTCCCTGTCGGGCCCTGTCGGGTTCTGTCGGGCTCTGTCGGGCTCTGTCGGGCTCTACTGGGCCCTGTCGGGCTCTGTCGGGCTCTGTTGGGCTCTGTCGGGCTCTTTCGGGCTCTGTCGGGTTCTGTCGGGCTCTGTCGGGCTCTGTCGGGCCCTGTCGGGCTCTGTCGGGCTCTGTCGGGCCCTGTCGGGCTCTGTCGGGCTCTGTCGGGCTCTGTCGGGCTCTGTCGGGCTCTACTGGGCTCTGTCGGGCCCTGTCGGGCCCTGTCGGGCTCTGTCGGGCTCTGTCGGGCTCTGTCGGGCTCTGTCGGGCTCTACTGGGCTCTGTCGGGCTCTACTGGGCTCTACTATGCCCTGTCGGGCTCTGTCGGGCTCTGTCGGGCCCTGTCGGGCCCTGTCGGGCCCTGTCGGGCTCTGTCGGTCTCTGTCGGGCCCTGTCGGGCTCTGTCGGGCTCTGTCGGGCCCTGTCGGGCCCTGTCGGGCTCTGTCGGGCTCTGTCGGGCTCTACTGGGCTCTGTCGGGCTCTGTCAGGCCCTGTCGGGCTCTGTCGGGCTCTGTCGGGCTCTGTCGGGCTCTACTGGGCTCTGTTGGGCTCTACTGGGCTCTGTCGGGCTCTGTCGGGCCCTGTAGGGCCCTGTCGGGCTCTGTCGGGCTCTGTCGGGCTCTACTGCGCCCTGTCGGGCCCTGTCGGGCTCTGTCGGGGTCTGTCGGGCTCTACTGGGCTCTGTCGGGCTCTGTCGGGCTCTGTCGGGCTCTGTCGGGCTCTGTCGGGCTCTACTGGGCCCTGTCGGGCTCTGTCGGGCCCTCTCGGGCTCTGTCGGGCTCTGTCGGGCTCTGTCGGGCTCTGTCGGGCCCTGTCGGGCTCTGTCGGACTCTACTGGGCCCTGTCGGGCCCTGTCGGACCCTGTCGGGCTCTGTCGGGCCCTGTCGGGCCCTGTCGGGCCCTGTCGGGCTCTGTCGAGCTCTACTGGGCTCTGTCGGGCCCTGTCGGGCTCTGTCGGGCTCTGTCGGGCTCTGTCGGGCTCTACTGGGCCCTGTCGGGCCCTGTCGGGCCCTGTCGGGCTCTGTCGGGCTCTGTCGGGCTCTACTGGGCTCTGTCGGGCTCTGTTTGTATCTGTCGGGCCCTGTCGGGCCCTGTCGGGCCCTGTCGGGCTCTGTCGGGCTCTGTCGGGCTCTGTCGGGCTCTACTGGGCCCTGTCGGGCTCTGTCGCGCTCTTTCGGGCTCTGTCGGGCTCTGTCGGGCTCTACTGGGCTCTGTCGGGCTCTGTCGGGCTCTGTCTGGCTCTGTCGGTCTCTGTCGGGCCCTGTCGGGCCCTGTCGGGCTCTGTCGGGCTCTGTCGGGCCCTGTCGGGCCCTGTCGAGCTCTGTCGGGCTCTGTCGGGCTCTGTCGGGCTCTACTGGGCTCTGTCGGGCTCTGTCGGGTTCTGTCGGGCTCTGTCGGGCTCTGTCGGGCCCTGTCGGGCTCTGTCGGGCTCTGTCGGGCCCTGTCGTGCTCTGTCGGGCTCTGTCGGGCTCTATTGGGCTCTGTCGGGTTCTACTGGGCTCTACTGGGCCCTGTCGGGCTCTGTCGGGCTCTGTCGGGCTCTGTCGGGCTCTACTGGGCTCTGTCGGGCTCTGTCGGGCCCTGTCGGGCTCTGTCGGGCTCTGTCGGGCTCTGTCGGGCTCTACTGGTCTCTGTCGGGCCCTGTCGGGCCCTGTCGGGCCCTGTCGGGCTCTGTCGGGCTCTGTCGGACCCTGTCGGGCCCTGTCGGGCTCTGTCGGGCTCTGTCGGGCTCTACTGGGCCCTGTCTGGCCCTGTCGGGCCCTGTCGGGCCCTCTCGGGCTCTGTCGGGCTCTGTCGAGCTCTACTTAGCCCTGTCGGGCTCTGTCGGGCCCTGTCGGGCCCTGTCGAGCTCTGTCGGGCTCTGTCGGGCTCTGTCGGGCTCTACTGGGCTCTGTCGGCCTCTGTCGGGCCCTGTCGGGCTCTGTCGGGCTCTGTCGGGCCCTGTCGGGCCCTGTCGAGCTCTGTCGGGCTCTGTCGGGCTCTGTCGGGCCCTGTCGGGCCCTGTCGGGCTCTGTCGGGCTCTGTCGGGACCTGTCGGGCTCTGTCGGGCTCTGTCGGGCTCTGTCGGGCTCTATTGGGCTCTGTCGGGTTCTACTGGGCTCTAGTGGGCCCTGTCGGGCTCTGTCGGGCTCTGTCGGGCTCTGTCGGGCTCTACTGGGCTCTGTCGGGCTCTGTCGAGCCCTGTAGGGCCCTGTCGGGCTCTGTCGGGCTCTGTCGGGCTCTACTGGGCCCTGTCGGGCCCTGTCGGGCTCTGTCGGGCTCTGTCGGGCTCTACTGGGCTCTGTCGGGCCCTGTCGGGCTCTGTCGGGCTCTGTCGGGCTCTACTGGGCCCTGTCGGACTCTGTCGGGCTCTGTCGGGCCCTGTCGGGCTCTGTCGGGCCCTGTCGGGCCCTGTCGGGCTCTGTCGGGCTCTGTCGGGCCCTGTCGGGCTCTGTCGGGCTCTACTGGGCCCTGTCGGGCTCTGTCGGGCCCTGTCGGGCTCTGTCGGGCTCTGTCGAGCTCTACTGGGCTCTGTCGGGCTCTGTCGGGCCCTGTCGGGCTCTGTCGGGCTCTGTCGGGCTCTGGCGGGCTCTGTCGGGCTCTACCGGGCCCTGTCGGGCCCTGTCGGGCCCTGTCGGGCTCTGTCGGGCCCTGTCGGGCCCTGTCGGGCTTTGTCGGGCTCTGTCGGGCTCTGTCGGGCTCTGTCGGGCTCTACTGGGCCCTGTCGGGCTCTGTTTGGATCTGTCGGGCCCTGTCGGGCTCTGTCGGGCTCTGTCGGGCTCTGTCGGGCTCTGTCGGGCTCTGGCGGGCTCTACTGGTCCCTGTCGGGCTCTGTCGGGCTCTGTCGGGCTCTGTCGGGCTCTACTGGGCTCTGTCGGGCTCTGTCGGGCTCTGTCGGGCTCTACTGGGCTCTGTCGGGCTCTGTCGGGCTCTGTCGGGCTCTGTCGGGTTCTGTCGGGCTCTGTCGGTCTCTGTCGGTCTCTGTCGGTCTCTTTCGGTCTCTGTCGGGCCCTGTCGGGCCCTGTCGGGCTCTGTCGGGCTCTGTCGGGCCCTGTCGGGCCCTGTCGAGCTCTGTCGGGCTCTGTCGGGCTCTGTCGGGCTCTACTGGGCTCTGTCGGGCTCTGTCGGGCCCTGTCGGGCTCTGTCGAGCTCTGTCGGGCTCTGTCGGGCCCTGTCGAGCTCTGTCGGGCTCTGTCGGGCCCTGTCGGGCCCTGTCGGGCCCTGTCGGGCCCTGTCGGGCTCTGTCGGGCTCTGTCGGGCTCTGTCGGGCTCTATTGGGCTCTGTCGGGTTCTACTGGGGATCTAGTGGGCCCTGTCGGGCTCTGTCGGGCTCTGTCGGGCTCTGTCGGGCTCTGTCGGGCTCTACTGGGCCCTGTCGGGCTCTGTCGGGCTCTGTCGGGCTCTGTCGGGCTCTGTCGGGCTCTACTGGTCTCTGTCGGGCCCTGTCGGGCCCTGTCGGGGCTTGTCGGGCTCTGTCGGGCTCTGTCGGACCCTGTCGGGCCCTGTCGGGCTCTGTCGGGCTCTGTCGGGCTCTACTGGGCCCTGTCGGGCCCTGTCGGGCCCTGTCGGGCCCTGTCGGGCTCTGTCGGGCCCTGTCGAGCTCTACTGGGCTCTGTCGGGCCCTGTCGGGCCCTGTCGGGCTCTGTCGGGCTCTGTCGGGCTCTACTGGGCCCTGTTGGCCCTGTCGGGCCGTGTCGGGCTCTGTCGGGCTCTACTGGGCCCTGTCGGGCTCTGTCGGGCCCTGTCGGGCTCTGTCGGGCTCTGTCGGGCTCTGTCGGGCTCTAATGTTCCCTGTCGGGCCCTGTCGGGCTCTGTTGGGCCCTGTCGGGCCCTGTCGGGCTCTGTCGGGCTCTGTCGGGCCCTGTCGGGCCCTGTCGGGCCCTGTCACGCTCTGTCGGGCTCTGTCGGGCTCTGTCGGGCTCTACTGGGCTCTGTCGGGCTCTGTCGGGCTCTGTCGGGTTCTGTCGGGCTCTGTCGGGCCCTGTTGGGCCCTGTTGGGCCCTGTCGGGCTCTGTCGGGCTCTGTCGGGTTCTGTCGGGCCCTGTCGGGCTCTGTCGGGCTCTGTCGGGCTCTGTCGGGCTCTACTGGTCTCTACTGTTCCCTGTCGGGCCCTGTCGGGCCCTGTCGGGCCCTGTCGGGCTCTGTCGGGCTCTGTCGGGCCCTGTCGGGCCCTGTCGGGCTCTGTCGGGCTCTGTTGGGCTCTACTGGGCTCTGTCGGGCTCTGTCGGGCTCTATTGGGCTCTGTCGGGTTCTACTGGGGTCTAGTGGGCCCTGTCGGGCTCTGTCGGGCTCTGTCGGGCTCTGTCGGGCTCTGTCGGGCTCTACTGGGCCCTGTCGGGCTCTGTCGGGTTCTGTCGGGCTCTGTCGGGCTCTGTCGGGCTCTACTGGTCTCTGTCGGGCCCTGTCGGGCCCTGTCGGGGCTTGTCGGGCTCTGTCGGGCTCTGTCGGACCCTGTCGGGCCCTGTCGGGCTCTGTCGGGCTCTGTCGGGCTCTACTGGGCCCTGTCGGGCCCTGTCGGGCCCTGTCGGGCCCTGTCGGGCTCTGTCGGGCCCTGTCGAGCTCTACTGGGCTCTGTCGGGCCCTGTCGGGCCCTGTCGGGCTCTGTCGGGCTCTGTCGGGCTCTACTGGGCCCTGTTGGCCCTGTCGGGCCGTGTCGGGCTCTGTCGGGCTCTACTGGGCCCTGTCGGGCTCTGTCGAGCCCTGTCGGGCTCTGTCGGGCTCTGTCGGGCTCTGTCGGGCTCTAATGTTCCCTGTCGGGCCCTGTCGGGCTCTGTCGGGCCCTGTCGGGCCCTGTCGGGCTCTGTCGGGCTCTGTCGGGCCCTGTCGGGCCCTGTCGGGCTCTACTGGGCTCTGTCGGGCTCTGTCGGGCTCTGTCGGGCTCTACTGGGCTCTGTCGGGCTCTGTCGGGTTCTGTCGGGCTCTGTCGGGCCCTGTTGGGCCCTGTTGGGCCCTGTCGGGCTCTGTCGGGCTCTGTCGGGTTCTGTCGGGCCCTGTCGGGCTCTGTCGGGCTCTGTCGGGCTCTGTCGGGCTCTACTGGTCTCTACTGGTCTCTACTGTTCCCTGTCGGGCCCTGTCGGGCCCTGTCGGGCCCTGTCGGGCTCTGTCGGGCTCTGTCGGGCTCTGTCGGGCCCTGTCGGGCCCTGTCGGGCTCTGTCGGGCTCTGTTGGGCTCTACTGGGCTCTGTCGGGCTCTGTCGGGTTCTGTCGGGCCCTGTCGGGCCCTGTCGGGCCCTGTCGGGCTCTGTCGGGCTCTGTCGGGTTCTGTCGGGCCCTGTCGGGCTCTGTCGGGCTCTGTCGGGCTCTACTGGGCTCTACTGTTCCCTGTCGGGCCCTGTCGGGCTCTGTCAGGCTCTGTCGGGCTCTGTCGGGCTCTGTCGGGCTCTACGGGGTCCTGTCGGGCTCTGTCGGGCTCTGTCGGGCCCTGTCGGGCCCTGTCGGGCTCTGTCGGGCTCTGTCGGGCTCTGTCGGGCTCTAGTGGGCTCTGTCGGGCTCTGTCGGGTTCTGTCGGGTTCTGTCGGTCTCTGTCGGGCCCTGTCGGGCCCTGTCGGGCTCTACTGGGCTCTGTCGGGTTCTGTCGGGCCCTGTCGGGCCCTGTCGGGCCCTGTCGGGCTCTGTCGGGCTCTGTCGGGCTCTACTGGGCCCTGTCGGGCTCTGTCGGGCTCTGTCGGGCTCTACTGTTCCCTGTCGGGCCCTGTCGGGTTCTGTCGGGCTCTGTCGGGCTCTGTCGGGCTCTACTGGGCCCTGTCGGGCTCTGTCGGGCTCTGTTGGGCTCTGTCGGGTTCTGTCGGGCTCTGTCGGGCTCTGTCGGGCCCTGTCGGGCTCTGTCGGGCTCTGTCGGGCTCTGTCGGGCTCTGTCGGGCTCTACTGGGCTCTGTCGGGCCCTGTCGGGCCCTGTCGGGCTCTGTCGGGCTCTGTCGGGCTCTGTCGGGCTCTGTCGGGCTCTACTGGGCTCTGTCGGGCTCTACTGGGCTCTACTATGCCCTGTCGGGCTCTGTCGGGCTCTGTCGGGCCCTGTCGGGCCCTGTCGGGCCCTGTCGGGCTCTGTCGGGCTCTGTCGGGCCCTGTCGGGCCCTGTCGGGCTCTGTCGGGCTCTGTCGGGCTCTGTCGGGCTCTACTGGGCTCTGTCGGGCTCTGTCAGGCCCTGTCGGGCTCTGTCGGGCTCTGTCGGGCTCTGTCGGGCTCTACTGGGCTCTGTTGGGCTCTACTGGGCTCTGTCGGGCTCTGTCGGGCCCTGTAGGGCCCTGTCGGGCTCTGTCGGGCTCTGTCGGGCTCTACTGCGCCCTGTCGGGCCCTGTCGGGCTCTGTCGGGGTCTGTCGGGCTCTACTGGGCTCTGTCGGGCTCTGTCGGGCTCTGTCGGGCTCTGTCGGGCTCTGTCGGGCTCTACTGGGCCCTGTCGGGCTCTGTCGGGCCCTCTCGGGCTCTGTCGGGCTCTGTCGGGCTCTGTCGGGCTCTGTCGGGCCCTGTCGGGCTCTGTCGGACTCTACTGGGCCCTGTCGGGCCCTGTCGGACCCTGTCGGGCTCTGTCGGGCCCTGTCGGGCCCTGTCGGGCCCTGTCGGGCTCTGTCGAGCTCTACTGGGCTCTGTCGGGCCCTGTCGGGCTCTGTCGGGCTCTGTCGGGCTCTGTCGGGCTCTACTGGGCCCTGTCGGGCCCTGTCGGGCCCTGTCGGGCTCTGTCGGGCTCTGTCGGGCTCTACTGGGCTCTGTCGGGCTCTGTTTGTATCTGTCGGGCCCTGTCGGGCCCTGTCGGGCCCTGTCGGGCTCTGTCGGGCTCTGTCGGGCTCTGTCGGGCTCTACTGGGCCCTGTCGGGCTCTGTCGCGCTCTTTCGGGCTCTGTCGGGCTCTGTCGGGCTCTACTGGGCTCTGTCGGGCTCTGTCGGGCTCTGTCTGGCTCTGTCGGTCTCTGTCGGGCCCTGTCGGGCCCTGTCGGGCTCTGTCGGGCTCTGTCGGGCCCTGTCGGGCCCTGTCGAGCTCTGTCGGGCTCTGTCGGGCTCTGTCGGGCTCTACTGGGCTCTGTCGGGCTCTGTCGGGTTCTGTCGGGCTCTGTCGGGCTCTGTCGGGCCCTGTCGGGCTCTGTCGGGCTCTGTCGGGCCCTGTCGTGCTCTGTCGGGCTCTGTCGGGCTCTATTGGGCTCTGTCGGGTTCTACTGGGCTCTACTGGGCCCTGTCGGGCTCTGTCGGGCTCTGTCGGGCTCTGTCGGGCTCTACTGGGCTCTGTCGGGCTCTGTCGGGCCCTGTCGGGCTCTGTCGGGCTCTGTCGGGCTCTGTCGGGCTCTACTGGTCTCTGTCGGGCCCTGTCGGGCCCTGTCGGGCCCTGTCGGGCTCTGTCGGGCTCTGTCGGACCCTGTCGGGCCCTGTCGGGCTCTGTCGGGCTCTGTCGGGCTCTACTGGGCCCTGTCTGGCCCTGTCGGGCCCTGTCGGGCCCTGTCGGGCTCTGTCGGGCTCTGTCGAGCTCTACTTAGCCCTGTCGGGCTCTGTCGGGCCCTGTCGGGCCCTGTCGAGCTCTGTCGGGCTCTGTCGGGCTCTGTCGGGCTCTACTGGGCTCTGTCGGCCTCTGTCGGGCCCTGTCGGGCTCTGTCGGGCTCTGTCGGGCCCTGTCGGGCCCTGTCGAGCTCTGTCGGGCTCTGTCGGGCCCTGTCGGGCCCTGTCGGGCTCTGTCGGGCTCTGTCGGGACCTGTCGGGCTCTGTCGGGCTCTGTCGGGCTCTGTCGGGCTCTATTGGGCTCTGTCGGGTTCTACTGGGCTCTAGTGGGCCCTGTCGGGCTCTGTCGGGCTCTGTCGGGCTCTGTCGGGCTCTACTGGGCTCTGTCGGGCTCTGTCGAGCCCTGTAGGGCCCTGTCGGGCTCTGTCGGGCTCTGTCGGGCTCTACTGGGCCCTGTCGGGCCCTGTCGGGCTCTGTCGGGCTCTGTCGGGCTCTACTGGGCTCTGTCGGGCCCTGTCGGGCTCTGTCGGGCTCTGTCGGGCTCTACTGGGCCCTGTCGGACTCTGTCGGGCTCTGTCGGGCCCTGTCGGGCTCTGTCGGGCCCTGTCGGGCCCTGTCGGGCTCTGTCGGGCTCTGTCGGGCCCTGTCGGGCTCTGTCGGGCTCTACTGGGCCCTGTCGGGCTCTGTCGGGCCCTGTCGGGCTCTGTCGGGCTCTGTCGAGCTCTACTGGGCTCTGTCGGGCTCTGTCGGGCCCTGTCGGGCTCTGTCGGGCTCTGTCGGGCTCTGGCGGGCTCTGTCGGGCTCTACCGGGCCCTGTCGGGCCCTGTCGGGCCCTGTCGGGCTCTGTCGGGCCCTGTCGGGCCCTGTCGGGCTTTGTCGGGCTCTGTCGGGCTCTGTCGGGCTCTGTCGGGCTCTACTGGGCCCTGTCGGGCTCTGTTTGGATCTGTCGGGCCCTGTCGGGCTCTGTCGGGCTCTGTCGGGCTCTGTCGGGCTCTGTCGGGCTCTGGCGGGCTCTACTGGTCCCTGTCGGGCTCTGTCGGGCTCTGTCGGGCTCTGTCGGGCTCTACTGGGCTCTGTCGGGCTCTGTCGGGCTCTGTCGGGCTCTACTGGGCTCTGTCGGGCTCTGTCGGGCTCTGTCGGGCTCTGTCGGGTTCTGTCGGGCTCTGTCGGTCTCTGTCGGTCTCTGTCGGTCTCTTTCGGTCTCTGTCGGGCCCTGTCGGGCCCTGTCGGGCTCTGTCGGGCTCTGTCGGGCCCTGTCGGGCCCTGTCGAGCTCTGTCGGGCTCTGTCGGGCTCTGTCGGGCTCTACTGGGCTCTGTCGGGCTCTGTCGGGCCCTGTCGGGCTCTGTCGAGCTCTGTCGGGCTCTGTCGGGCCCTGTCGAGCTCTGTCGGGCTCTGTCGGGCCCTGTCGGGCCCTGTCGGGCCCTGTCGGGCCCTGTCGGGCTCTGTCGGGCTCTGTCGGGCTCTGTCGGGCTCTATTGGGCTCTGTCGGGTTCTACTGGGGTCTAGTGGGCCCTGTCGGGCTCTGTCGGGCTCTGTCGGGCTCTGTCGGGCTCTGTCGGGCTCTACTGGGCCCTGTCGGGCTCTGTCGGGCTCTGTCGGGCTCTGTCGGGCTCTGTCGGGCTCTACTGGTCTCTGTCGGGCCCTGTCGGGCCCTGTCGGGGCTTGTCGGGCTCTGTCGGGCTCTGTCGGACCCTGTCGGGCCCTGTCGGGCTCTGTCGGGCTCTGTCGGGCTCTACTGGGCCCTGTCGGGCCCTGTCGGGCCCTGTCGGGCCCTGTCGGGCTCTGTCGGGCCCTGTCGAGCTCTACTGGGCTCTGTCGGGCCCTGTCGGGCCCTGTCGGGCTCTGTCGGGCTCTGTCGGGCTCTACTGGGCCCTGTTGGCCCTGTCGGGCCGTGTCGGGCTCTGTCGGGCTCTACTGGGCCCTGTCGGGCTCTGTCGGGCCCTGTCGGGCTCTGTCGGGCTCTGTCGGGCTCTGTCGGGCTCTAATGTTCCCTGTCGGGCCCTGTCGGGCTCTGTTGGGCCCTGTCGGGCCCTGTCGGGCTCTGTCGGGCTCTGTCGGGCCCTGTCGGGCCCTGTCGGGCCCTGTCACGCTCTGTCGGGCTCTGTCGGGCTCTGTCGGGCTCTACTGGGCTCTGTCGGGCTCTGTCGGGCTCTGTCGGGTTCTGTCGGGCTCTGTCGGGCCCTGTTGGGCCCTGTTGGGCCCTGTCGGGCTCTGTCGGGCTCTGTCGGGTTCTGTCGGGCCCTGTCGGGCTCTGTCGGGCTCTGTCGGGCTCTGTCGGGCTCTACTGGTCTCTACTGTTCCCTGTCGGGCCCTGTCGGGCCCTGTCGGGCCCTGTCGGGCTCTGTCGGGCTCTGTCGGGCCCTGTCGGGCCCTGTCGGGCTCTGTCGGGCTCTGTTGGGCTCTACTGGGCTCTGTCGGGCCCTGTCGGGCTCTGTCGGGCTCTGTCGGGCTCTGTCGGGCTCTACTGGGCCCTGTCGGGCCCTGTCGGGCCCTGTCGGGCTCTGTCGGGCTCTGTCGGGCTCTACTGGGCTCTGTCGGGCTCTGTTTGTATCTGTCGGGCCCTGTCGGGCCCTGTCGGGCCCTGTCGGGCTCTGTCGGGCTCTGTCGGGCTCTGTCGGGCTCTACTGGGCCCTGTCGGGCTCTGTCGCGCTCTTTCGGGCTCTGTCGGGCTCTGTCGGGCTCTACTGGGCTCTGTCGGGCTCTGTTTGTATCTGTCGGGCCCTGTCGGGCCCTGTCGGGCCCTGTCGGGCTCTGTCGGGCTCTGTCGGGCTCTGTCGGGCTCTACTGGGCCCTGTCGGGCTCTGTCGCGCTCTTTCGGGCTCTGTCGGGCTCTGTCGGGCTCTACTGGGCTCTGTCGGGCTCTGTCGGGCTCTGTCTGGCTCTGTCGGTCTCTGTCGGGCCCTGTCGGGCCCTGTCGGGCTCTGTCGGGCTCTGTCGGGCCCTGTCGGGCCCTGTCGAGCTCTGTCGGGCTCTGTCGGGCTCTGTCGGGCTCTACTGGGCTCTGTCGGGCTCTGTCGGGTTCTGTCGGGCTCTGTCGGGCTCTGTCGGGCCCTGTCGGGCTCTGTCGGGCTCTGTCGGGCCCTGTCGTGCTCTGTCGGGCTCTGTCGGGCTCTATTGGGCTCTGTCGGGTTCTACTGGGCTCTACTGGGCCCTGTCGGGCTCTGTCGGGCTCTGTCGGGCTCTGTCGGGCTCTACTGGGCTCTGTCGGGCTCTGTCGGGCCCTGTCGGGCTCTGTCGGGCTCTGTCGGGCTCTGTCGGGCTCTACTGGTCTCTGTCGGGCCCTGTCGGGCCCTGTCGGGCCCTGTCGGGCTCTGTCGGGCTCTGTCGGACCCTGTCGGGCCCTGTCGGGCTCTGTCGGGCTCTGTCGGGCTCTACTGGGCCCTGTCTGGCCCTGTCGGGCCCTGTCGGGCCCTGTCGGGCTCTGTCGGGCTCTGTCGAGCTCTACTTAGCCCTGTCGGGCTCTGTCGGGCCCTGTCGGGCCCTGTCGAGCTCTGTCGGGCTCTGTCGGGCTCTGTCGGGCTCTACTGGGCTCTGTCGGCCTCTGTCGGGCCCTGTCGGGCTCTGTCGGGCTCTGTCGGGCCCTGTCGGGCCCTGTCGAGCTCTGTCGGGCTCTGTCGGGCCCTGTCGGGCCCTGTCGGGCTCTGTCGGGCTCTGTCGGGACCTGTCGGGCTCTGTCGGGCTCTGTCGGGCTCTGTCGGGCTCTATTGGGCTCTGTCGGGTTCTACTGGGCTCTAGTGGGCCCTGTCGGGCTCTGTCGGGCTCTGTCGGGCTCTGTCGGGCTCTACTGGGCTCTGTCGGGCTCTGTCGAGCCCTGTAGGGCCCTGTCGGGCTCTGTCGGGCTCTGTCGGGCTCTACTGGGCCCTGTCGGGCCCTGTCGGGCTCTGTCGGGCTCTGTCGGGCTCTACTGGGCTCTGTCGGGCCCTGTCGGGCTCTGTCGGGCTCTGTCGGGCTCTACTGGGCCCTGTCGGACTCTGTCGGGCTCTGTCGGGCCCTGTCGGGCTCTGTCGGGCCCTGTCGGGCCCTGTCGGGCTCTGTCGGGCTCTGTCGGGCCCTGTCGGGCTCTGTCGGGCTCTACTGGGCCCTGTCGGGCTCTGTCGGGCCCTGTCGGGCTCTGTCGGGCTCTGTCGAGCTCTACTGGGCTCTGTCGGGCTCTGTCGGGCCCTGTCGGGCTCTGTCGGGCTCTGTCGGGCTCTGGCGGGCTCTGTCGGGCTCTACCGGGCCCTGTCGGGCCCTGTCGGGCCCTGTCGGGCTCTGTCGGGCCCTGTCGGGCCCTGTCGGGCTTTGTCGGGCTCTGTCGGGCTCTGTCGGGCTCTGTCGGGCTCTACTGGGCCCTGTCGGGCTCTGTTTGGATCTGTCGGGCCCTGTCGGGCTCTGTCGGGCTCTGTCGGGCTCTGTCGGGCTCTGTCGGGCTCTGGCGGGCTCTACTGGTCCCTGTCGGGCTCTGTCGGGCTCTGTCGGGCTCTGTCGGGCTCTACTGGGCTCTGTCGGGCTCTGTCGGGCTCTGTCGGGCTCTACTGGGCTCTGTCGGGCTCTGTCGGGCTCTGTCGGGCTCTGTCGGGTTCTGTCGGGCTCTGTCGGTCTCTGTCGGTCTCTGTCGGTCTCTTTCGGTCTCTGTCGGGCCCTGTCGGGCCCTGTCGGGCTCTGTCGGGCTCTGTCGGGCCCTGTCGGGCCCTGTCGAGCTCTGTCGGGCTCTGTCGGGCTCTGTCGGGCTCTACTGGGCTCTGTCGGGCTCTGTCGGGCCCTGTCGGGCTCTGTCGAGCTCTGTCGGGCTCTGTCGGGCCCTGTCGAGCTCTGTCGGGCTCTGTCGGGCCCTGTCGGGCCCTGTCGGGCCCTGTCGGGCCCTGTCGGGCTCTGTCGGGCTCTGTCGGGCTCTGTCGGGCTCTATTGGGCTCTGTCGGGTTCTACTGGGGTCTAGTGGGCCCTGTCGGGCTCTGTCGGGCTCTGTCGGGCTCTGTCGGGCTCTGTCGGGCTCTACTGGGCCCTGTCGGGCTCTGTCGGGCTCTGTCGGGCTCTGTCGGGCTCTGTCGGGCTCTACTGGTCTCTGTCGGGCCCTGTCGGGCCCTGTCGGGGCTTGTCGGGCTCTGTCGGGCTCTGTCGGACCCTGTCGGGCCCTGTCGGGCTCTGTCGGGCTCTGTCGGGCTCTACTGGGCCCTGTCGGGCCCTGTCGGGCCCTGTCGGGCCCTGTCGGGCTCTGTCGGGCCCTGTCGAGCTCTACTGGGCTCTGTCGGGCCCTGTCGGGCCCTGTCGGGCTCTGTCGGGCTCTGTCGGGCTCTACTGGGCCCTGTTGGCCCTGTCGGGCCGTGTCGGGCTCTGTCGGGCTCTACTGGGCCCTGTCGGGCTCTGTCGGGCCCTGTCGGGCTCTGTCGGGCTCTGTCGGGCTCTGTCGGGCTCTAATGTTCCCTGTCGGGCCCTGTCGGGCTCTGTTGGGCCCTGTCGGGCCCTGTCGGGCTCTGTCGGGCTCTGTCGGGCCCTGTCGGGCCCTGTCGGGCCCTGTCACGCTCTGTCGGGCTCTGTCGGGCTCTGTCGGGCTCTACTGGGCTCTGTCGGGCTCTGTCGGGCTCTGTCGGGTTCTGTCGGGCTCTGTCGGGCCCTGTTGGGCCCTGTTGGGCCCTGTCGGGCTCTGTCGGGCTCTGTCGGGTTCTGTCGGGCCCTGTCGGGCTCTGTCGGGCTCTGTCGGGCTCTGTCGGGCTCTACTGGTCTCTACTGTTCCCTGTCGGGCCCTGTCGGGCCCTGTCGGGCCCTGTCGGGCTCTGTCGGGCTCTGTCGGGCCCTGTCGGGCCCTGTCGGGCTCTGTCGGGCTCTGTTGGGCTCTACTGGGCTCTGTCGGGCTCTGTCGGGTTCTGTCGGGCCCTGTCGGGCTCTGTCGGGCCCTGTCGGGCCCTGTCGGGCCCTGTCGGGCTCTGTCGGGCTCTGTCGGGTTCTGTCGGGCCCTGTCGGGCTCTGTCGGGCTCTGTCGGGCTCTACTGGGCTCTACTGTTCCCTGTCGGGCCCTGTCGGGCTCTGTCAGGCTCTGTCGGGCTCTGTCGGGCTCTGTCGGGCTCTACGGGGTCCTGTCGGGCTCTGTCGGGCTCTGTCGGGCTCTGTCGGGCCCTGTCGGGCCCTGTTGGGCTCTGTCGGGCTCTGTCGGGCTCTGTCGGGCTCTAGTGGGCTCTGTCGGGCTCTGTCGGGTTCTGTCGGGTTCTGTCGGTCTCTGTCGGGCCCTGTCGGGCCCTGTCGGGCTCTACTGGGCTCTGTCAGCCTCTGTCGGGCCCTGTCGGGCTCTGTCGGGCTCTGTCGGGCCCTGTCGGGCCCTGTCGAGCTCTGTCGGGCTCTGTCGGGCCCTGTCGGGCCCTGTCGGGCTCTGTCGGGCTCTGTCGGGCTCTGTCGGGCTCTATTTGGCTCTGTTGGGTTCTACTGGGCTCTAGTGGGCCCTGTCGGGCTCTGTCGGGCTCTGTCGGGCTCTGTCGGGCTCTACTGGGCTCTGTCGGGCTCTGTCGAGCCCTGTAGGGCCCTGTCGGGCTCTGTCGGGCTCTGTCGGGCTCTACTGGGCCCTGTCGGGCCCTGTCGGACTCTGTCGGGCTCTGTCGGGCTCTACTGGGCTCTGTCGGGCCCTGTCGGGCTCTGTCGGGCTCTGTCGGGCTCTACTGGGCCCTGTCGGACTCTGTCGGGCTCTGTCGGGCCCTGTCGGGCTCTGTCGGGCCCTGTCGGGCCCTGTCGGGCTCTGTCGGGCTCTGTCGGGCTCTGTCGGGCTCTGTCGGGCCCTGTCGGGCTCTGTCGGGCTCTACTGGGCCCTGTCGGGCTCTGTCGGGCCCTGTCGGGCTCTGTCGGGCTCTGTCGAGCTCTACTGGGCTCTGTCGGGCTCTGTCGGGCCCTGTCGGGCTCTGTCGGGCTCTGTCGGGCTCTGGCGGGCTCTGGCGGGCTCTACCGGGCCCTGTCGGGCCCTGTCGGGCCCTGTCGGGCTCTGGCGGGCCCTGTCGGGCCCTGTCGGGCTTTGTCGGGCTCTGTCGGGCTCTGTCGGGCTCTGTCGGGCTCTATTGGGCTCTGTCGGGTTCTACTGGGCTCTAGTGGGCCCTGTCGGGCTCTGTCGGGCTCTGTCGGGCTCTGTCGGGCTCTACTGGGCTCTGTCGGGCTCTGTCGAGCCCTGTAGGGCCCTGTCGGGCTCTGTCGGGCTCTGTCGGGCTCTACTGGGCCCTGTCGGGCCCTGTCGGGCTCTGTCGGGCTCTGTCGGGCTCTACTGGGCTCTGTCGGGCCCTGTCGGGCTCTGTCGGGCTCTGTCGGGCTCTACTGGGCCCTGTCGGACTCTGTCGGGCTCTGTCGGGCCCTGTCGGGCTCTGTCGGGCCCTGTCGGGCCCTGTCGGGCTCTGTCGGGCTCTGTCGGGCCCTGTCGGGCTCTGTCGGGCTCTACTGGGCCCTGTCGGGCTCTGTCGGGCCCTGTCGGGCTCTGTCGGGCTCTGTCGAGCTCTACTGGGCTCTGTCGGGCTCTGTCGGGCCCTGTCGGGCTCTGTCGGGCTCTGTCGGGCTCTGGCGGGCTCTGTCGGGCTCTACCGGGCCCTGTCGGGCCCTGTCGGGCCCTGTCGGGCTCTGTCGGGCCCTGTCGGGCCCTGTCGGGCTTTGTCGGGCTCTGTCGGGCTCTGTCGGGCTCTGTCGGGCTCTACTGGGCCCTGTCGGGCTCTGTTTGGATCTGTCGGGCCCTGTCGGGCTCTGTCGGGCTCTGTCGGGCTCTGTCGGGCTCTGTCGGGCTCTGGCGGGCTCTACTGGTCCCTGTCGGGCTCTGTCGGGCTCTGTCGGGCTCTGTCGGGCTCTACTGGGCTCTGTCGGGCTCTGTCGGGCTCTGTCGGGCTCTACTGGGCTCTGTCGGGCTCTGTCGGGCTCTGTCGGGCTCTGTCGGGTTCTGTCGGGCTCTGTCGGTCTCTGTCGGTCTCTGTCGGTCTCTTTCGGTCTCTGTCGGGCCCTGTCGGGCCCTGTCGGGCTCTGTCGGGCTCTGTCGGGCCCTGTCGGGCCCTGTCGAGCTCTGTCGGGCTCTGTCGGGCTCTGTCGGGCTCTACTGGGCTCTGTCGGGCTCTGTCGGGCCCTGTCGGGCTCTGTCGAGCTCTGTCGGGCTCTGTCGGGCCCTGTCGAGCTCTGTCGGGCTCTGTCGGGCCCTGTCGGGCCCTGTCGGGCCCTGTCGGGCCCTGTCGGGCTCTGTCGGGCTCTGTCGGGCTCTGTCGGGCTCTATTGGGCTCTGTCGGGTTCTACTGGGGTCTAGTGGGCCCTGTCGGGCTCTGTCGGGCTCTGTCGGGCTCTGTCGGGCTCTGTCGGGCTCTACTGGGCCCTGTCGGGCTCTGTCGGGCTCTGTCGGGCTCTGTCGGGCTCTGTCGGGCTCTACTGGTCTCTGTCGGGCCCTGTCGGGCCCTGTCGGGGCTTGTCGGGCTCTGTCGGGCTCTGTCGGACCCTGTCGGGCCCTGTCGGGCTCTGTCGGGCTCTGTCGGGCTCTACTGGGCCCTGTCGGGCCCTGTCGGGCCCTGTCGGGCCCTGTCGGGCTCTGTCGGGCCCTGTCGAGCTCTACTGGGCTCTGTCGGGCCCTGTCGGGCCCTGTCGGGCTCTGTCGGGCTCTGTCGGGCTCTACTGGGCCCTGTTGGCCCTGTCGGGCCGTGTCGGGCTCTGTCGGGCTCTACTGGGCCCTGTCGGGCTCTGTCGGGCCCTGTCGGGCTCTGTCGGGCTCTGTCGGGCTCTGTCGGGCTCTAATGTTCCCTGTCGGGCCCTGTCGGGCTCTGTTGGGCCCTGTCGGGCCCTGTCGGGCTCTGTCGGGCTCTGTCGGGCCCTGTCGGGCCCTGTCGGGCCCTGTCACGCTCTGTCGGGCTCTGTCGGGCTCTGTCGGGCTCTACTGGGCTCTGTCGGGCTCTGTCGGGCTCTGTCGGGTTCTGTCGGGCTCTGTCGGGCCCTGTTGGGCCCTGTTGGGCCCTGTCGGGCTCTGTCGGGCTCTGTCGGGTTCTGTCGGGCCCTGTCGGGCTCTGTCGGGCTCTGTCGGGCTCTGTCGGGCTCTACTGGTCTCTACTGTTCCCTGTCGGGCCCTGTCGGGCCCTGTCGGGCCCTGTCGGGCTCTGTCGGGCTCTGTCGGGCCCTGTCGGGCCCTGTCGGGCTCTGTCGGGCTCTGTTGGGCTCTACTGGGCTCTGTCGGGCTCTGTCGGGTTCTGTCGGGCCCTGTCGGGCTCTGTCGGGCCCTGTCGGGCCCTGTCGGGCCCTGTCGGGCTCTGTCGGGCTCTGTCGGGTTCTGTCGGGCCCTGTCGGGCTCTGTCGGGCTCTGTCGGGCTCTACTGGGCTCTACTGTTCCCTGTCGGGCCCTGTCGGGCTCTGTCAGGCTCTGTCGGGCTCTGTCGGGCTCTGTCGGGCTCTACGGGGTCCTGTCGGGCTCTGTCGGGCTCTGTCGGGCTCTGTCGGGCCCTGTCGGGCCCTGTTGGGCTCTGTCGGGCTCTGTCGGGCTCTGTCGGGCTCTAGTGGGCTCTGTCGGGCTCTGTCGGGTTCTGTCGGGTTCTGTCGGTCTCTGTCGGGCCCTGTCGGGCCCTGTCGGGCTCTACTGGGCTCTGTCAGCCTCTGTCGGGCCCTGTCGGGCTCTGTCGGGCTCTGTCGGGCCCTGTCGGGCCCTGTCGAGCTCTGTCGGGCTCTGTCGGGCCCTGTCGGGCCCTGTCGGGCTCTGTCGGGCTCTGTCGGGCTCTGTCGGGCTCTATTTGGCTCTGTTGGGTTCTACTGGGCTCTAGTGGGCCCTGTCGGGCTCTGTCGGGCTCTGTCGGGCTCTGTCGGGCTCTACTGGGCTCTGTCGGGCTCTGTCGAGCCCTGTAGGGCCCTGTCGGGCTCTGTCGGGCTCTGTCGGGCTCTACTGGGCCCTGTCGGGCCCTGTCGGACTCTGTCGGGCTCTGTCGGGCTCTACTGGGCTCTGTCGGGCCCTGTCGGGCTCTGTCGGGCTCTGTCGGGCTCTACTGGGCCCTGTCGGACTCTGTCGGGCTCTGTCGGGCCCTGTCGGGCTCTGTCGGGCCCTGTCGGGCCCTGTCGGGCTCTGTCGGGCTCTGTCGGGCTCTGTCGGGCTCTGTCGGGCCCTGTCGGGCTCTGTCGGGCTCTACTGGGCCCTGTCGGGCTCTGTCGGGCCCTGTCGGGCTCTGTCGGGCTCTGTCGAGCTCTACTGGGCTCTGTCGGGCTCTGTCGGGCCCTGTCGGGCTCTGTCGGGCTCTGTCGGGCTCTGGCGGGCTCTGGCGGGCTCTACCGGGCCCTGTCGGGCCCTGTCGGGCCCTGTCGGGCTCTGGCGGGCCCTGTCGGGCCCTGTCGGGCTTTGTCGGGCTCTGTCGGGCTCTGTCGGGCTCTGTCGGGCTCTACTGGGCCCTGTCGGGCTCTGTTTGGATCTGTCGGGCCCTGTCGGGCTCTGTCGGGCTCTGTCGGGCTCTGTCGGGCTCTACTGGTCCCTGTCGGGCTCTGTCGGGCTCTGTCGGGCTCTGTCGGGCTCTACTGGGCTCTGTCGGGCTCTGTCGGGCTCTGTCGGGCTCTACTGGGCTCTGTCGGGCTCTGTCGGGCTCTGTCGGGCTCTGTCGGGTTCTGTCGGGCTCTGTCGGTCTCTGTCGGTCACTTTCGGTCTCTGTCGGGCCCTGTCGGGCCCTGTCGGGCTCTGTCGGGCTCTGTCGGGCCCTGTCGGGCCCTGTCGAGCTCTGTCGGGCTCTGTCGGGCTCTGTCGGGCTCTACTGGGCTCTGTCGGGCTCTGTCGGGCCCTGTCGGGCTCTGTCGAGCTCTGTCGGGCTCTGTCGGGCCCTGTCGAGCTCTGTCGGGCTCTGTCGGGCCCTGTCGGGCCCTGTCGGGCCCTGCCGGGCCCTGTCGGGCTCTGTCGGGCTCTGTCGGGCTCTGTCGGGCTCTATTGGGCTCTGTCGGGTTCTACTGGGGTCTAGTGGGCCCTGTCGGGCTCTGTCGGGCTCTGTCGGGCTCTGTCGGGCTCTACTGGGCCCTGTCGGGCTCTGTCGGGCTCTGTCGGGCTCTGTCGGGCTCTGTCGGGCTCTACTGGTCTCTGTCGGGCCCTGTCGGGCCCTGTCGGGGCTTGTCGGGCTCTGTCGGGCTCTGTCGGACCCTGTCGGGCCCTGTCGGGCTCTGTCGGGCTCTGTCGGGCTCTACTGGGCCCTGTCGGGCCCTGTCGGGCCCTGTCGGGCCCTGTCGGGCTCTGTCGGGCCCTGTCGAGCTCTACTGGGCTCTGTCGGGCCCTGTCGGGCCCTGTCGGGCTCTGTCGGGCTCTGTCGGGCTCTACTGGGCCCTGTTGGCCCTGTCGGGCCGTGTCGGGCTCTGTCGGGCTCTACTGGGCCCTGTCGGGCTCTGTCGGGCCCTGTCGGGCTCTGTCGGGCTCTGTCGGGCTCTGTCGGGCTCTAATGTTCCCTGTCGGGCCCTGTCGGGCTCTGTCGGGCCCTGTCGGGCCCTGTCGGGCTCTGTCGGGCTCTGTCGGGCCCTGTCGGGCCCTGTCGGGCTCTACTGGGCTCTGTCGGGCTCTGTCGGGCTCTGTCGGGCTCTACTGGGCTCTGTCGGGCTCTGTCGGGTTCTGTCGGGCTCTGTCGGGCCCTGTTGGGCCCTGTTGGGCCCTGTCGGGCTCTGTCGGGCTCTGTCGGGTTCTGTCGGGCCCTGTCGGGCTCTGTCGGGCTCTGTCGGGCTCTGTCGGGCTCTACTGGTCTCTACTGTTCCCTGTCGGGCCCTGTCGGGCCCTGTCGGGCCCTGTCGGGCCCTGTCGGGCCCTGTCGGGCTCTGTCGGGCTCTGTCGGGCTCTGTCGGGCCCTGTCGGGCCCTGTCGGGCTCTGTCGGGCTCTGTTGGGCTCTACTGGGCTCTGTCGGGCTCTGTCGGGTTCTGTCGGGCCCTGTCGGGCCCTGTCGGGCCCTGTCGGGCTCTGTCGGGCTCTGTCGGGTTCTGTCGGGCCCTGTCGGGCTCTGTCGGGCTCTGTCGGGCTCTACTGGGCTCTACTGTTCCCTGTCGGGCCCTGTCGGGCTCTGTCAGGCTCTGTCGGGCTCTGTCGGGCTCTGTCGGGCTCTACGGGGTCCTGTCGGGCTCTGTCGGGCTCTGTCGGGCCCTGTCGGGCCCTGTCGGGCTCTGTCGGGCTCTGTCGGGCTCTGTCGGGCTCTAGTGGGCTCTGTCGGGCTCTGTCGGGTTCTGTCGGGTTCTGTCGGTCTCTGTCGGGCCCTGTCGGGCCCTGTCGGGCTCTACTGGGCTCTGTCGGGTTCTGTCGGGCCCTGTCGGGCCCTGTCGGGCCCTGTCGGGCTCTGTCGGGCTCTGTCGGGCTCTACTGGGCCCTGTCGGGCTCTGTCGGGCTCTGTCGGGCTCTACTGTTCCCTGTCGGGCCCTGTCGGGTTCTGTCGGGCTCTGTCGGGCTCTGTCGGGCTCTACTGGGCCCTGTCGGGCTCTGTCGGGCTCTGTTGGGCTCTGTCGGGCTCTTTCGGGCTCTGTCGGGTTCTGTCGGGCTCTGTCGGGCTCTGTCGGGCCCTGTCGGGCTCTGTCGGGCTCTGTCGGGCCCTGTCGGGCTCTGTCGGGCTCTGTCGGGCTCTGTCGGGCTCTGTCGGGCTCTACTGGGCTCTGTCGGCCCCTGTCGGGCCCTGTCGGGCTCTGTCGGGCTCTGTCGGGCTCTGTCGGGCTCTGTCGGGCTCTACTGGGCTCTGTCGGGCTCTACTGGGCTCTACTATGCCCTGTCGGGCTCTGTCGGGCTCTGTCGGGCCCTGTCGGGCCCTGTCGGGCCCTGTCGGGCTCTGTCGGGCTCTGTCGGGCCCTGTCGGGCTCTGTCGGGCTCTGTCGGGCCCTGTCGGGCCCTGTCGGGCTCTGTCGGGCTCTGTCAGGCTCTGTCGGGCTCTACTGGGCTCTGTCGGGCTCTGTCAGGCCCTGTCGGGCTCTGTCGGGCTCTGTCGGGCTCTGTCGGGCTCTACTGGGCTCTGTTGGGCTCTACTGGGCTCTGTCGGGCTCTGTCGGGCCCTGTAGGGCCCTGTCGGGCTCTGTCGGGCTCTGTCGGGCTCTACTGCGCCCTGTCGGGCCCTGTCGGGCTCTGTCGGGGTCTGTCGGGCTCTACTGGGCTCTGTCGGGCTCTGTCGGGCTCTGTCGGGCTCTGTCGGGCTCTGTCGGGCTCTACTGGGCCCTGTCGGGCTCTGTCGGGCCCTCTCGGGCTCTGTCGGGCTCTGTCGGGCTCTGTCGGGCTCTGTCGGGCCCTGTCGGGCTCTGTCGGACTCTACTGGGCCCTGTCGGGCCCTGTCGGACCCTGTCGGGCTCTGTCGGGCCCTGTCGGGCCCTGTCGGGCCCTGTCGGGCTCTGTCGAGCTCTACTGGGCTCTGTCGGGCCCTGTCGGGCTCTGTCGGGCTCTGTCGGGCTCTGTCGGGCTCTACTGGGCCCTGTCGGGCCCTGTCGGGCCCTGTCGGGCTCTGTCGGGCTCTGTCGGGCTCTACTGGGCTCTGTCGGGCTCTGTTTGTATCTGTCGGGCCCTGTCGGGCCCTGTCGGGCCCTGTCGGGCTCTGTCGGGCTCTGTCGGGCTCTGTCGGGCTCTACTGGGCCCTGTCGGGCTCTGTCGCGCTCTTTCGGGCTCTGTCGGGCTCTGTCGGGCTCTACTGGGCTCTGTCGGGCTCTGTCGGGCTCTGTCTGGCTCTGTCGGTCTCTGTCGGGCCCTGTCGGGCCCTGTCGGGCTCTGTCGGGCTCTGTCGGGCCCTGTCGGGCCCTGTCGAGCTCTGTCGGGCTCTGTCGGGCTCTGTCGGGCTCTACTGGGCTCTGTCGGGCTCTGTCGGGTTCTGTCGGGCTCTGTCGGGCTCTGTCGGGCCCTGTCGGGCTCTGTCGGGCTCTGTCGGGCCCTGTCGTGCTCTGTCGGGCTCTGTCGGGCTCTATTGGGCTCTGTCGGGTTCTACTGGGCTCTACTGGGCCCTGTCGGGCTCTGTCGGGCTCTGTCGGGCTCTGTCGGGCTCTACTGGGCTCTGTCGGGCTCTGTCGGGCCCTGTCGGGCTCTGTCGGGCTCTGTCGGGCTCTGTCGGGCTCTACTGGTCTCTGTCGGGCCCTGTCGGGCCCTGTCGGGCCCTGTCGGGCTCTGTCGGGCTCTGTCGGACCCTGTCGGGCCCTGTCGGGCTCTGTCGGGCTCTGTCGGGCTCTACTGGGCCCTGTCTGGCCCTGTCGGGCCCTGTCGGGCCCTGTCGGGCTCTGTCGGGCTCTGTCGAGCTCTACTTAGCCCTGTCGGGCTCTGTCGGGCCCTGTCGGGCCCTGTCGAGCTCTGTCGGGCTCTGTCGGGCTCTGTCGGGCTCTACTGGGCTCTGTCGGCCTCTGTCGGGCCCTGTCGGGCTCTGTCGGGCTCTGTCGGGCCCTGTCGGGCCCTGTCGAGCTCTGTCGGGCTCTGTCGGGCCCTGTCGGGCCCTGTCGGGCTCTGTCGGGCTCTGTCGGGACCTGTCGGGCTCTGTCGGGCTCTGTCGGGCTCTGTCGGGCTCTATTGGGCTCTGTCGGGTTCTACTGGGCTCTAGTGGGCCCTGTCGGGCTCTGTCGGGCTCTGTCGGGCTCTGTCGGGCTCTACTGGGCTCTGTCGGGCTCTGTCGAGCCCTGTAGGGCCCTGTCGGGCTCTGTCGGGCTCTGTCGGGCTCTACTGGGCCCTGTCGGGCCCTGTCGGGCTCTGTCGGGCTCTGTCGGGCTCTACTGGGCTCTGTCGGGCCCTGTCGGGCTCTGTCGGGCTCTGTCGGGCTCTACTGGGCCCTGTCGGACTCTGTCGGGCTCTGTCGGGCCCTGTCGGGCTCTGTCGGGCCCTGTCGGGCCCTGTCGGGCTCTGTCGGGCTCTGTCGGGCCCTGTCGGGCTCTGTCGGGCTCTACTGGGCCCTGTCGGGCTCTGTCGGGCCCTGTCGGGCTCTGTCGGGCTCTGTCGAGCTCTACTGGGCTCTGTCGGGCTCTGTCGGGCCCTGTCGGGCTCTGTCGGGCTCTGTCGGGCTCTGGC
The DNA here is from genome assembly GCF_036013445.1 of Caloenas nicobarica. Taxonomy (NCBI): domain Eukaryota; kingdom Metazoa; phylum Chordata; class Aves; order Columbiformes; family Columbidae; genus Caloenas; species Caloenas nicobarica. Next base: position 139,598 of record NW_027016992.1, read on the forward strand.
GGGCTCTGTCGGGCTCTACCGGGCCCTGTCGGGCCCTGTCGGGCCCTGTCGGGCTCTGTCGGGCCCTGTCGGGCCCTGTCGGGCTTTGTCGGGCTCTGTCGGGCTCTGTCGGGCTCTGTCGGGCTCTACTGGGCCCTGTCGGGCTCTGTTTGGATCTGTCGGGCCCTGTCGGGCTCTGTCGGGCTCTGTCGGGCTCTGTCGGGCTCTGTCGGGCTCTGGCGGGCTCTACTGGTCCCTGTCGGGCTCTGTCGGGCTCTGTCGGGCTCTGTCGGGCTCTACTGGGCTCTGTCGGGCTCTGTCGGGCTCTGTCGGGCTCTACTGGGCTCTGTCGGGCTCTGTCGGGCTCTGTCGGGTTCTGTCGGGCTCTGTCGGTCTCTGTCGGTCTCTGTCGGTCTCTTTCGGTCTCTGTCGGGCCCTGTCGGGCCCTGTCGGGCTCTGTCGGGCTCTGTCGGGCCCTGTCGGGCTCTGTCGGACTCTACTGGGCCCTGTCGGGCCCTGTCGGGCCCTCTCGGGCTCTGTCGGGCTCTGTCGGGCCCTGTCGGGCCCTGTCGGGCTCTGTCGGGCTCTGTTGGGCTCTACTGGGCTCTGTCGGGCTCTGTCGGGTTCTGTCGGGCCCTGTCGGGCTCTGTCGGGCCCTGTCGGGCCCTGTCGGGCCCTGTCGGGCTCTGTCGGGCTCTGTCGGGTTCTGTCGGGCCCTGTCGGGCTCTGTCGGGCTCTGTCGGGCTCTACTGGGCTCTACTGTTCCCTGTCGGGCCCTGTCGGGCTCTGTCAGGCTCTGTCGGGCTCTGTCGGGCTCTGTCGGGCTCTACGGGGTCCTGTCGGGCTCTGTCGGGCTCTGTCGGGCTCTGTCGGGCCCTGTCGGGCCCTGTTGGGCTCTGTCGGGCTCTGTCGGGCTCTGTCGGGCTCTAGTGGGCTCTGTCGGGCTCTGTCGGGTTCTGTCGGGTTCTGTCGGTCTCTGTCGGGCCCTGTCGGGCCCTGTCGGGCTCTACTGGGCTCTGTCGGGTTCTGTCGGGCCCTGTCGGGCCCTGTCGGGCCCTGTCGGGCTCTGTCGGGCTCTGTTGGGCTCTACTGGGCCCTGTCGGGCTCTGTCGGGCTCTGTCGGGCTCTACTGTTCCCTGTCGGGCCCTGTCGGGTTCTGTCGGGCTCTGTCGGGCTCTGTCGGGCTCTACTGGGCCCTGTAGGGCTCTGTCGGGCTCTGTTGGGCTCTGTCGGGCTCTGTCGGGCTCTGTCGGGCCCTGTCGGGCTCTGTCGGGCTCTGTCGGGCCCTGTCGGGCTCTGTCGGGCTCTGTCGGGCTCTGTCGGGCTCTGTCGGGCTCTACTGGGCTCTGTCGGGCCCTGTCGGGCCCTGTCGGGCTCTGTCGGGCTCTGTCGGGCTCTGTCGGGCTCTGTCGGGCTCTACTGGGCTCTGTCGGGCTCTACTGGGCTCTACTATGCCCTGTCGGGCTCTGTCGGGCTCTGTCGGGCCCTGTCGGGCCCTGTCGGGCCCTGTCGGGCTCTGTCGGGCCCTGTCGGGCCCTGTCGGGCTCTGTCGGGCTCTGTCGGGCCCTGTCGGGCCCTGTCGGGCTCTGTCGGGCTCTGTCGGGCTCTGTCGGGCTCTACTGGGCTCTGTCGGGCTCTGTCAGGCCCTGTCGGGCTCTGTCGGGCTCTGTCGGGCTCTGTCGGGCTCTACTGGGCTCTGTTGGGCTCTACTGGGCTCTGTCGGGCTCTGTCGGGCCCTGTAGGGCCCTGTCGGGCTCTGTCGGGCTCTGTCGGGCTCTACTGCGCCCTGTCGGGCCCTGTCGGGCTCTGTCGGGGTCTGTCGGGCTCTACTGGGCTCTGTCGGGCTCTGTCGGGCTCTGTCGGGCTCTGTCGGGCTCTGTCGGGCTCTACTGGGCCCTGTCGGGCTCTGTCGGGCCCTCTCGGGCTCTGTCGGGCTCTGTCGGGCTCTGTCGGGCTCTGTCGGGCCCTGTCGGGCTCTGTCGGACTCTACTGGGCCCTGTCGGGCCCTGTCGGACCCTGTCGGGCTCTGTCGGGCCCTGTCGGGCCCTGTCGGGCCCTGTCGGGCTCTGTCGAGCTCTACTGGGCTCTGTCGGGCTCTGTCGGGCCCTGTCGGGCTCTGTCGGGCTCTGTCGGGCTCTGTCGGGCTCTACCGGGCCCTGTCGGGCCCTGTCGGGCCCTGTCGGGCTCTGTCGGGCTCTGTCGGGCTCTACTGGGCTCTGTCGGGCTCTGTTTGTATCTGTCGGGCCCTGTCGGGCCCTGTCGGGCCCTGTCGGGCTCTGTCGGGCTCTGTCGGGCTCTGTCGGGCTCTACTGGGCCCTGTCGGGCTCTGTCGCGCTCTTTCGGGCTCTGTCGGGCTCTGTCGGGCTCTACTGGGCCCTGTCGGGCTCTGTCGGGCCCTGTCGGGCCCTGTCGGGCTCTGTCGGGCTCTGTCGGTCTCTGTCGGGCCCTGTCGGGCCCTGTCGGGCTCTGTCGGGCTCTGTCGGGCCCTGTCGGGCCCTGTCGAGCTCTGTCGGGCTCTGTCGGGCTCTGTCGGGCTCTACTGGGCTCTGTCGGGCTCTGTCGGGTTCTGTCGGGCTCTGTCGGGCTCTGTCGGGCCCTGTCGGGCTCTGTCGGGCTCTGTCGGGCCCTGTCGTGCTCTGTCGGGCTCTGTCGGGCTCTATTGGGCTCTGTCGGTTTCTACTGGGCTCTACTGGGCCCTGTCGGGCTCTGTCGGGCTCTGTCGGGCTCTGTCGGGCTCTACTGGGCTCTGTCGGGCTCTGTCGGGCCCTGTCGGGCTCTGTCGGGCTCTGTCGGGCTCTGTCGGGCTCTACTGGTCTCTGTCGGGACCTGTCGGGCCCTGTCGGGCCCTGTCGGGCTCTGTCGGGCTCTGTCGGACCCTGTCGGGCCCTGTCGGGCTCTGTCGGGCTCTGTCGGGCTCTACTGGGCCCTGTCTGGCCCTGTCGGGCCCTGTCGGGCCCTGTCGGGCTCTGTCGGGCTCTGTCGAGCTCTACTGGGCCCTGTCGGGCCCTGTCGGGCCCTGTCGGGCTCTGTCGGGCTCTGTCGGGCTCTGTCGGGCTCTACTGGCCCCTGTCGGGCCCTGTCGGGCCCTGTCGGGCTCTGTCGTGCTCTACTGGGCCCTGTCGGGCCCTGTCGGGCCCTGTCGGGCTCTGTCGGGCTCTGTCGGGCTCTACTGGGCTCTACTGTTCCCTGTCGGGCCCTGTCGGGCTGTGTCGGGCCCTGTCGGGCCCTGTCGGGCTCTGTCGGGCCCTGTCGGGCCCTGTCGGGCCCTGTCGGGCTCTGTCGGGCTCTGTCGGGCTCTGTCGGGCTCTACTGGGCTCTGTCGGGCTCTATCGGGTTCTGTCGGGCTCTGTCGGGCTCTGTCGGGCCCTGTCGGGCTCTGTCGGGTTCTGTCGGACCCTGTCGGGCTCTGTCGGGCTCTGTCGGGCTCTGTCGGGCTCTACGGGGTCCTGTCGGGCTCTGTCGGGCTCTACTGGGCCCTGTCGGGCCCTGTCGGGCCCTGTCGGGCTCTGTCGGGCTCTACTGGGCTCTGTCGGGCTCTGTCGGGCTCTGTCGGACCCTGTCGGGATCTGTCGGGCTCTATCGGGCTCTACTGGGCTCTGTCGGGCTCTACTGGGCTCTACTAGGCCCTGTCGGGCTCTGTCGGGCCCTGTCGGGCCCTGTCGGGCTCTGTCGGGCTCTGTCGGGCTCTACTGGGCTCTGTCGGGCTATGTCGGGCCCTGTCGGGCTCTGTCGGGCTCTGTCGGGCTCTGTCGGGCTCTACTGGGCTCTGTCGGACTCTACTGGGCTCTACTGGGGCCTGTCGGGCTCTGTCGGGCTCTTTCGGGCCCTGTCGGGCTCTGTCGGGCTCTGTCGGGCTCTGTCGGGCTCTACTGGGCTCTGTCGGGCTCTGTCGGGCCCTGTAGGGCCCTGTCGGGCTCTGTCGGGCTCTGTCGGGCTCTACTGGGCCCTGTCGGGCCCTGTCGGGCTCTGTCGGGCTCTGTCGGGCTCTACGGGGCTCTGTCGGGCCCTGTCGGGCTCTGTCGGGCTCTGTCGGGCTCTACTGGGCCCTGTCGGGCTCTGTCGGGCTCTACTGGGCCCTGTCGGGCTCTGTCGGGCCCTGTCGGGCCCTGTCGGGCTCTGTCGGGCTCTGTCGGGCTCTGTCGGGCCCTGTCGGGCTCTGTCGGGCTCTACTGGGCCCTGTCGGGCTCTGTCGGGCCCTGTCGGGCTCTGTCGGGCTCTGTCGAGCTCTACTGGGCTCTGTCGGGCTCTGTCGGGTCCTGTCGGGCCCTGTCGGGCTCTGTCGGGCTCTGTCGGGCTCTGTCGGGTTCTGTCGGGCCCTGTCGGGCCCTGTCGGGCCCTGTCGGGCTCTGTCGGGCTCTGTCGGGCTCTACTGGGCCCTGTCGGGCTCTGTCGGGCTCTGTCGGGCTCTACTGTTCCCTGTCGGGCCCTGTCGGGTTCTGTCGGGCTCTGTCGGGCTCTGTCGTGCTCTACTGGGCCCTGTCGGGCTCTGTCGGGCTCTGTTGGGCTCTGTCGGGCTCTGTCGGGCTCTGTCGGGTTCTGTCGGGCTCTGTCGGGCTCTGTCGGGCCCTGTCGGGCCCTGTCGGGCTCTGTCGGGCTCTGTCGGGCCCTGTCGGGCTCTGTCGGGCTCTGTCGGGCTCTGTCGGGCTCTGTCGGGCTCTACTGGGCTCTGTCGGGCCCTGTCGGGCCCTGTCGGGCTCTGTCGGGCTCTGTCGGGCTCTGTCGGGTTCTGTCGGGCTCTACTGGGCTCTGTCGGGCTCTACTGGGCTCTACTATGCCCTGTCGGGCTCTGTCGGGCTCTGTCGGGCCCTGTCGGGCCCTGTCGGGCCCTGTCGGGCTCTGTCGGGCTCTGTCGGGCCCTGTCGGGCTCTGTCGGGCTCTGTCGGGCCCTGTCGGGCCCTGTCGGGCTCTGTCGGGCTCTGTCGGGCTCTGTCGGGCTCTACTGGGCTCTGTCGGGCTCTGTCAGGCCCTGTCGGGCTCTGTCGGGCTCTGTCGGGCTCTGTCGGGCTCTGTCGGGCTCTACTGGGCTCTGTTGGGCTCTACTGGGCTCTGTCGGGCTCTGTCGGGCCCTGTAGGGCCCTGTCGGGCTCTGTCGGGCTCTGTCGGGCTCTACTGCGCCCTGTCGGGCCCTGTCGGGCTCTGTCGGGCTCTACTGGGCTCTGTCGGGCTCTGTCGGGCTCTGTCGGGCTCTGTCGGGCTCTGTCGGGCTCTACTGGGCCCTGTCGGGCTCTGTCGGGCCCTCTCGGGCTCTGTCGGGCTCTGTCGGGCTCTGTCGGGCTCTGTCGGGCCCTGTCGGGCTCTGTCGGACTCTACTGGGCCCTGTCGGGCCCTGTCGGACCCTGTCGGGCTCTGTCGGGCCCTGTCGGGCCCTGTCGGGCCCTGTCGGGCTCTGTCGAGCTCTACTGGGCTCTGTCGGGCTCTGTCGGGCCCTGTCGGGCTCTGTCGGGCTCTGTCGGGCTCTGTCGGGCTCTACCGGGCCCTGTCGGGCCCTGTCGGGCCCTGTCGGGCTCTGTCGGGCTCTGTCGGGCTCTACTGGGCTCTGTCGGGTTCTGTTTGTTTCTGTCGGGCCCTGTCGGGCCCTGTCGGGCCCTGTCGGGCTCTGTCGGGCTCTGTCGGGCTCTGTCGGGCTCTACTGGGCCCTGTCGGGCTCTGTCGCGCTCTTTCGGGCTCTGTCGGGCTCTGTCGGGCTCTACTGGGCTCTGTCGGGCTCTGTCGGGCTCTGTCTGGCTCTGTCGGTCTCTGTCGGGCCCTGTCGGGCCCTGTCGGGCTCTGTCGGGCTCTGTCGGGCCCTGTCGGGCCCTGTCGAGCTCTGTCGGGCTCTGTCGGGCTCTGTCGGGCTCTACTGGGCTCTGTCGGGCTCTGTCGGGTTCTGTCGGGCTCTGTCGGGCTCTGTCGGGCCCTGTCGGGCTCTGTCGGGCTCTGTCGGGCCCTGTCGTGCTCTGTCGGGCTCTGTCGGGCTCTATTGGGCTCTGTCGGGTTCTACTGGGCTCTACTGGGCCCTGTCGGGCTCTGTCGGGCTCTGTCGGGCTCTGTCGGGCTCTACTGGGCTCTGTCGGGCTCTGTCGGGCCCTGTCGGGCTCTGTCGGGCTCTGTCGGGCTCTGTCGGGCTCTACTGGTCTCTGTCGGGCCCTGTCGGGCCCTGTCGGGCCCTGTCGGGCTCTGTCGGGCTCTGTCGGACCCTGTCGGGCCCTGTCGGGCTCTGTCGGGCTCTGTCGGGCTCTACTGGGCCCTGTCTGGCCCTGTCGGGCCCTGTCGGGCCCTGTCGGGCTCTGTCGGGCTCTGTCGAGCTCTACTGGGCCCTGTCGGGCCCTGTCGGGCCCTGTCGGGCTCTGTCGGGCTCTGTCGGGCTCTGTCGGGCTCTACTGGCCCCTGTCGGGCCCTGTCGGGCCCTGTCGGGCTCTGTCGCGCTCTACTGGGCCCTGTCGGGCTCTGTCGGGCCCTGTCGGGCTCTGTCGGGCTCTGTCGGGCTCTACTGGGCTCTACTGTTCCCTGTCGGGCCCTGTCGGGCTGTGTCGGGCCCTGTCGGGCCCTGTCGGGCTCTGTCGTGCTCTACTGGGCCCTGTCGGGCCCTGTCGGGCCCTGTCGGGCTCTGTCGGGCTCTGTCGGGCTCTACTGGGCTCTACTGTTCCCTGTCGGGCCCTGTCGGGCTGTGTCGGGCCCTGTCGGGCCCTGTCGGGCTCTGTCGGGCCCTGTCGGGCCCTGTCGGGCCCTGTCGGGCTCTGTCGGGCTCTGTCGGGCTCTGTCGGGCTCTACTGGGCTCTGTCGGGCTCTATCGGGTTCTGTCGGGCTCTGTCGGGCTCTGTCGGGCCCTGTCGGGCTCTGTCGGGTTCTGTCGGACCCTGTCGGGCTCTGTCGGGCTCTGTCGGGCTCTGTCGGGCTCTACGGGGTCCTGTCGGGCTCTGTCGGGCTCTACTGGGCCCTGTCGGGCCCTGTCGGGCCCTGTCGGGCTCTGTCGGGCTCTACTGGGCCCTGTCGGGCTCTGTCGGGCTCTGTCGGACCCTGTCGGGATCTGTCGGGCTCTATCGGGCTCTACTGGGCTCTGTCGGGCTCTACTGGGCTCTACTAGGCCCTGTCGGGCTCTGTCGGGCCCTGTCGGGCCCTGTCGGGCTCTGTCGGGCTCTGTCGGGCTCTACTGGGCTCTGTCGGGCTCTGTCGGGCCCTGTCGGGCTCTGTCGGGCTCTGTCGGGCTCTGTCGGGCTCTACTGGGCTCTGTCGGACTCTACTGGGCTCTACTGGGGCCTGTCGGGCTCTGTCGGGCTCTTTCGGGCCCTGTCGGGCTCTGTCGGGCTCTGTCGGGCTCTGTCGGGCTCTACTGGGCTCTGTCGGGCTCTGTCGGGCCCTGTAGGGCCCTGTCGGGCTCTGTCGGGCTCTGTCGGGCTCTACTGGGCCCTGTCGGGCCCTGTCGGGCTCTGTCGGGCTCTGTCGGGCTCTACTGGGCTCTGTCGGGCCCTGTCGGGCTCTGTCGGGCTCTGTCGGGCTCTACTGGGCCCTGTCGGGCTCTGTCGGGCTCTACTGGGCCCTGTCGGGCTCTGTCGGGCCCTGTCGGGCCCTGTCGGGCTCTGTCGGGCTCTGTCGGGCTCTGTCGGGCCCTGTCGGGCTCTGTCGGGCTCTACTGGGCCCTGTCGGGCTCTGTCGGGCCCTGTCGGGCTCTGTCGGGCTCTGTCGAGCTCTACTGGGCTCTGTCGGGCTCTGTCGGGTCCTGTCGGGCCCTGTCGGGCTCTGTCGGGCTCTGTCGGGCTCTGTCGGGTTCTGTCGGGCCCTGTCGGGCCCTGTCGGGCCCTGTCGGGCTCTGTCGGGCTCTGTCGGGCTCTACTGGGCCCTGTCGGGCTCTGTCGGGCTCTGTCGGGCTCTACTGTTCCCTGTCGGGCCCTGTCGGGTTCTGTCGGGCTCTGTCGGGCTCTGTCGTGCTCTACTGGGCCCTGTCGGGCTCTGTCGGGCTCTGTTGGGCTCTGTCGGGCTCTGTCGGGCTCTGTCGGGTTCTGTCGGGCTCTGTCGGGCTCTGTCGGGCCCTGTCGGGCTCTGTCGGGCTCTGTCGGGCCCTGTCGGGCTCTGTCGGGCTCTGTCGGGCTCTGTCGGGCTCTACTGGGCTCTGTCGGGCCCTGTCGGGCCCTGTCGGGCTCTGTCGGGCTCTGTCGGGCTCTGTCGGGCTCTGTCGGGCTCTACTGGGCTCTGTCGGGCTCTACTGGGCTCTACTATGCCCTGTCGGGCTCTGTCGGGCCCTGTCGGGCCCTGTCGGGCCCTGTCGGGCTCTGTCGGGCTCTGTCGGGCCCTGTCGGGCCCTGTCGGGCTCTGTCGGGCTCTGTCGGGCCCTGTCGGGCCCTGTCGCGCTCTGTCGGGCTCTGTCGGGCTCTGTCGGGCTCTACTGGGCTCTGTCGGGCTCTGTCAGGCCCTGTCGGGCTCTGTCGGGCTCTGTCGGGCTCTGTCGGGCTCTACTGGGCTCTGTTGGGCTCTACTGGGCTCTGTCGGGCTCTGTCGGGCCCTGTAGGGCCCTGTCGGGCTCTGTCGGGCTCTGTCGGGCTCTACTGCGCCCTGTCGGGCCCTGTCGGGCTCTGTCGGGCTCTACTGGGCTCTGTCGGGCTCTGTCGGGCTCTGTCGGGCTCTGTCGGGCTCTGTCGGGCTCTACTGGGCCCTGTCGGGCTCTGTCAGGCCCTCTCGGGCTCTGTCGGGCTCTGTCGGGCTCTGTCGGGCTCTGTCAGGCCCTGTCGGGCTCTGTCGGACTCTACTGGGCCCTGTCGGGCCCTGTCGGACCCTGTCGGGCTCTGTCGGGCCCTGTCGGGCCCTGTCGGGCCCTGTCGGGCTCTGTCGAGCTCTACTGGGCTCTGTCGGGCTCTGTCGGGCCCTGTCGGGCTCTGTCGGGCTCTGTCGGGCTCTGTCGGGCTCTACCGGGCCCTGTCGGGCCCTGTCGGGCCCTGTCGGGCTCTGTCGGGCTCTGTCGGGCTCTACTGGGCTCTGTCGGGCTCTGTTTGTATCTGTCGGGCCCTGTCGGGCCCTGTCGGGCCCTGTCGGGCTCTGTCGGGCTCTGTCGGGCTCTGTCGGGCTCTACTGGGCCCTGTCGGGCTCTGTCGCGCTCTTTCGGGCTCTGTCGGGCTCTGTCGGGCTCTACTGGGCTCTGTCGGGCTCTGTCGGGCTCTGTCTGGCTCTGTCGGTCTCTGTCGGGCCCTGTCGGGCCCTGTCGGGCTCTGTCGGGCTCTGTCGGGCCCTGTCGGGCCCTGTCGAGCTCTGTCGGGCTCTGTCGGGCTCTGTCGGGCTCTACTGGGCTCTGTCGGGCTCTGTCGGGTTCTGTCGGGCTCTGTCGGGCTCTGTCGGGCCCTGTCGGGCTCTGTCGGGCTCTGTCGGGCCCTGTCGTGCTCTGTCGGGCTCTGTCGGGCTCTATTGGGCTCTGTCGGGTTCTACTGGGCTCTACTGGGCCCTGTCGGGCTCTGTCGGGCTCTGTCGGGCTCTGTCGGGCTCTACTGGGCTCTGTCGGGCTCTGTCGGGCCCTGTCGGGCTCTGTCGGGCTCTGTCGGGCTCTGTCGGGCTCTACTGGTCTCTGTCGGGCCCTGTCGGGCCCTGTCGGGCCCTGTCGGGCTCTGTCGGGCTCTGTCGGACCCTGTCGGGCCCTGTCGGGCTCTGTCGGGCTCTGTCGGGCTCTACTGGGCCCTGTCTGGCCCTGTCGGGCCCTGTCGGGCCCTGTCGGGCTCTGTCGGGCTCTGTCGAGCTCTACTGGGCCCTGTCGGGCCCTGTCGGGCCCTGTCGGGCTCTGTCGGGCTCTGTCGGGCTCTGTCGGGCTCTACTGGCCCCTGTCGGGCCCTGTCGGGCCCTGTCGGGCTCTGTCGCGCTCTACTGGGCCCTGTCGGGCTCTGTCGGGCCCTGTCGGGCTCTGTCGGGCTCTGTCGGGCTCTACTGGGCTCTACTGTTCCCTGTCGGGCCCTGTCGGGCTGTGTCGGGCCCTGTCGGGCCCTGTCGGGCTCTGTCGGGCCCTGTCGGGCCCTGTCGGGCCCTGTCGGGCTCTGTCGGGCTCTGTCGGGCTCTGTCGGGCTCTACTGGGCTCTGTCGGGCTCTATCGGGTTCTGTCGGGCTCTGTCGGGCTCTGTCGGGCCCTGTCGGGCTCTGTCGGGTTCTGTCGGACCCTGTCGGGCTCTGTCGGGCTCTGTCGGGCTCTGTCGGGCTCTACGGGGTCCTGTCGGGCTCTGTCGGGCTCTACTGGGCCCTGTCGGGCCCTGTCGGGCCCTGTCGGGCTCTGTCGGGCTCTACTGGGCCCTGTCGGGCTCTGTCGGGCTCTGTCGGACCCTGTCAGGATCTGTCGGGCTCTATCGGGCTCTACTGGGCTCTGTCGGGCTCTACTGGGCTCTACTAGGCCCTGTCGGGCTCTGTCGGGCCCTGTCGGGCCCTGTCGGGCTCTGTCGGGCTCTGTCGGGCTCTACTGGGCTCTGTCGGGCTCTGTCGGGCCCTGTCGGGCTCTGTCGGGCTCTGTCGGGCTCTGTCGGGCTCTACTGGGCTCTGTCGGACTCTACTGGGCTCTACTGGGGCCTGTCGGGCTCTGTCGGGCTCTTTCGGGCCCTGTCGGGCTCTGTCGGGCTCTGTCGGGCTCTGTCGGGCTCTACTGGGCTCTGTCGGGCTCTGTCGGGCCCTGTAGGGCCCTGTCGGGCTCTGTCGGGCTCTGTCGGGCTCTACTGGGCCCTGTCGGGCCCTGTCGGGCTCTGTCAGGCTCTGTCGGGCTCTACTGGGCTCTGTCGGGCCCTGTCGGGCTCTGTCGGGCTCTGTCGGGCTCTACTGGGCCCTGTCGGACTCTGTCGGGCCCTGTCGGGCTCTGTCGGGCTCTGTCGGGCCCTGTCGGGCCCTGTCGGGCCCTGTCGGGCTCTGTCGGGCTCTGTCGGGCTCTGTCGGGCCCTGTCGGGCTCTGTCGGGCTCTACTGGGCCCTGTCGGGCTCTGTCGGGCCCTGTCGGGCTCTGTCGGGCTCTGTCGAGTTCTACTGGGCTCTGTCGGGCTCTGTCGGGCCCTGTCGGGCTCTGTCGGGCTCTGTCGGGCTCTGGCGGGCTCTGTCGGGCTCTACCGGGCCCTGTCGGGCCCTGTCGGGCCCTGTCGGGCTCTGTCGGGCCCTGTCGGGCCCTGTCGGGCTCTACTGGGCCCTGTCGGGCCCTGTCGGGCTCTGTCGGGCTCTGTCGGGCTCTACTGGGCCCTGTCGGGCTCTGTTTGGATCTGTCGGGGCCTGTCGGGCTCTGTCGGGCCCTGTCGGGCTCTGTCGGGCTCTGTCGGGCTCTGTCGGGCTCTGTCGGGCTCTACTGGTCCCTGTCGGGCTCTGTCGGGCTCTGTCGGGCTCTGTCGGGCTCTACTGGGCTCTGTCGGGCTCTGTCGGGCTCTGTCGGGCTCTACTGGGCTCTGTCGGGCTCTGTCGGGCTCTGTCGGGCTCTGTCGGGTTCTGTCGGGCTCTGTCGGTCTCTGTCGGGCCCTGTCGGGCCCTGTCGGGCCCTGTCGAGCTCTGTCGGGCTCTGTCGGGCCCTGTCGGGCCCTGTCGGGCTCTGTCGGGCTCTGTCGGGCCCTGTCGGGCCCTGTCGAGCTCTGTCGGGCTCTGTCGGGCCCTGTCGGGCCCTGTCGGGCTCTGTCGGGCTCTGTCGGGCCCTGTCGGGCTCTGTCGGGCTCTGTCGGGCTCTGTCGGGCTCTATTGGGCTCTGTCGGGTTCTACTGGGCTCTAGTGGGCCCTGTCGGGCTCTGTCGGGCTCTGTCGGGCTCTGTCGGGCTCTACTGCGCTCTGTCGGGCTCTGTCGGGCCCTGTAGGGCCCTGTCGGGCTCTGTCGGGCTCTGTCGGGCTCTACTGGGCCCTGTCGGGCCCTGTCGGGCTCTGTCGGGCTCTGTCGGGCTCTACTGGGCTCTGTCGGGCCCTGTCGGGCTCTGTCGGGCTCTGTCGGGCTCTACTGGGCCCTGTCGGACTCTGTCGGGCTCTGTCGGGCCCTGTCGGGCCCTGTCGGGCCCTGTCGGGCCCTGTCGGGCTCTGTCGGGCTCTGTCGGGCTCTGTCGGGCCCTGTCGGGCTCTGTCGGGCTCTACTGGGCCCTGTCGGGCTCTGTCGGGCCCTGTCGGGCTCTGTCGGGCTCTGTCGAGCTCTACTGGGCTCTGTCGGGCTCTGTCGGGCTCTGTCGGGCCCTGTCGGGCTCTGTCGGGCTCTGTCGAGCTCTACTGGGCTCTGTCGGGCTCTGTCTGGCCCTGTCGGGCTCTGTCGGGCCCTGTCGGGCTCTGTCGGGCTCTGTCGGGCTCTACTGGGCCCTGTCGGACTCTGTCGGGCTCTGTCGGGCCCTGTCGGGCCCTGTCGGGCCCTGTCGGGCCCTGTCGGGCTCTGTCGGGCTCTGTCGGGCTCTGTCGGGCCCTGTCGGGCTCTGTCGGGCTCTACTGGGCCCTGTCGGGCTCTGTCGGGCCCTGTCGGGCTCTGTCGGGCTCTGTCGAGCTCTACTGGGCTCTGTCGGGCTCTGTCTGGCCCTGTCGGGCTCTGTCGGGCTCTGTCGGGCTCTGGCGGGCTCTGTCGGGCTCTACCGGGCCCTGTCGGGCCCTGTCGGGTCCTGTCGGGCTCTGTCGGGCTCTGTCGGGCTCTGTCGGGCTCTACTGGGCTCTGTCGGGCTCTACTGGGCTCTACTATGCCCTGTCGGGCTCTGTCGGGCCCTGTCGGGCCCTGTCGGGCCCTGTCGGGCTCTGTCGGGCTCTGTCGGGCCCTGTCGGGCCCTGTCGGGCTCTGTCGGGCTCTGTCGGGCCCTGTCGGGCCCTGTCGCGCTCTGTCGGGCTCTGTCGGGCTCTGTCGGGCTCTACTGGGCTCTGTCGGGCTCTGTCAGGCCCTGTCGGGCTCTGTCGGGCTCTGTCGGGCTCTGTCGGGCTCTACTGGGCTCTGTTGGGCTCTACTGGGCTCTGTCGGGCTCTGTCGGGCCCTGTAGGGCCCTGTCGGGCTCTGTCGGGCTCTGTCGGGCTCTACTGCGCCCTGTCGGGCCCTGTCGGGCTCTGTCGGGCTCTACTGGGCTCTGTCGGGCTCTGTCGGGCTCTGTCGGGCTCTGTCGGGCTCTGTCGGGCTCTACTGGGCCCTGTCGGGCTCTGTCAGGCCCTCTCGGGCTCTGTCGGGCTCTGTCGGGCTCTGTCGGGCTCTGTCGGGCCCTGTCGGGCTCTGTCGGACTCTACTGGGCCCTGTCGGGCCCTGTCGGACCCTGTCGGGCTCTGTCGGGCCCTGTCGGGCCCTGTCGGGCCCTGTCGGGCTCTGTCGAGCTCTACTGGGCTCTGTCGGGCTCTGTCGGGCCCTGTCGGGCTCTGTCGGGCTCTGTCGGGCTCTGTCGGGCTCTACCGGGCCCTGTCGGGCCCTGTCGGGCCCTGTCGGGCTCTGTCGGGCTCTGTCGGGCTCTACTGGGCTCTGTCGGGCTCTGTTTGTATCTGTCGGGCCCTGTCGGGCCCTGTCGGGCCCTGTCGGGCTCTGTCGGGCTCTGTCGGGCTCTGTCGGGCTCTACTGGGCCCTGTCGGGCTCTGTCGCGCTCTTTCGGGCTCTGTCGGGCTCTGTCGGGCTCTACTGGGCTCTGTCGGGCTCTGTCGGGCTCTGTCTGGCTCTGTCGGTCTCTGTCGGGCCCTGTCGGGCCCTGTCGGGCTCTGTCGGGCTCTGTCGGGCCCTGTCGGGCCCTGTCGAGCTCTGTCGGGCTCTGTCGGGCTCTGTCGGGCTCTACTGGGCTCTGTCGGGCTCTGTCGGGTTCTGTCGGGCTCTGTCGGGCTCTGTCGGGCCCTGTCGGGCTCTGTCGGGCTCTGTCGGGCCCTGTCGTGCTCTGTCGGGCTCTGTCGGGCTCTATTGGGCTCTGTCGGGTTCTACTGGGCTCTACTGGGCCCTGTCGGGCTCTGTCGGGCTCTGTCGGGCTCTGTCGGGCTCTACTGGGCTCTGTCGGGCTCTGTCGGGCCCTGTCGGGCTCTGTCGGGCTCTGTCGGGCTCTGTCGGGCTCTACTGGTCTCTGTCGGGCCCTGTCGGGCCCTGTCGGGCCCTGTCGGGCTCTGTCGGGCTCTGTCGGACCCTGTCGGGCCCTGTCGGGCTCTGTCGGGCTCTGTCGGGCTCTACTGGGCCCTGTCTGGCCCTGTCGGGCCCTGTCGGGCCCTGTCGGGCTCTGTCGGGCTCTGTCGAGCTCTACTGGGCCCTGTCGGGCCCTGTCGGGCCCTGTCGGGCTCTGTCGGGCTCTGTCGGGCTCTGTCGGGCTCTACTGGCCCCTGTCGGGCCCTGTCGGGCCCTGTCGGGCTCTGTCGCGCTCTACTGGGCCCTGTCGGGCTCTGTCGGGCCCTGTCGGGCTCTGTCGGGCTCTGTCGGGCTCTACTGGGCTCTACTGTTCCCTGTCGGGCCCTGTCGGGCTGTGTCGGGCCCTGTCGGGCCCTGTCGGGCTCTGTCGGGCCCTGTCGGGCCCTGTCGGGCCCTGTCGGGCTCTGTCGGGCTCTGTCGGGCTCTGTCGGGCTCTACTGGGCTCTGTCGGGCTCTATCGGGTTCTGTCGGGCTCTGTCGGGCTCTGTCGGGCCCTGTCGGGCTCTGTCGGGTTCTGTCGGACCCTGTCGGGCTCTGTCGGGCTCTGTCGGGCTCTGTCGGGCTCTACGGGGTCCTGTCGGGCTCTGTCGGGCTCTACTGGGCCCTGTCGGGCCCTGTCGGGCCCTGTCGGGCTCTGTCGGGCTCTACTGGGCCCTGTCGGGCTCTGTCGGGCTCTGTCGGACCCTGTCAGGATCTGTCGGGCTCTATCGGGCTCTACTGGGCTCTGTCGGGCTCTACTGGGCTCTACTAGGCCCTGTCGGGCTCTGTCGGGCCCTGTCGGGCCCTGTCGGGCTCTGTCGGGCTCTGTCGGGCTCTACTGGGCTCTGTCGGGCTCTGTCGGGCCCTGTCGGGCTCTGTCGGGCTCTGTCGGGCTCTGTCGGGCTCTACTGGGCTCTGTCGGACTCTACTGGGCTCTACTGGGGCCTGTCGGGCTCTGTCGGGCTCTTTCGGGCCCTGTCGGGCTCTGTCGGGCTCTGTCGGGCTCTGTCGGGCTCTACTGGGCTCTGTCGGGCTCTGTCGGGCCCTGTAGGGCCCTGTCGGGCTCTGTCGGGCTCTGTCGGGCTCTACTGGGCCCTGTCGGGCCCTGTCGGGCTCTGTCGGGCTCTGTCGGGCTCTACTGGGCTCTGTCGGGCCCTGTCGGGCTCTGTCGGGCTCTGTCGGGCTCTACTGGGCCCTGTCGGACTCTGTCGGGCCCTGTCGGGCTCTGTCGGGCCCTGTCGGGCCCTGTCGGGCCCTGTCGGGCTCTGTCGGGCTCTGTCGGGCTCTGTCGGGCCCTGTCGGGCTCTGTCGGGCTCTACTGGGCCCTGTCGGGCTCTGTCGGGCCCTGTCGGGCTCTGTCGGGCTCTGTCGAGCTCTACTGGGCTCTGTCGGGCTCTGTCGGGCCCTGTCGGGCTCTGTCGGGCTCTGTCGGGCTCTGGCGGGCTCTGTCGGGCTCTACCGGGCCCTGTCGGGCCCTGTCGGGCCCTGTCGGGCTCTGTCGGGCCCTGTCGGGCCCTGTCGGGCTCTACTGGGCCCTGTCGGGCCCTGTCGGGCTCTGTCGGGCTCTGTCGGGCTCTACTGGGCCCTGTCGGGCTCTGTTTGGATCTGTCGGGGCCTGTCGGGCTCTGTCGGGCCCTGTCGGGCTCTGTCGGGCTCTGTCGGGCTCTGTCGGGCTCTGTCGGGCTCTACTGGTCCCTGTCGGGCTCTGTCGGGCTCTGTCGGGCTCTGTCGGGCTCTACTGGGCTCTGTCGGGCTCTGTCGGGCTCTGTCGGGCTCTACTGGGCTCTGTCGGGCTCTGTCGGGCTCTGTCGGGCTCTGTCGGGTTCTGTCGGGCTCTGTCGGTCTCTGTCGGGCCCTGTCGGGCCCTGTCGGGCCCTGTCGAGCTCTGTCGGGCTCTGTCGGGCCCTGTCGGGCCCTGTCGGGCTCTGTCGGGCTCTGTCGGGCCCTGTCGGGCCCTGTCGAGCTCTGTCGGGCTCTGTCGGGCCCTGTCGGGCCCTGTCGGGCTCTGTCGGGCTCTGTCGGGCCCTGTCGGGCTCTGTCGGGCTCTGTCGGGCTCTGTCGGGCTCTATTGGGCTCTGTCGGGTTCTACTGGGCTCTAGTGGGCCCTGTCGGGCTCTGTCGGGCTCTGTCGGGCTCTGTCGGGCTCTACTGGGCTCTGTCGGGCTCTGTCGGGCCCTGTAGGGCCCTGTCGGGCTCTGTCGGGCTCTGTCGGGCTCTACTGGGCCCTGTCGGGCCCTGTCGGGCTCTGTCGGGCTCTGTCGGGCTCTACTGGGCTCTGTCGGGCCCTGTCGGGCTCTGTCGGGCTCTGTCGGGCTCTACTGGGCCCTGTCGGACTCTGTCGGGCTCTGTCGGGCCCTGTCGGGCCCTGTCGGGCCCTGTCGGGCCCTGTCGGGCTCTGTCGGGCTCTGTCGGGCTCTGTCGGGCCCTGTCGGGCTCTGTCGGGCTCTACTGGGCCCTGTCGGGCTCTGTCGGGCCCTGTCGGGCTCTGTCGGGCTCTGTCGAGCTCTACTGGGCTCTGTCGGGCTCTGTCTGGCCCTGTCGGGCTCTGTCGGGCTCTGTCGGGCTCTGGCGGGCTCTGTCGGGCTCTACCGGGCCCTGTCGGGCCCTGTCGGGTCCTGTCGGGCTCTGTCGGGCCCTGTCGGGCCCTGTCGGGCTTTGTCGGGCTCTGTCGGGCTCTGTCGGGCTCTGTCGGGCTCTACTGGGCCCTGTCGGGCTCTGTTTGGATCTGTCGGGCTCTGTCGGGCTCTGTCGGGCTCTGTCGGGCTCTACTGGTCCCTGTCGGGCTCTGTCGGGCTCTGTCGGGCTCTGTCGGGCTCTACTGGGCTCTGTCGGGCTCTGTCGGGCTCTGTCGGGCTCTACTGGGCTCTGTCGGGCTCTGTCGGGCTCTGTCGGGCTCTGTCGGGTTCTGTCGGGCTCTGTCGGTCTCTGTCGGTCTCTGTCGGTCTCTGTCGGTCTCTGTCGGGCCCTGTCGGGCCCTGTCGGGCTCTGTCGGGCTCTGTCGGGCCCTGTCGGGCCCTGTCGAGCTCTGTCGGGCTCTGTCGGGCCCTGTCGGGCTCTACTGGGCTCTGTCGGGCTCTGTCGGGCCCTGTCGGGCTCTGTCGGGCTCTGTCGGGCCCTGTCGAGCTCTGTCGGGCTCTGTCGGGCCCTGTCGGGCCCTGTCGGGCTCTGTCGGGCCCTGTCGGGCCCTGTCGGGCTCTGTCGGGCTCTGTCGGGCTCTGTCGGGCTCTATTGGGCTCTGTCGGGTTCTACTGGGCTCTAGTGGGCCCTGTCGGGCTCTGTCGGGCTCTGTCGGGCTCTGTCGGGCTCTACTGGGCCCTGTCGGGCTCTGTCGGGCCCTGTCGGGCTCTGTCGGGCTCTGTCGGGCTCTGTCGGGCTCTACTGGTCTCTGTCGGGCCCTGTCGGGCCCTGTCGGGCCCTGTCGGGCTCTGTCGGGCTCTGTCGGACCCTGTCGGTCCCTGTCGGGCTCTGTCGGGCTCTGTCGGGCTCTACTGGGCCCTGTCGGGCCCTGTCGGGCCCTGTCGGGCTCTGTCGGGCTCTGTCGAGCTCTACTGGGCTCTGTCGGGCCCTGTCGGGCCCTGTCGGGCTCTGTCGGGCTCTGTCAGGCTCTACTGGGCCCTGTTGGCCCTGTCGGGCCGTGTCGGGCTCTGTCGGGCTCTACTGGGCCCTGTCGGGCTCTGTCGGGCCCTGTCGGGCTCTGTCGGGCTCTGTCGGGCTCTGTCGGGCTCTAATGTTCCCTGTCGGGCCCTGTCGGGCCCTGTCGGGCCCTGTCGGGCCCTGTCGGGCTCTGTCGGGCTCTGTCGGGCCCTGTCGGGCCCTGTCGGGCTCTACTGGGCTCTGTCGGGCTCTGTCGGGCTCTGTGGGGCTCTACTGGGCTCTGTCGGGCTCTGTCGGGTTCTGTCGGGCTCTGTCGGGCCCTGTCGGGCCCTGTTGGGCCCTGTCGGGCTCTGTCGGGCTCTGTCGGGTTCTGTCGGGCCCTGTCGGGCTCTGTCGGGCTCTGTCGGGCTCTGTCGGGCTCTACTGGTCTCTACTGTTCCCTGTCGGGCCCTGTCGGGCTCTGTCAGGCTCTGTCGGGCTCTGTCGGGCTCTGTCGGGCTCTACTGGGCCCTGTCGGGCTCTGTCGGGCTCTGTCGGGCTCTGTTGGGCTCTGTCGGGCCCTGTCGGGCCCTGTCGGGCTCTGTCGGGTTCTGTCGGGCTCTGTCGGGCTCTGTCGGGCTCTGTCGGGCTCTACTGGGCTCTGTCGGGCTCTGTCGGGCCCTGTCGGGCTCTGTCGGGCTCTGTCGGGCTCTACTGGGCTCTGTCGGGCTCTACTGGGCTCTACTATGCCCTGTCGGGCTCTGTCGGGCTCTGTCGGTCCCTGTCGATCCCTGTCGGGCCCTGTCGGGCTCTGTCGGGTTCTGTCGCGCCCTGTCGGGCTCTGTCGGGCTCTGTCGGGCTCTGTCGGGCTCTGTCGGGCTCTACTGGGCTCTGTCGGGCTCTGTCGGGCCCTGTCGGGCTCTGTCGGGCTCTGTCGGGCTCTGTCGGGCTCTACTGGGCTCTGTCGGGCTCTACTGGGCTCTGTCGGGCTCTGTCGGGCTCTGTCGGGCTCTGTCGGGCTCTACTGGGCTCTGTCGGGCTCTGTCGGGCCCTGTAGGGCCCTGTCGGGCCCTGTCGGGCTCTGTCGGGCTCTACTGGGCCCTGTCGGGCCCTGTCGGGCTCTGTCGGGCTCTGTCGGGCTCTACTGGGCTCTGTCGGGCCCTGTCGGGCTCTGTCGGGCTCTGTCGAGCTCTACTGGGCTCTGTCGGGCTCTGTCGGGCTCTACTGGGCCCTGTCGGGCTCTGTCGGGCTCTGTCGGGCCCTGTCGGGCCCTGTCGGGCTCTGTCGGGCTCTGTCGGGCTCTGTCGGGCTCTGTCGGGATCTACTGGGCCCTGTCGGGCTCTGTCGGGCTCTGTCGGGCTCTGTCGGGCTCTACTGGGCCCTGTCGGGCTCTGACGGGCCCTGTCGGGTTCTGTCGGGCTCTGTCGGGCCCTGTCGGGCTCTGTCGGGCTCTACTGGGCTCTGTCGGGCTCTGTCGGGTTCTGTCGGGCTCTGTCGGGCTCTGTCGGGCCCTGTCGGGCCCTGTCGGGCCCTGTCGGGCTCTGTCGGCCTCTACCGGGCCCTGTCGGGCCCTGTCGGGCTCTGTCGGGCCCTGTCGGGCTCTGTCGGGCCCAGTCGGGCTCTGTCGGGCCCTGTCGGGCCCTGTCGGGCTTTGTCGGGCTCTGTCGGGCTCTGTCGGGCTCTACTGGGCCCTGTCGGGCTCTGTTTGGATCTGTCGGGCCCTGTCGGGCTCTGTCGGGCCCTGTCGGGCTCTGTCGGGCTCTGTCGGGCTCTGTCGGGCTCTACTGGTCCCTGTCGGGCTCTGTCGGGCTCTGTTGGGCTCTGTCGGGCTCTACTGGGCTCTGTCGGGCTCTGTCGGGCTCTGTCGGGCTCTACTGGGCCCTGTCGGGCTCTGTCGGGCTCTGTCGGGCTCTGTCGGGTTCTGTCGGGCTCTGTCGGTCTCTGTCGGTCTCTGTCGGGCCCTGTCGGGCCCTGTCGGGCTCTGTCGGGCCCTGTCGGGCCCTGTCGATCTCTGTCGGGCTCTGTCGGGCTCTGTCGGGCTCTACTGGGCTCTGTCGGGCTCTGTCGGGCCCTGTCGGGCTCTGTCGGGCTCTGTCGGGCTCTGTCGGGCCCTGTCGGGCCCTGTCGGGCCCTGTCGAGCTCTGTCGGGCTCTGTCGGGCCCTGTCGGGCCCTGTCGGGCTCTGTCGGGCTCTGTCGGGCCCTGTCGGGCTCTGTCGGGCTCTGTCGGGCTCTGTCGGGCTCTATTGGGCTCTGTCGGGTTCTACTGGGCTCTAGTGGGCCCTGTCGGGCTCTGTCGGGCTCTGTCGGGCTCTGTCGGGCTCTGTCGGGCTCTGTCGGGCTCTACTGGGCCCTGTCGGGCTCTGTCGGGCTCTGTCGGGCTCTGTCGGGCTCTACTGGTCTCTGTCGGGCCCTGTCGGGCCCTGTCGGGCTCTGTCGGGCTCTGTCGGAACCTGTCGGGCCCTGTCGGGCTCTGTCGGGCTCTGTCGGGCTCTGTCGGGCTCTACTGGGCCCTGTCGGGCCCTGTCGGGCCCTGTCGGGCCCTGTCGGGCTCTGTCGGGCCCTGTCGGGCCCTGTCGGGCTCTGTCGGGCTCTGTCGGGCTCTACTGGGCCCTGTCGGGCCCTGTCGGGCCCTGTCGGGCTCTGTCGGGCTCTACTGGGCCCTGTCGGGCTCTGTCGGGCCCTGTCGGGCTCTGTCGGGCTCTGTCGGGCTCTGTCGGGCTCTAATGTTCCCTGTCGGGCTCTGTCGGTCTCTGTCGGGCCCTGTCGGGCCCTGTCGGGCTCTGTCGGGCTCTGTCGGGCCCTGTCGGGCTCTGTCGGGCTCTGTCGGGCTCTGTCGGGCTCTACTGGGCTCTGTCGGGCTCTGTCGGGTTCTGTCGGGCTCTGTCGGGCCCTGTCGGGCCCTGTTGGGCCCTGTCGGGCTCTGTCGGGCTCTGTCGGGTTCTGTCGGGCCCTGTCGGGCTCTGTCGGGCTCTGTCGGGCTCTACTGGTCTCTACTGTTCCCTGTCGGGCCCTGTCGGGCTCTGTCAGGCTCTGTCGGGCTCTGTCGGGCTCTGTCGGGCTCTACTGGGCCCTGTCGGGCTCTGTCGGGCTCTGTTGGGCTCTGTCGGGCTCTGTCGGGCTCTGTCGGGCCCTGTCGGGCTCTGTCGGGTTCTGTCGGGCTCTGTCGGGCTCTGTCGGGCTCTGTCGGGCTCTACTGGGCTCTGTCGGGCTCTGTCGGGCCCTGTCGGGCTCTGTCGGGCTCTGTCGGGCTCTACTGGGCTCTGTCGGGCTCTACTGGGCTCTACTATGCCCTGTCGGGCTCTGTCGGGCTCTGTCGGTCCCTGTCGAGCCCTGTCGGGCCCTGTCGGGCTCTGTCGGGTTCTGTCGGGCCCTGTCGGGCCCTGTCGGGCTCTGTCGGGCTCTGTCGGGCTCTGTCGGGCTCTGTCGGGCTCTGTCGGGCTCTACTGGGCTCTGTCGGGCTCTGTCGGGCCCTGTCGGGCTCTGTCGGGCTCTGTCGGGCTCTGTCGGGCTCTACTGGGCTCTGTCGGGCTCTACTGGGCTCTACTGGGGCCTGTCGGGCTCTGTCGGGCTCTGTCGGGCTCTGTCGGGCTCTGTCGGGCTCTGTCGGGCTCTGTCGGGCCCTGTAGGACCCTGTCGGGCTCTGTCGGGCTCTGTCGGGCTCTACTGGGCCCTGTCGGGGCCTGTCGGGTTCTGTCGGGCTCTGTCGGGCTCTACTGGGCTCTGTCGGGCCCTGTCAGGCTCTGTCGGGCTCTGTCGAGCTCTACTGGGCCCTGTCGGGCTCTGTCGGGCCCTGTCGGGCCCTGTCGGGCTCTGTCGGGCTCTGTCGGGCTCTGTCGGGCTCTAATGTTCCCTGTCGGGCCCTGTCGGGCTCTGTCGGGCCCTGTCGGGCCCTGTCGGGCTCTGTCGGGCTCTGTCGGGCCCTGTCGGGCCCTGTCGGGCTCTACTGGGCTCTGTCGGGCTCTGTCGGGCTCTGTCGGGCTCTACTGGGCTCTGTCGGGCTCTGTAGGGCCCTGTCGGGCTCTGTCGGGCTCTGTCGGGCTCTACTGGGCCCTGTCGGGCTCTGTCGGGCTCTGTCGGGCTCTGTCGGGCCCTGTCGGGCCCTGTCGGGCCCTGTCGGGCTTTGTCGGGCCCTGTCGGGCTCTGTCGGGCCCTGTCGGGCCCTGTCGGGCCCTGTCGGGCCCTGTCGGGCTCTGTCGGGCTCTGTCGGGCTCTACTGGGCCCTGTCGGGCTCTGTCGGGCTCTGTCGGGCTCTGTCGGGCCCTGTCGGGCCCTGTCGGGCCCTGTCGGGCTTTGTCGGGCTCTGTCGGGCTCTCTCGGGCTCTGTCGGGCTCTACTGGGCCCTGTCGGGCTCTGTCGGGCTCTGTCGGGCCCTGTCGGGCTCTGTCGGGCCCTGTCGGGCCCTGTCGGGCTCTGTCGGGCTCTGTCGGGCTCTGTCGGGCTCTGTCGGGATCTACTGGGCCCTGTCGGGCCCTGTCGGGCCCTGTCGGGCTCTGTCGGGCTCTGTCGGGCTCTGTCGGGCTCTACTGGGCCCTGTCGGGCTCTGACGGGCCCTGTCGGGTTCTGTCGGGCTCTGTCGGGCCCTGTCGGGCTCTGTCGGGCTCTACTGGGCTCTGTCGGGTTCTGTCGGGCCCGGTCGGGCCCTGTCGGGCCCTGTCGGGCTCTGTCGGGCTCTGTCGGGCCCTGTCGGGCCCTGTCGGGCTCTGTCGGGCTCTGTCGGGCTCTACTGGGCTCTACTGTTCCCTGTCGGGCTCTGTCGGGCTCTGTCGGGCTCTACTGGGCCCTGTCGGGCTCTGTCGGGCTCTGTCGGGCTCTGTCGGGCCCTGTCGGGCCCTGTCGGGCTCTGTCAGGTTCTGTCGGGCTCTGTCGGGCTCTGTCGGGCTCTGTCGGGCTCTGTCGGGCTCTGTCGGGCTCTACTGGGCCCTGTCTGGCCCTGTCGGGCCCTGTCGGGCTCTGTCGGGCTCCGTCGGGCTCTGTCGGGCTCTGTCGGGCTCTACTGGGCTCTACTGTTCCCTGTCGGGCCCTGTCGGGCCCTGTCGGGCTCTGTCGGTCTCTGTCGGGCTCTGTCGGGCTCTGTCGGGCTCTGTCGGGCTCTACTGGTCTCTGTCGGGCTCTGTCGGGCCCTGTCGGGCCCTGTCGGGCTCTGTCGGGCTCTGTTGGACCCTGTCGGGCCCTGTCGGGCTCTGTCGGGCTCTGTCGGGCTCTACTGGGCCCTGTCGGGCCCTGTCGGGCCCTATCGGGCCCTGTCGGGCTCTCTCGGGCTCTGTCGAGCTCTACTGGGCCCTGTCGGGCCCTGTCGGGCCCTGTCGGGCTCTGTCGGGCTCTATCGGGCTCTACTGGGCCCTGTCGGGCCCTGTCGGGCCCTGTCGGGCTCTGTCGGGCTCTACTGAGCCCTGTCGGGCTCTGTTGGGCCCTGTCGGGCCCTGTCGGGCCCTGTCGGGCTCTGTCGGGCTCTGTCGGGCTCTGTCGGGCTCTACTGTTCCCTGTCGGGCTCTGTCGGGCCCTGTCGGGCCCTGTCGGGCTCTGTCGGGCTCTGTCGGGCCCTGTCGGGCCCTGTCGGGCTCTACTGGGCTCTGTCGGGCTCTGTCGGGCTCTGTCGGGCTCTGTCGGGCTCTACTGGGCTCTGTCGGGCTCTGTCGGGTTCTGTCGGGCTCTGTCGGGCCCTGTCGGGCCCTGTTGATCCCTGTCGGGCTCTGTCGGGCTCTGTCGGGTTCTGTCGGGCCCTGTCGGGCCCTGTCGGGCTCTGTCGGGCTCTGTTGGGCTCTACTGGTTTCTACTGTTCCCTGTCGGGCCCTGTCGGGCTCTGTCAGGCTCTGTCGGGCTCTGTCGGGCTCTGTCGGGCTCTACTGGGCTCTGTTGGGCTCTGTCGGGCCCTGTCGGGCTCTGTCGGGCCCTGTCGGGCTCTGTCGGGCTCTGTCGGGCTCTGTCGGGCTCTACTGGGCTCTGTCGGGCTCTGTCGGGCTCTGTCGGGCTCTACTGGGCTCTGTCGGGCTCTACTGGGCTCTACTATGCCCTGTCGGGCTCTGTCGGGCTCTGTCGGGCCCTGTCGAGCCCTGTCGGGCCCTGTCGGGCTCTGTCGGGTTCTGTCGGGCTCTGTCGGGCCCTGTCGGGCTCTGTCGGGCTCTGTCGGGCTCTGTCGGGCTCTGTCGGGCCCTGTCAGGCTCTGTCGGGCTCTGTCAGGCTCTGTCGGGCTCTGTCGTGCTCTACTGGGCTCTGTCGGGCTCTGTCGGGCCCTGTCGGGCTCTGTCGGGCTCTGTCGGGCTCTACTGGGCTCTGTCGGGCTCTACTGGGCTGTACTGGGGCCTGTCGGGCTCTGTCGGGCTCTGTCGGGCCCTGTCGGGCTCTGTCGGGCTCTGTCGGGCTCTACTGGGCTCTGTCGGGCTCTGTCGGGCCCTGTAGGTCCCTGTCGGGCTCTGTCGGGCTCTGTCGGGCTCTACTGGGCCCTGTCGGGCCCTGTCGGGCCCTGTCGGGCTCTGTCGGGCTCTGTCGGGCTCTACTGGGCTCTGTCGGGCCCTGTCGGGCTCTGTCGGGCTCTGTCGAGCTCTACTGGGCTCTGTCGGGCTCTGTCGGGCCCTGTCGGGCTGTGTCAGGCCCTGTCGGGCCCTGTCGGGCTCTGTCGGGCTCTGTCGGGCTCTACTGGGCCCTGTCCGGCTCTGTCGGGCCCTGTCGGGCTCTGTCGGGCTCTGTCGGGCCCTGTCAGGCTCTGTCGGGCCCTGTCGGGCCCTGTCGGGCTTTGTCGGGCTCTGTCGGGCTCTGTCGGGCTCTGTCGGGCTCTGTCGGGCTCTACTGGGCCCTGTCGGGCTCTGTCGGGCTCTGTCGGGCCCTGTCGGGCCCTGTCGGGCCCTGTCGGGCTCTGTCGGGCCCTGTCGGGCCCTGTCGGGCCCTGTCGGGCCCTGTCGGGCTCTGTCGGGCTCTGTCGGGCTCTGTCGGGATCTACTGGGCCCTGTCGGGCCCTGTCGGGCTCTGTCGGGCTCTGTCGGGTTCTGTCGGGCTCTACTGGGCCCTTTCGGGCTCTTACGGGCCCTGTCGGGTTCTGTCGGGCTCTGTCGGGCTCTACTGGGCTCTGTCGGGCTCTGTCGGGTTCTGTCGGGCTCTGTCGGGCTCTGTCGGGCCCTGTCGGGCCCTGTCGGGCTCTGTCGGGCTCTGTCGGGTTCTGTCGGGCTCTGTCGGGCCCTGTCGGGCTCTGTCGGGCTCTGTCGGGCTCTGTCGGGCTCTGTCGGGCTCTACTGGGCTCTACTGTTCCCTGTCGGGCCCTGTCGGGCTCTGTCGGGCTCTGTCGGGCTCTGTCGGGCTCTACTGGGCCCTGTCGGGCTCTGTCGGGCTCTACTGGGCCCTGTCGGGCCCTGTCGGGCTCTGTCGGGCTCTGTCGGGCTCTGTCGAGCTCTGTCGGGCTCTACTGGGCTCTGTCGGGCTCTGTCGGGCTCTGTCGGGCTCTGTCGAGCTCCATTGGGCTCTGTCGGTTTCTACTGGGCTCTACTGGGCCCTGTCGGGCTCTGTCGGGCTCTGTCGGGCTCTGTCGGGCTCTGTCGGGCTCTACTGGGCTCTGTCGGGCTCTGTCGGGCCCTGTCGGGCTCTGTCGGGCTCTTTCGGACTCTGTCGGGCTCTACTGGTCTCTGTCGGGCTCTAGTCGGGCCCTGTCGGGCCGTGTCGGGCTCTGTCGGACCCTGTCGGGCCCTGTCGGGCTCTGTCGGGCTCTACTGGGCCCTGTCGGGCTCTGTCGGGCCCTGTCGGGCTCTGTCGGGCTCTGTCGAGCTCTACTGGGCTCTGTCGGGCTCTGTCGGGCCCTGTCGGGCTCTGTCGGGCTCTGTCGGGCTCTGTCGGGCTCTACTGGGCCCTGTCGGGCCCTGTCGGGCTCTGTCGGGCTCTGTCGGGCCCTGTCGGGCTCTGTCGGGCTCTGTCGGGCTCTGTCGGGCTCTGTCGGGCTCTACTGGGCCCTGTCGGGCTCTGTCGGGCTCTGTCGGGCTCTGTCGGGCTCTGTCGGTCTCTACTGGGCCCTGTCGGGCCCTGTCGGGACCTGTCGGGCTCTGTCGGGCTCCGTCGGGCCCTGTCGGGCTCTGTCGGGCTCTGTCGGGCTCTGTCGAGCTCTGTCGGGCTCTACTGGGCTCTGTCGGGCTCTGTCGGGCTCTGTCGGGCTCTGTCGAGCTCCATTGGGCTCTGTCAGTTTCTACTGGGCTCTACTGGGCCCTGTCGGGCTCTGTCGGGCTCTGTCGGGCGCTGTCGGGCTCTGTCGGGCTCTACTGGGCTCTGTCGGTCTCTGTCGGGCCCTGTCGGGCTCTGTCGGGCTCTTTCGGACTCTGTCGGGCTCTACTGGTCTCTGTCGGGCTCTAGTCGGGCCCTGTCGGGCCCTGTCGGGCTCTGTCGGACCCTGTCGGGCCCTGTCGGGCTCTGTCGGGCTCTGTCGGGCTCTACTGGGCCCTGTCGGGCTCTGTCGGGCCCTGTCGGGCTATGTCGGGCTCTGTCGAGCTCTACTGGGCTCTGTCGGGCCCTGTCGGGCCCTGTCGGGCTCTGTCGGGCTCTGTCGGGCTCTGTCGGGCTCTGTCGGGCTCTACTGGGCCCTGTCGGGCTCTGTCGGGCTCTGTCGGGCTCTGTCGGGCTCTGTCGGGCCCTGTCGGGCTCTGTCGGGCTCTGTCGGGCCCTGTCGGGCTTTGTCGGGCTCTGTCGGGCTCTGTCGGGCTCTGTCGGGCTCTGTCGGGCTCTGTCGGGCTCTACTGGGCCCTGTCGGGCTCTGTCGGGCTCTGTCGGGCTCTGTCGGGCTCTGTCGGGCCCTGTCGGGCTCTGTCGGGCTCTGTCGGGCCCTGTCGGGCTCTGTCGGGCTCTGTCGGTCTCTGTCGGGCTCTACTGGGCTCTGTCGGGCTCTGTCGGGCCCTGTAGGGCCCTGTCGGGCTCTGTCGGGCTCTGTCGGGCTCTACTGGGATCTACTGTTCCCTGTCGGGCCCTGTCGGGCTCTGTCGGGCTCTGTCGGGCTGTGTCGGGCTCTACTGGGCTCTGTCAGGCTCTGCTGGGCTCTACTAGGCCCTGTCGGGCCCTGTCGGGCCCTGTCGGGCTCTGTCGGGCTCTGTCGGGCCCTGTCGGGCCCTGTCGGGCCCTGTCAGGCTCTGTTGGGCTCTGTCGGGCTCTGTCAGGCTCTGTCGGGCTCTGTCGGGCTCTGTCGGGCTCTACTGGGCTCTGTCGGGCTCTGTCGGGCCCTGTCGGGCTCTGTCGGGCTCTGTCGGGCTCTACTGGGCTCTGTCGGGCTCTGTCGGGCCCTGTAGGGCCCTGTCGGGCTCTGTCGGGCTCTGTCGGGCTCTACTGGGCTCTACTGTTCCCTGTCGGGCCCTGTCGGGCTCTGTCGGGCTCTGTCGGGCTCTGTCGGGCTCTACTGGGCCCTGTCGGGCTCTGTCGGGCTCTGTCGGGCCCTGTCGGGCCCTGTCTGGCCCTGTCGGGCTCTGTCGGGCTCTGTCGGGCTCTACTGGGCCCTGTCGGGCTCTGTCGGGCTCCGTCGGGCTCTGTCGGGCTCTGTCGGGCTCTACTGGGCTCTACTGTTCCCTGTCGGGCCCTGTCGGGCCCTGTCGGGCCCTGTCGGGCCCTGTCGGGCTCTGTCGGGCTCTGTCGGGCTCTGTCGAGCTCTGTCGGGCTCTACTGGGCTCTGTCGGGCTCTGTCGGGCTCTGTCGGGCTCTGTCGAGCTCCATTGGGCTCTGTCGGTTTCTACTGGGATCTACTGGGCCCTGTCGGGCTCTGTCGTGCTCTGTCGGGCTCTGTCGGGCTCTGTCGGGCTCTGTCGGGCTCTACTGGGCTCTGTCGGGCTCTGTCGGGCCCTGTCGGGCTCTGTCGGGCTCTTTCGGACTCTGTCGGGCTCTACTGGTCTCTGTCGGGCTCTGTCGGGCCCTGTCGGGCTCTGTCGGGCCCTGTCGGACCCTGTCGGGCCCTGTCGGGCTCTGTCGGGCTCTGTCGGGCTCTACTGGGCCCTGTCGGGCTCTGTCGGGCCCTGTCGGGCTCTGTCGGGCTCTGTCGAGGTCTACTGGGCTCTGTCGGGCTCTGTCGGGCTCTGTCGGGCCCTGTCGGGCTCTGTCGGGCTCTGTCGGGCTCTGTCGGGCTCTACTGGGCTCTGTCGGGCTCTGTCGGGCTCTTTCGGGCCCTGTCGGGCTCTGTCGGGCCCTGTCGGGCTCTGTCGGGTTCTGTCGGGCTCTACTGGGCTCTGTCGGGCTCTGTCGGGCCCTGTCGGGCTCTGTCGGGCTCTGTCGGGCTCTACTGGGCCCTGTCGGGCTCTGTCGGGCCCTGTCGGGCTCTGTCGGGCTCTGTCGAGCTCTACTGGGCTCTGTCGGGCTCTGTCGGGCCCTGTCGGGCCCTGTCGGGCTCTGTCGGGCTCTGTCGGGCTCTGTCGGGCTCTACTGGGCTCTGTCGGGCTCTGTCGGGCTCTTTCGGGCCCTGTCGGGCTCTGTCGGGCCCTGTCGGGCTCTGTCGGGCTCTGTCGGGCTCTACTGGGATCTGTCGGGCTCTGTCGGGCTCTGTCGGGCTCTACTGGGCTCTGTCGGGCTCTTTCGGACCCTGTCGGGCTCTTTCGGGCCCTGTCGGGCTCTGTCGGGCTCTGTCGGGCTCTACTGGGCTCTGTCGGGCTCTGTCGGGCCCTGTCGGGCTCTGTCGGGCTCTACTGGGCCCTGTCGGGCCCTGTCGGGCCCTGTCGGGCTCTGTCGGGCTCTGTCGGGCTCTGTCGGGCTCTTTCGGACTCTGTCGGGCTCTACTGGTCTCTGTCGGGCTCTGTCGGGCCCTGTCGGGCCCTGTCGGGCTCTGTCGGACCCTGTCGGGCCCTGTCGGGCTCTGTCGGGCTCTGTCGGGCTCTACTGGGCCCTGTCGGGCTCTGTCGGGCCCTGTCGGGCTCTGTCGGGCTCTGTTGAGCTCTACTGGGCTCTGTCGGGCTCTGTCGGGCCCTGTCGGGCTCTGTCGGGCTCTGTCGGGCTCTACTGGGCCCTGTCGGGCCCTGTCGGGCTCTGTCGGGCTCTGTCGGGCTCTGTCGGGCCCTGTCGGGCTCTGTCGGGCTCTGTCGGGCCCTGTCGGGCTCTGTCGGGCTCTGTCGGGCTCTGTCGGGCTCTGTCGGGCTCTACTGGGCCCTGTCGGGCTCTGTCGGGCCCTGTCGGGCTCTGTCGGGCTCTGTCGGGCTCTGTCGGGCTCTACTGGGCCCTGTCGGGCTCTGTCGGGCTCTGTCGGGCTCTGTCGGGCTCTGTCGGGCTCTGTCGGGCTCTAGTGGGCTCTGTCGGGCTCTGTCGGGTTCTGTCGGGCTCTGTCGGGCTCTGTCGGGCCCTGTCGGGCTCTGTCGGGCTCTGTCGGGCTCTGTCGGGCCCTGTCGGGCTCTGTCGGGCTCTGTCGGGCTCTGTCGGGCTCTACTGGGCCCTGTCGGGCTCTGTTGGGCTCTGTCGGGCCCTGTCGGGCTCTGTCGGGCCCTGTCGGGCCCTGTCGGGCTCTGTCGGGCTCTGTCGGGCCCTGTCGGGCTCTGTCGGGCTCTGTCAGGCTCTGTCGGGCTCTGTCGGGCTCTGTCGGGCTCTACTGGGCTCTGTCGGGCTCTGTCGGGCCCTGTCGGGCTCTGTCGGGCTCTGTCGGGCTCTGTCGGGCTCTACTGGGCTCTGTCGGGCTCTACTGGGCTCTGTCGGGATCTACTGGGCTCTAGTAGGCCCTGTCGGGCCCTGTCGGGCCCTGTCGGGCTCTGTCGGGCTCTGTCGGGCCCTGTCGGGCCCTGTCGGGCTCTGTCGGGCTCTGTCGGGCCCTGTCGGGCTCTGTCGGGCTCTGTCGGGCTCTGTCGGGCTCTACTGGGCTCTGTCGGGCTCTGTCGGGCCCTGTCGGGCTCTGTCGGGCTCTGTCGGTCTCTGTCGGGCTCTACTGGGCTCTGTCGGGCTCTGTCGGGCCCTGTAGGGCCCTGTCGGGCTCTGTCGGGCTCTGTCGGGCTCTACTGGGCTCTACTGTTCCCTGTCGGGCCCTGTCGGGCTCTGTCGGGCTCGGTCGGGCTCTGTCGGTCTCTACTGGGCCCTGTCGGGCTCTGTCGGGCTCTGTCGGGCTCTGTTGGGCCCTGTCGGGCCCTGTCGGGCTCTGTCGGGTTCTGTCGGGCTCTGTCGGGCTCTGTCGGGCTCTGTCGGGCTCTACTGGGATCTACTGTTCCCTGTCGGGCCCTGTCGGGCTCTGTCTGGTTCTGTCGGGCTCTATCGGGCTCTGTCGGGCTCTGTCGGGCTCTGTCGGGCCCTGTCGGGCTCTGTCGGGCTCCGTCGGGCTCTGTCGGGCTCTGTCGGGCTCTACTGGGCTCTACTGTTCCCTGTCGGGCCCTGTCGGGCCCTGTCGGGCTCTGTCGGGCTCTGTCAGGCCCTGTCGGGCTCTGTCGGGCTCTGTCGGGCTCTGTCGGGCTCTGTCGAGCTCTGTCGGGCTCTACTGGGCTCTGTCAGGCTCTGTCGGGCCCTGTCGGGCTCTGTCGGGCTCTGTCGGGCTCTACTGGGCCCTGTCGGGCTCTGTCGGGCCCTGTCGGGCTCTGTCGGGCTCTGTCGAGCTCTACTGGGCTCTGTCGGGCTCTGTCGGGCCCTGTCGGGCCCTGTCGGGCTCTGTCGGGCTCTGTCGGGCTCTACTGGGCTCTGTCGGGCTCTGTCGGGCTCTTTCGGGCCCTGTCGGGCTCTGTCGGGCCCTGTCGGGCTCTGTCGGGCTCTGTCGGGCTCTACTGGGCTCTGTCGGGCTCTGTCGGGCTCTGTCGGGCTCTACTGGGCTCTGTCGGGCTCTTTCGGACCCTGTCGGGCTCTTTCGGGCCCTGTCGGGCTCTGTCGGGCTCTGTCGGGCTCTACTGGGCTCTGTCGGGCTCTGTCGGGCCCTGTCGGGCTCTGTCGGGCTCTACTGGGCCCTGTCGGGCCCTGTCGGGCCCTGTCGGGCTCTGTCGGGCTCTGTCGGGCTCTGTCGGGCTCTTTCGGACTCTGTCGGGCTCTACTGGTCTCTGTCGGGCTCTGTCGGGCCCTGTCGGGCCCTGTCGGGCTCTGTCGGACCCTGTCGGGCCCTGTCGGGCTCTGTCGGGCTCTGTCGGACCCTGTCGGGCTCTGTCGGGCTCTGTCGGGCCCTGTCGGGCTCTGTCGGGCTCTGTTAAGCTCTACTGGGCTCTGTCGGGCTCTGTCGGGCCCTGTCGGCCTCTGTCGGGCTCTGTCGGGCTCTGTCGGGCTCTACTGGGCCCTGTCGGGCCCTGTCGGGCTCTGTCGGGCTCTGTCGGGCTCTGTCGGGCTCTGTCGGGCCCTGTCGGGCTCTGTCGGGCCCTGTCGGGCTCTGTCGGGCTCTACTGGGCTCTGTCGGGCTCTGTCGGGCTCTGTCGGGCCCTGTCGGGCTCTGTCGGGCTCTGTCGGGATCTGTCGGGCTCTGTCGGGCTCTGTCGGGCTCTGTCGGGCTCTACTGGGCCCTGTCGGGCTCTGTCGGGCTCTGTCGGGCTCTGTCGGGCTCTGTCGGGCTCTGTCGGGCTCTAGTGGGCTCTGTCGGGCTCTGTCGGGTTCTGTCGGGCTCTGTCGGGCTCTGTCGGGCCCTGTCGGGCCCTGTCGGGCCCTGTCGGGCTCTGTCGGGCTCTGTCGGGTTCTGTCGGGCTCTGTCGGGCCCTGTCGGGCTCTGTCGGGCTCTGTCGGGCTCTGTCGGGCTCTGTCGGGCTCTACTGGGCCCTGTCGGGCTCTGTTGGGCTCTGTCGGGCCCTGTCGGGCTCTGTCGGGCTCTGTCGGGCTCTGTCGGGCCCTGTCGGGCTCTGTCGGGCTCTGTCGGGCTCTGTCGGGCTCTACTGGGCTCTGTCGGGCTCTGTCGGGCCCTGTCGGGCTCTGTCGGGCTCTGTCGGGCTCTGTCGGGCTCTACTGGGCTCTGTCGGGCTCTACTGGGCTCTGTCGGGCTCTACTGGGCTCTGTCGGGATCTACTGGGCTCTACTAGGCCCTGTCGGGCCCTGTCGGGCCCTGTCGGGCTCTGTCGGGCTCTGTCGGGCCCTGTCGGGCCCTGTCGGGCTCTGTCGGGCTCTGTCGGGCCCTGTCGGGCCCTGTCAGGCTCTGTCGGGCTCTGTCGGGCTCTGTCGGGCTCTACTGGGTTCTGTCGGGCTCTGTCGGGCCCTGTCGGGCTCTGTCGGGCTCTGTCGGGCTCTGTCGGGCTCTACTGGGCTCTGTCGGGCTCTACTGGGCTCTACTAGGCCCTGTCGGGCTCTGTCGGGCCCTGTCGGGCCCTGTCGGGCCCTGTCGGGCTCTGTCGGGCTCTGTCGGGCTCTGTCGGGCTCTGTCGGGCCCTGTCAGGCTCTGTCGGGCTCTGTCGGGCTCTGTCGGGCTCTACTGGGCTCTGTCGGGCTCTGTCGGGCCCTGTCGGTCTCTGTCGGGCTCTACTGGGCTCTGTCGGGCTCTACTGGGCTCTGTCGGGCTCTGTCGGGCCCTGTAGGGCCCTGTCGGGCTCTTTCGGGCTCTGTCGGGATCTACTGCGCCCTGTCGGGCCCTGTCGGGCTCTGTCGGGCTCTGTCGGGCTCTACTGGGCTCTGTCGGGCTCTGTCGGGCTCTGTCGGGCTCTGTCGGGCCCTGTCGGGCTCTACTGGGCTCTGTCGGG
Source organism: Caloenas nicobarica (assembly GCF_036013445.1). Lineage (NCBI taxonomy): Eukaryota > Metazoa > Chordata > Aves > Columbiformes > Columbidae > Caloenas > Caloenas nicobarica. Next base: position 171,662 of record NW_027016992.1, read on the forward strand.
ATCTGTCGGGCCCTGTCGGGCTCTGTCGGGCCCTGTCGGGCTCTGTCGGGCTCTACTGGGCTCTGTCGGGCTCTGTCGGGCTCTGTCGGGCCCTGTCGGGCTCTGTCGGGCTCTGTCGGGCTCTATCGGGCTCTGTCGGGCTCTACTGGGCCCTGTCGGGCTCTGTCGGGCCCTGTCGGGCCCTGTCGGGCTCTGTCGGGCTCTGTCGGGCCCTGTCGGGCCCTGTCGGGCTCTGTCGAGCTCTACTGGGCCCTGTCGGGCCCTGTCGGGCCCTGTCGGGCTCTGTCGGGCCCTGTCGGGCCCTGTCGGGCTCTGTCGGGCTCTGTCGGGCTCTACTGGGCTCTGTCGGGCTCTGTCGGGCCCTGTCGGGCTCTGTCGGGCCCTGTCGGAATCTGTCGGGCTCTGTCGGGCTCTGTCAGGCTCTACTGGGCCCTGTCGGGCTCTATCGGGCCCTGTCGGGCTCTGTCGGGCCCTGTCGGGCTCTGTCGGGCCCTGTCGGGCCCTGTCGGGCTTTGTCGGGCTCTGTCGAGCTCTGTCGGGCTCTGTCAGGCTCTACTGGGACCTGTCGGGCTCTGTCGGGCTCTGTCGGGCCCTGTCGGGCTCTGTCGGGCTCTGTCGGTCTCTGTCGGGCTCTACTGGGCTCTGTCGGGCTCTGTCGGGCTCTGTCGGGCTCTGTCGGGCTCTACTGGGCTCTGTCGGGCTCTACTGGGCTTTGTCGGGCTCTGTCGAGCTCTGTCGGGCTCTGTCGTGCTCTCCTGGGCCCTGTCGGGCTCTGTCGGGCTCTGTCGGGCTCTACTGGGCTCTGTCGGGCCCTGTCGGGCCCTGTCGGGCCCTGTCGGGCCCTGTCGGGCTCTGTTGGGCTCTGTCGGGCCCTGTCGGGCGCTGTCGGGCTCTGTCGGGCTCTGTCGGGCCCTGTCGGGCCCTGTCGGGCCCTGTCGGACTCTGTCCGGCTCTGTCGAGCTCTACTGGGCTCTGTCGGGCTCTGTCGGGCCCTGTCGGGCTCTGTCGGGCCCTGTCGGGCTCTGTCGGGCTCTGTCGGGCTCTGTCGGGCTCTACTGGGCCCTGTCGGGCTCTGTCGGGCTCTGTCGGGCCCTGTCCGGCTCTGTCGGGCTCTGTCGGGCTCTGTCGGTCCTGTCGGGCCCTGTCGGGCTTTGTCGGGCTCTGTCGGGCTCTGTCGGGCTCTGTCGGGCTCTACTGGGCCCTGTCGGGCTCTGTCGGGCTCTACTGGGCCCTGTCGGGCTCTGTCGGGCTCTGTCGGGCTCTGTCGGGCTCTACTGGGCTCTGTCGGGCTCTGTCGGGCCCTGTCGGGCTCTGTCGGGCCCTGTCGGGCTCTGTCGGGCTCTACTGGGCTCTGTCGGGCTCTGTCGGGCTCTGTCGGGCCCTGTCGGGCTCTGTCGCGCTCTACTGCGCCCTGTCGGGCCCTGTCGGGCCCTGTCGGGCTCTGTCGGGCTCTGTCGGGCCCTGTCGGGCTCTGTCGGACTCTGTCGGGCTCTGTCGGGCTCTACTGGGCTCTGTCGGGCCCTGTCGGGCCCTGTCGGGCCCTGTCGGGCCCTGTCGGGCTCTGTCGGGCTCTGTCGGGCTCTACTGGGCTCTGTCGGGCTCTGTCGGGCTCTGTCGGGCCCTGTAGGGCCCTGTCGGGCTCTGTCGGGCTCTGTCGGGCTCTACTGCGCCCTGTCGGGCCCTGTCGGGCTCTGTCGGGCTCTGTCGGGCTCTGTCGGGCTCTACTGGGCCCTGTCGGGCTCTGTCGGGCTCTACTGGGCCCTGTCGGGCCCTGTCGGGCTCTGTCGGGCTCTGTCGGGCTCTGTCGGGCCCTGTCGGGCCCTGTCGGGCTCTGTCGGGCTCTGTCGGGCTCTACTGGGCTCTGTCGGGCTCTGTCGGGCCCTGTCGGGCTCTGTTGGGCTCTACTGGGCTCTGTCGGGCTCTGTCGGGCTCTGTCGGGCCCTGTCGGGCTCTGTCGGGCTCTACTGGGCCCTGTCGGGCCCTGTCGGGCTCTGTCGGGCTCTGTCGGGCTCTGTCGGGCCCTGTCGGGCTCTGTCGGACTCTGTCGGGCTCTGTCGGGCTCTACTGGGCTCTGTCGGGCTCTGTCGGGCCCTGTCGGGCCCTGTCGGGCTCTGTCGGGCTCTGTCGGGCCCTGTCGGGCTCTGTCGGGCCCTGTCGGGCTCTGTCGGGCTCTGTCGGGCTCTACTGGGCTCTGTCGGGCCCTGTCGGGCCCTGTCGGGCCCTGTAGGGCCCTGTCGGGCTCTGTCGGGCTCTGTCGGGCTCTACTGCGCCCTGTCGGGCCCTGTCGGGCTCTGTCGGGCTCTGTCGGGCTCTACTGGGCTCTGTCGGGCTCTGTCGGGCTCTGTCGGGCTCTGTCGGGCTCTACTGGGCCCTGTCGGGCTCTACTGGGCTCTGTCGGGCTCTGTCGGGCCCTGTCGGGCTCTGTCGGGCCCTGTCGGGCTCTGTCGGGCTCTACTGGGCTCTGTCGGGCTCTGTCGGGCTCTGTCGGGCCCTGTCGGGCCCTGTCGGGCCCTGTCGGGCTCTGTCGGGCTCTGTCGGGATCTGTCCGGCTCTGTCGGGACCTGTCGGGCTCTACTGGGCTCTGTCGGGCTCTGTCGGGCCCTGTCGGGCTCTGTCGGGCTCTGTCGGTCTCTGTTGGGCCCTGTCGGGCCCTGTCGGGCTCTACTGGGCACTGTCGGGCCCTGTCGGGCTTTGTCGGGCCCTGTCGGGCCCTGTCGGGATCTGTCGGGCTCTGTCGGGCTCTACTGGGCTCTGTCGGGCTCTGTCGGGCCCTGTCGGGCTCTGTCGGGCCCTGTCGGACTCTGTCGGGCTCTGTCGGGCTCTGTCAGGCTCTACTGGGCCCTGTCGGGCTCTATCGGGCACTGTCGGGCTCTTTCGCGCCCTGTCGGGCTCTGTCGGACCCTGTCGGGCCCTGTCGGGCCCTGTCGGGCTTTGTCGGGCTCTGTCGGGCCCTGTCGGGCTTTGTCGGGCTCTGTCGATCTCTGTCGGGCTCTGTGAGGCTCTACTGGGCCCTGTCGGGCTCTGTCCGGCTCTGTCGGGCCCTGTCGGGCTCTGTCGGGCTCTGTCGGGCTCTGTCGGGCTCTACTGGGCCCTGTCGGGCTCTGTCGGGCTCTGTCGGGCTCTGTCGGGCTCTACTGGGCTCTGTCGGGCTCTGTCGGGCTCTGTCGGGCCCTGTCGGGCCCTGTCGGGCTCTGTCGGGCTCTGTCGGGCTCTGTCGGGCCCTGTCGGGCCCTGTCGAGCTCTGTCGGGCTCTGTCGGGCTCTGTCAGGCTCTACTGGGCTCTGTCGGGCTCTGTCGGGTTCTGTCGGGCTCTGTCGGGCTCTGTCGGGCCCTGTCGGGCCCTGTCGGGCTCTGTCGGGCCCTGTCGGGCTCTGTCGGGCTCTGTCGGTCTCTGTCGGGCTCTACTGGGCTCTGTCGGGTTCTACTGGGCTCTACTGGGCCCTGTCGGGCTCTGTCGGGCTCTGTCGGGCTCTGTCGGGCTCTGTCGGGCTCTACTGGGCTCTGTCGGGCTCGGTCGGGCCCTGTCGGGCTCTGTCGGGCTCTGTCGGGCTCTACTGGGCCCTGTCCGGCTCTGTCGGGCCCTGTCGGGCTCTGTCGGGCTCTGTCGGGCCCTGTCAGGCTCTGTCGGGCCCTGTCGGGCCCTGTCGGGCTTTGTCGGGCTCTGTCGGGCTCTGTCGGGCTCTGTCGGGCTCTGTCGGGCTCTACTGGGCCCTGTCGGGCTCTGTCGGGCTCTGTCGGGCCCTGTCGGGCCCTGTCGGGCCCTGTCGGGCTCTGTCGGGCCCTGTCGGGCCCTGTCGGGCCCTGTCGGGCCCTGTCGGGCTCTGTCGGGCTCTGTCGGGCTCTGTCGGGATCTACTGGGCCCTGTCGGGCCCTGTCGGGCTCTGTCGGGCTCTGTCGGGTTCTGTCGGGCTCTACTGGGCCCTTTCGGGCTCTTACGGGCCCTGTCGGGTTCTGTCGGGCTCTGTCGGGCTCTACTGGGCTCTGTCGGGCTCTGTCGGGTTCTGTCGGGCTCTGTCGGGCTCTGTCGGGCCCTGTCGGGCCCTGTCGGGCTCTGTCGGGCTCTGTCGGGTTCTGTCGGGCTCTGTCGGGCCCTGTCGGGCTCTGTCGGGCTCTGTCGGGCTCTGTCGGGCTCTGTCGGGCTCTACTGGGCTCTACTGTTCCCTGTCGGGCCCTGTCGGGCTCTGTCGGGCTCTGTCGGGCTCTGTCGGGCTCTACTGGGCCCTGTCGGGCTCTGTCGGGCTCTACTGGGCCCTGTCGGGCCCTGTCGGGCTCTGTCGGGCTCTGTCGGGCTCTGTCGAGCTCTGTCGGGCTCTACTGGGCTCTGTCGGGCTCTGTCGGGCTCTGTCGGGCTCTGTCGAGCTCCATTGGGCTCTGTCGGTTTCTACTGGGCTCTACTGGGCCCTGTCGGGCTCTGTCGGGCTCTGTCGGGCTCTGTCGGGCTCTGTCGGGCTCTACTGGGCTCTGTCGGGCTCTGTCGGGCCCTGTCGGGCTCTGTCGGGCTCTTTCGGACTCTGTCGGGCTCTACTGGTCTCTGTCGGGCTCTAGTCGGGCCCTGTCGGGCCGTGTCGGGCTCTGTCGGACCCTGTCGGGCCCTGTCGGGCTCTGTCGGGCTCTACTGGGCCCTGTCGGGCTCTGTCGGGCCCTGTCGGGCTCTGTCGGGCTCTGTCGAGCTCTACTGGGCTCTGTCGGGCTCTGTCGGGCCCTGTCGGGCTCTGTCGGGCTCTGTCGGGCTCTGTCGGGCTCTACTGGGCCCTGTCGGGCCCTGTCGGGCTCTGTCGGGCTCTGTCGGGCCCTGTCGGGCTCTGTCGGGCTCTGTCGGGCCCTGTCGGGCTCTGTCGGGCTCTGTCGGGCTCTGTCGGGCTCTGTCGGGCTCTACTGGGCCCTGTCGGGCTCTGTCGGGCTCTGTCGGGCTCTGTCGGGCTCTGTCGGTCTCTACTGGGCCCTGTCGGGCCCTGTCGGGACCTGTCGGGCTCTGTCGGGCTCCGTCGGGCCCTGTCGGGCTCTGTCGGGCTCTGTCGGGCTCTGTCGAGCTCTGTCGGGCTCTACTGGGCTCTGTCGGGCTCTGTCGGGCTCTGTCGGGCTCTGTCGAGCTCCATTGGGCTCTGTCAGTTTCTACTGGGCTCTACTGGGCCCTGTCGGGCTCTGTCGGGCTCTGTCGGGCGCTGTCGGGCTCTGTCGGGCTCTACTGGGCTCTGTCGGTCTCTGTCGGGCCCTGTCGGGCTCTGTCGGGCTCTTTCGGACTCTGTCGGGCTCTACTGGTCTCTGTCGGGCTCTAGTCGGGCCCTGTCGGGCCCTGTCGGGCTCTGTCGGACCCTGTCGGGCCCTGTCGGGCTCTGTCGGGCTCTGTCGGGCTCTACTGGGCCCTGTCGGGCTCTGTCGGGCCCTGTCGGGCTATGTCGGGCTCTGTCGAGCTCTACTGGGCTCTGTCGGGCCCTGTCGGGCCCTGTCGGGCTCTGTCGGGCTCTGTCGGGCTCTGTCGGGCTCTGTCGGGCTCTACTGGGCCCTGTCGGGCTCTGTCGGGCTCTGTCGGGCTCTGTCGGGCTCTGTCGGGCCCTGTCGGGCTCTGTCGGGCTCTGTCGGGCCCTGTCGGGCTTTGTCGGGCTCTGTCGGGCTCTGTCGGGCTCTGTCGGGCTCTGTCGGGCTCTGTCGGGCTCTACTGGGCCCTGTCGGGCTCTGTCGGGCTCTGTCGGGCTCTGTCGGGCTCTGTCGGGCCCTGTCGGGCTCTGTCGGGCTCTGTCGGGCCCTGTCGGGCTCTGTCGGGCTCTGTCGGTCTCTGTCGGGCTCTACTGGGCTCTGTCGGGCTCTGTCGGGCCCTGTAGGGCCCTGTCGGGCTCTGTCGGGCTCTGTCGGGCTCTACTGGGATCTACTGTTCCCTGTCGGGCCCTGTCGGGCTCTGTCGGGCTCTGTCGGGCTGTGTCGGGCTCTACTGGGCTCTGTCGGGCTCTGCTGGGCTCTACTAGGCCCTGTCGGGCCCTGTCGGGCCCTGTCGGGCTCTGTCGGGCTCTGTCGGGCCCTGTCGGGCCCTGTCGGGCCCTGTCAGGCTCTGTTGGGCTCTGTCGGGCTCTGTCAGGCTCTGTCGGGCTCTGTCGGGCTCTGTCGGGCTCTACTGGGCTCTGTCGGGCTCTGTCGGGCCCTGTCGGGCTCTGTCGGGCTCTGTCGGGCTCTACTGGGCTCTGTCGGGCTCTGTCGGGCCCTGTAGGGCCCTGTCGGGCTCTGTCGGGCTCTGTCGGGCTCTACTGGGCTCTACTGTTCCCTGTCGGGCCCTGTCGGGCTCTGTCGGGCTCTGTCGGGCTCTGTCGGGCTCTACTGGGCCCTGTCGGGCTCTGTCGGGCTCTGTCGGGCCCTGTCGGGCCCTGTCTGGCCCTGTCGGGCTCTGTCGGGCTCTGTCGGGCTCTGTCGGGCTCTACTGGGCCCTGTCGGGCTCTGTCGGGCTCCGTCGGGCTCTGTCGGGCTCTGTCGGGCTCTACTGGGCTCTACTGTTCCCTGTCGGGCCCTGTCGGGCCCTGTCGGGCCCTGTCGGGCCCTGTCGGGCCCTGTCGGGCTCTGTCGGGCTCTGTCGAGCTCTGTCGGGCTCTACTGGGCTCTGTCGGGCTCTGTCGGGCTCTGTCGGGCTCTGTCGAGCTCCATTGGGCTCTGTCGGTTTCTACTGGGATCTACTGGGCCCTGTCGGGCTCTGTCGTGCTCTGTCGGGCTCTGTCGGGCTCTGTCGGGCTCTGTCGGGCTCTACTGGGCTCTGTCGGGCTCTGTCGGGCCCTGTCGGGCTCTGTCGGGCTCTTTCGGACTCTGTCGGGCTCTACTGGTCTCTGTCGGGCTCTGTCGGGCCCTGTCGGGCTCTGTCGGGCCCTGTCGGACCCTGTCGGGCCCTGTCGGGCTCTGTCGGGCTCTGTCGGGCTCTACTGGGCCCTGTCGGGCTCTGTCGGGCCCTGTCGGGCTCTGTCGGGCTCTGTCGAGGTCTACTGGGCTCTGTCGGGCTCTGTCGGGCTCTGTCGGGCCCTGTCGGGCTCTGTCGGGCTCTGTCGGGCTCTGTCGGGCTCTACTGGGCTCTGTCGGGCTCTGTCGGGCTCTTTCGGGCCCTGTCGGGCTCTGTCGGGCCCTGTCGGGCTCTGTCGGGTTCTGTCGGGCTCTACTGGGCTCTGTCGGGCTCTGTCGGGCCCTGTCGGGCTCTGTCGGGCTCTGTCGGGCTCTACTGGGCCCTGTCGGGCTCTGTCGGGCCCTGTCGGGCTCTGTCGGGCTCTGTCGAGCTCTACTGGGCTCTGTCGGGCTCTGTCGGGCCCTGTCGGGCCCTGTCGGGCTCTGTCGGGCTCTGTCGGGCTCTGTCGGGCTCTACTGGGCTCTGTCGGGCTCTGTCGGGCTCTTTCGGGCCCTGTCGGGCTCTGTCGGGCCCTGTCGGGCTCTGTCGGGCTCTGTCGGGCTCTACTGGGATCTGTCGGGCTCTGTCGGGCTCTGTCGGGCTCTACTGGGCTCTGTCGGGCTCTTTCGGACCCTGTCGGGCTCTTTCGGGCCCTGTCGGGCTCTGTCGGGCTCTGTCGGGCTCTACTGGGCTCTGTCGGGCTCTGTCGGGCCCTGTCGGGCTCTGTCGGGCTCTACTGGGCCCTGTCGGGCCCTGTCGGGCCCTGTCGGGCTCTGTCGGGCTCTGTCGGGCTCTGTCGGGCTCTTTCGGACTCTGTCGGGCTCTACTGGTCTCTGTCGGGCTCTGTCGGGCCCTGTCGGGCCCTGTCGGGCTCTGTCGGACCCTGTCGGGCCCTGTCGGGCTCTGTCGGGCTCTGTCGGGCTCTACTGGGCCCTGTCGGGCTCTGTCGGGCCCTGTCGGGCTCTGTCGGGCTCTGTTGAGCTCTACTGGGCTCTGTCGGGCTCTGTCGGGCCCTGTCGGGCTCTGTCGGGCTCTGTCGGGCTCTACTGGGCCCTGTCGGGCCCTGTCGGGCTCTGTCGGGCTCTGTCGGGCTCTGTCGGGCCCTGTCGGGCTCTGTCGGGCTCTGTCGGGCCCTGTCGGGCTCTGTCGGGCTCTGTCGGGCTCTGTCGGGCTCTGTCGGGCTCTACTGGGCCCTGTCGGGCTCTGTCGGGCCCTGTCGGGCTCTGTCGGGCTCTGTCGGGCTCTGTCGGGCTCTACTGGGCCCTGTCGGGCTCTGTCGGGCTCTGTCGGGCTCTGTCGGGCTCTGTCGGGCTCTGTCGGGCTCTAGTGGGCTCTGTCGGGCTCTGTCGGGTTCTGTCGGGCTCTGTCGGGCCCTGTCGGGCTCTGTCGGGCTCTGTCGGGCTCTGTCGGGCCCTGTCGGGCTCTGTCGGGCTCTGTCGGGCTCTGTCGGGCTCTACTGGGCCCTGTCGGGCTCTGTTGGGCTCTGTCGGGCCCTGTCGGGCTCTGTCGGGCCCTGTCGGGCCCTGTCGGGCTCTGTCGGGCTCTGTCGGGCCCTGTCGGGCTCTGTCGGGCTCTGTCAGGCTCTGTCGGGCTCTGTCGGGCTCTGTCGGGCTCTACTGGGCTCTGTCGGGCTCTGTCGGGCCCTGTCGGGCTCTGTCGGGCTCTGTCGGGCTCTGTCGGGCTCTACTGGGCTCTGTCGGGCTCTACTGGGCTCTGTCGGGATCTACTGGGCTCTAGTAGGCCCTGTCGGGCCCTGTCGGGCCCTGTCGGGCTCTGTCGGGCTCTGTCGGGCCCTGTCGGGCCCTGTCGGGCTCTGTCGGGCTCTGTCGGGCCCTGTCGGGCTCTGTCGGGCTCTGTCGGGCTCTGTCGGGCTCTACTGGGCTCTGTCGGGCTCTGTCGGGCCCTGTCGGGCTCTGTCGGGCTCTGTCGGTCTCTGTCGGGCTCTACTGGGCTCTGTCGGGCTCTGTCGGGCCCTGTAGGGCCCTGTCGGGCTCTGTCGGGCTCTGTCGGGCTCTACTGGGCTCTACTGTTCCCTGTCGGGCCCTGTCGGGCTCTGTCGGGCTCGGTCGGGCTCTGTCGGTCTCTACTGGGCCCTGTCGGGCTCTGTCGGGCTCTGTCGGGCTCTGTTGGGCCCTGTCGGGCCCTGTCGGGCTCTGTCGGGTTCTGTCGGGCTCTGTCGGGCTCTGTCGGGCTCTGTCGGGCTCTACTGGGATCTACTGTTCCCTGTCGGGCCCTGTCGGGCTCTGTCGGGTTCTGTCGGGCTCTGTCGGGCTCTGTCGGGCTCTGTCGGGCTCTGTCGGGCCCTGTCGGGCTCTGTCGGGCTCCGTCGGGCTCTGTCGGGCTCTGTCGGGCTCTACTGGGCTCTACTGTTCCCTGTCGGGCCCTGTCGGGCCCTGTCGGGCTCTGTCGGGCTCTGTCAGGCCCTGTCGGGCTCTGTCGGGCTCTGTCGGGCTCTGTCGGGCTCTGTCGAGCTCTGTCGGGCTCTACTGGGCTCTGTCAGGCTCTGTCGGGCCCTGTCGGGCTCTGTCGGGCTCTGTCGGGCTCTACTGGGCCCTGTCGGGCTCTGTCGGGCCCTGTCGGGCTCTGTCGGGCTCTGTCGAGCTCTACTGGGCTCTGTCGGGCTCTGTCGGGCCCTGTCGGGCCCTGTCGGGCTCTGTCGGGCTCTGTCGGGCTCTACTGGGCTCTGTCGGGCTCTGTCGGGCTCTTTCGGGCCCTGTCGGGCTCTGTCGGGCCCTGTCGGGCTCTGTCGGGCTCTGTCGGGCTCTACTGGGCTCTGTCGGGCTCTGTCGGGCTCTGTCGGGCTCTACTGGGCTCTGTCGGGCTCTTTCGGACCCTGTCGGGCTCTTTCGGGCCCTGTCGGGCTCTGTCGGGCTCTGTCGGGCTCTACTGGGCTCTGTCGGGCTCTGTCGGGCCCTGTCGGGCTCTGTCGGGCTCTACTGGGCCCTGTCGGGCCCTGTCGGGCTCTGTCGGGCTCTGTCGGGCTCTGTCGGGCTCTTTCGGACTCTGTCGGGCTCTACTGGTCTCTGTCGGGCTCTGTCGGGCCCTGTCGGGCCCTGTCGGGCTCTGTCGGACCCTGTCGGGCCCTGTCGGGCTCTGTCGGGCTCTGTCGGACCCTGTCGGGCTCTGTCGGGCTCTGTCGGGCCCTGTCGGGCTCTGTCGGGCTCTGTTGAGCTCTACTGGGCTCTGTCGGGCTCTGTCGGGCCCTGTCGGCCTCTGTCGGGCTCTGTCGGGCTCTGTCGGGCTCTACTGGGCCCTGTCGGGCCCTGTCGGGCTCTGTCGGGCTCTGTCGGGCTCTGTCGGGCTCTGTCGGGCCCTGTCGGGCTCTGTCGGGCCCTGTCGGGCTCTGTCGGGCTCTACTGGGCTCTGTCGGGCTCTGTCGGGCTCTGTCGGGCCCTGTCGGGCTCTGTCGGGCTCTGTCGGGATCTGTCGGGCTCTGTCGGGCTCTGTCGGGCTCTGTCGGGCTCTACTGGGCCCTGTCGGGCTCTGTCGGGCTCTGTCGGGCTCTGTCGGGCTCTGTCGGGCTCTGTCGGGCTCTAGTGGGCTCTGTCGGGCTCTGTCGGGTTCTGTCGGGCTCTGTCGGGCTCTGTCGGGCCCTGTCGGGCCCTGTCGGGCCCTGTCGGGCTCTGTCGGGCTCTGTCGGGTTCTGTCGGGCTCTGTCGGGCCCTGTCGGGCTCTGTCGGGCTCTGTCGGGCTCTGTCGGGCTCTGTCGGGCTCTACTGGGCCCTGTCGGGCTCTGTTGGGCTCTGTCGGGCCCTGTCGGGCTCTGTCGGGCTCTGTCGGGCTCTGTCGGGCCCTGTCGGGCTCTGTCGGGCTCTGTCGGGCTCTGTCGGGCTCTACTGGGCTCTGTCGGGCTCTACTGGGCTCTGTCGGGCTCTACTGGGCTCTGTCGGGATCTACTGGGCTCTACTAGGCCCTGTCGGGCCCTGTCGGGCCCTGTCGGGCTCTGTCGGGCTCTGTCGGGCCCTGTCGGGCCCTGTCGGGCTCTGTCGGGCTCTGTCGGGCCCTGTCGGGCCCTGTCAGGCTCTGTCGGGCTCTGTCGGGCTCTGTCGGGCTCTGTCGGGCTCTACTGGGTTCTGTCGGGCTCTGTCGGGCCCTGTCGGGCTCTGTCGGGCTCTGTCGGGCTCTGTCGGGCTCTACTGGGCTCTGTCGGGCTCTACTGGGCTCTACTAGGCCCTGTCGGGCTCTGTCGGGCCCTGTCGGGCCCTGTCGGGCCCTGTCGGGCTCTGTCGGGCTCTGTCGGGCTCTGTCGGGCCCTGTCAGGCTCTGTCGGGCTCTGTCGGGCTCTGTCGGGCTCTACTGGGCTCTGTCGGGCTCTGTCGGGCCCTGTCGGTCTCTGTCGGGCTCTACTGGGCTCTGTCGGGCTCTACTGGGCTCTGTCGGGCTCTGTCGGGCCCTGTAGGGCCCTGTCGGGCTCTTTCGGGCTCTGTCGGGATCTACTGCGCCCTGTCGGGCCCTGTCGGGCTCTGTCGGGCTCTGTCGGGCTCTACTGGGCTCTGTCGGGCTCTGTCGGGCTCTGTCGGGCTCTGTCGGGCCCTGTCGGGCTCTACTGGGCTCTGTCGGGATCTGTCGGGCCCTGTCGGGCTCTGTCGGGCCCTGTCGGGCTCTGTCGGGCTCTACTGGGCTCTGTCGGGCTCTGTCGGGCTCTGTCGGGCCCTGTCGGGCTCTGTTGGGCTCTGTCGGGCTCTATCGGGCTCTGTCGGGCTCTACTGGGCCCTGTCGGGCTCTGTCGGGCCCTGTCGGGCCCTGTCGGGCTCTGTCGGGCTCTGTCGGGCCCTGTCGGGCCCTGTCGGGCTCTGTCGGGCTCTACTGGGCCCTGTCGGGCCCTGTCGGGCCCTGTCGGGCTCTGTCGGGCCCTGTCGGGCCCTGTCGGGCTCTGTCGGGCTCTGTCGGGCTCTACTGGGCTCTGTCGGGCTCTGTCGGGCCCTGTCGGGCTCTGTCGGGCCCTGTCGGAATCTGTCGGGCTCTGTCGGGCTCTGTCAGGCTCTACTGGGCCCTGTCGGGCTCTATCGGGCCCTGTCGGGCTCTGTCGGGCCCTGTCGGGCTCTGTCGGGCCCTGTCGGGCCCTGTCGGGCTTTGTCGGGCTCTGTCGAGCTCTGTCGGGCTCTGTCAGGCTCTACTGGGACCTGTCGGGCTCTGTCGGGCTCTGTCGGGCCCTGTCGTGCTCTGTCGGGCTCTGTCGGGCTCTGTCGGGCTCTACTGGGCTCTGTCGGGCTCTGTCGGGCTCTGTCGGGCTCTGTCGGGCTCTACTGGGCTCTGTCGGGCTCTACTGGGCTTTGTCGGGCTCTGTCGAGCTCTGTCGGGCTCTGTCGTGCTCTCCTGGGCCCTGTCGGGCTCTGTCGGGCTCTGTCGGGCTCTACTGGGCTCTGTCGGGCCCTGTCGGGCCCTGTCGGGCCCTGTCGGGCCCTGTCGGGCTCTGTTGGGCTCTGTCGGGCCCTGTCGGGCGCTGTCGGGCTCTGTCGGGCTCTGTCGGGCCCTGTCGGGCCCTGTCGGGCCCTGTCGGACTCTGTCCGGCTCTGTCGAGCTCTACTGGGCTCTGTCGGGCTCTGTCGGGCCCTGTCGGGCTCTGTCGGGCCCTGTCGGGCTCTGTCGGGCTCTGTCGGGCTCTGTCGGGCTCTACTGGGCCCTGTCGGGCTCTGTCGGGCTCTGTCGGGCCCTGTCCGGCTCTGTCGGGCTCTGTCGGGCTCTGTCGGGTCCTGTCGGGCCCTGTCGGGCTTTGTCGGGCTCTGTCGGGCTCTGTCGGGCTCTGTCGGGCTCTACTGGGCCCTGTCGGGCTCTGTCGGGCTCTACTGGGCCCTGTCGGGCTCTGTCGGGCTCTGTCGGGCTCTGTCGGGCTCTACTGGGCTCTGTCGGGCTCTGTCGGGCCCTGTCGGGCTCTGTCGGGCCCTGTCGGGCTCTGTCGGGCTCTACTGGGCTCTGTCGGGCTCTGTCGGGCTCTGTCGGGCCCTGTCGGGCTCTGTCGCGCTCTACTGCGCCCTGTCGGGCCCTGTCGGGCCCTGTCGGGCTCTGTCGGGCTCTGTCGGGCCCTGTCGGGCTCTGTCGGACTCTGTCGGGCTCTGTCGGGCTCTACTGGGCTCTGTCGGGCCCTGTCGGGCCCTGTCGGGCCCTGTCGGGCCCTGTCGGGCTCTGTCGGGCTCTGTCGGGCTCTACTGGGCTCTGTCGGGCTCTGTCGGGCTCTGTCGGGCCCTGTAGGGCCCTGTCGGGCTCTGTCGGGCTCTGTCGGGCTCTACTGCGCCCTGTCGGGCCCTGTCGGGCTCTGTCGGGCTCTGTCGGGCTCTGTCGGGCTCTACTGGGCCCTGTCGGGCTCTGTCGGGCTCTACTGGGCCCTGTCGGGCCCTGTCGGGCTCTGTCGGGCTCTGTCGGGCTCTACTGGGCTCTCTCGGGCCCTGTCGGGCTCTGTCGGGCTCTGTCGGGCTCTGTCGGGCTCTACTGGGCTCTGTCGGGCTCTGTCGGGCCCTGTCGGGCTCTGTTGGGCTCTACTGGGCTCTGTCGGGCTCTGTCGGGCTCTGTCGGGCCCTGTCGGGCTCTGTCGGGCTCTACTGGGCCCTGTCGGGCCCTGTCGGGCTCTGTCGGGCTCTGTCGGGCTCTGTCGGGCCCTGTCGGGCTCTGTCGGACTCTGTCGGGCTCTGTCGGGCTCTACTGGGCTCTGTCGGGCTCTGTCGGGCCCTGTCGGGCCCTGTCGGGCTCTGTCGGGCTCTGTCGGGCCCTGTCGGGCTCTGTCGGGCCCTGTCGGGCTCTGTCGGGCTCTGTCGGGCTCTACTGGGCTCTGTCGGGCCCTGTCGGGCCCTGTCGGGCCCTGTAGGGCCCTGTCGGGCTCTGTCGGGCTCTGTCGGGCTCTACTGCGCCCTGTCGGGCCCTGTCGGGCTCTGTCGGGCTCTGTCGGGCTCTACTGGGCTCTGTCGGGCTCTGTCGGGCTCTGTCGGGCTCTGTCGGGCTCTACTGGGCCCTGTCGGGCTCTACTGGGCTCTGTCGGGCTCTGTCGGGCCCTGTCGGGCTCTGTCGGGCCCTGTCGGGCTCTGTCGGGCTCTACTGGGCTCTGTCGGGCTCTGTCGGGCTCTGTCGGGCCCTGTCGGGCCCTGTCGGGCCCTGTCGGGCTCTGTCGGGCTCTGTCGGGATCTGTCCGGCTCTGTCGGGACCTGTCGGGCTCTACTGGGCTCTGTCGGGCTCTGTCGGGCCCTGTCGGGCTCTGTCGGGCTCTGTCGGTCTCTGTTGGGCCCTGTCGGGCCCTGTCGGGCTCTACTGGGCACTGTCGGGCCCTGTCGGGCTTTGTCGGGCCCTGTCGGGCCCTGTCGGGATCTGTCGGGCTCTGTCGGGCTCTACTGGGCTCTGTCGGGCTCTGTCGGGCCCTGTCGGGCTCTGTCGGGCCCTGTCGGACTCTGTCGGGCTCTGTCGGGCTCTGTCAGGCTCTACTGGGCCCTGTCGGGCTCTATCGGGCACTGTCGGGCTCTTTCGCGCCCTGTCGGGCTCTGTCGGACCCTGTCGGGCCCTGTCGGGCCCTGTCGGGCTTTGTCGGGCTCTGTCGGGCCCTGTCGGGCTTTGTCGGGCTCTGTCGATCTCTGTCGGGCTCTGTGAGGCTCTACTGGGCCCTGTCGGGCTCTGTCGGGCTCTGTCGGGCCCTGTCGGGCTCTGTCGGGCTCTGTCGGGCTCTGTCGGGCTCTACTGGGCCCTGTCGGGCTCTGTCGGGCTCTGTCGGGCTCTGTCGGGCTCTACTGGGCTCTGTCGGGCTCTGTCGGGCTCTGTCGGGCCCTGTCGGGCCCTGTCGGGCTCTGTCGGGCTCTGTCGGGCCCTGTCGGGCCCTGTCGAGCTCTGTCGGGCTCTGTCGGGCTCTGTCAGGCTCTACTGGGCTCTGTCGGGCTCTGTCGGGTTCTGTCGGGCTCTGTCGGGCTCTGTCGGGCCCTGTCGGGCCCTGTCGGGCTCTGTCGGGCCCTGTCGGGCTCTGTCGGGCTCTGTCGGTCTCTGTCGGGCTCTACTGGGCTCTGTCGGGTTCTACTGGGCTCTACTGGGCCCTGTCGGGCTCTGTCGGGCTCTGTCGGGCTCTGTCGGGCTCTGTCGGGCTCTACTGGGCTCTGTCGGGCTCGGTCGGGCCCTGTCGGGCTCTGTCGGGCTCTGTCGGGCTCTGTCGGGCTCTACTGTGCTCTGTCGGGCTCTGTCGGGCCCTGTCGGGCTCTGTCGGGCTCTGTCGGGCTCTGTCAGGCTCTGTCGGGCTCTGTAGGGCTCTGTCGGGCCCTGTCGGGCTCTACTGGGCTCTGTCGGGCTCTGTCGGGCCCTGTCGGGCTCTGTCGGGCTCTGTCGGGCTCTGACGGGCTCTACTGGGCTCTGTCGGGCTCTGTCGGGCCCTGTAGGGCCCTGTCGGGCTCTGTCGGGCTCTGTCGGGCTCTACTGCGCCCTGTCGGGCCCTGTCGGGCTCTGTCGGGCTCTGTCGGGCTCTACTGGGCTCTGTCGGGCTCTGTCGGGCTCTGTCGGGCTCTGTCGGGCCCTGTCGGGCCCTGTCGGGCTCTGTCGGGCCCTGTCGGGGTCTGTCGGGCTCTACTGGGCTCCGTCGGGCTCTGTCGGGCCCTGTCGGGCCCTGTCGGGCTCTGTCGGGCTCTGTCGGGCTCTGTCGGGCCCTGTCGGGCTCTGTCGGGCTCTACTGGGAACTGTCGGGCCCTGTCGGGCCCTGTCGGGCTCTGTCGGGCTCTGTCGGGCCCTGTCGGGCCCTGTCGGGATCTGTCGGGCTCTGTCGGGCCCTGTCGGGCTCTGTCGGGCTCTGTCGGGCCCTGTCGGGCCCTGTCGGGCTCTGTCGGGCCCTGTCGGGGTCTGTCGGGCTCTACTGGGCTCCGTCGGGCTCTGTCGGGCCCTGTCGGGCCCTGTCGGGCTCTGTCGGGCTCTGTCGGGCTCTGTCGGGCCCTGTCGGGCTCTGTCGGGCTCTACTGGGAACTGTCGGGCCCTGTCGGGCCCTGTCGGGCTCTGTCGGGCTCTGTCGGGCCCTGTCGGGCCCTGTCGGGATCTGTCGGGCTCTGTCGGGCTCTACTGGGCCCTGTCGGGCTCTGTCGGGCCCTGTCGGGCTCTGTCGGGCCCTGTCGGACTCTGTCGGGCTCTGTCGGGCTCTGTCAGGCTCTACTGGGCCCTGTCGGGCTCTATCGGGCACTGTCGGGCTCTTTCGGGCCCTGTCGGGCCCTGTCGGGCCCTGTCGGGCTTTGTCGGGCTCTGTCGAGCTCTGTCGGGCTCTGTGAGGCTCTACTGGGCCCTGTCGGGCTCTGTCGGGCCCTGTCGGGCCCTGTCGGGCTCTGTCGGGCTCTGTCGGGCGCTGTCGGGCTCTACTGGGCCCTGTCGGGCTCTGTCGGGCTCTGTCGGGCTCTGTCCGGCTCTACTGGGCCCTGTCGGGCCCTGTCGGGCCCTGTCGGGCCCTGTCGGTCTCTGTCGGGCCCTGTCGGGCTCTGTCGGGCTCTGTCGGGCCCTGTCGGGCCCTGTCGGGCTCTGTCGGGCTCTGTCAGGCTCTACTGGGCTCTGTCGGGCTCTGTCGGGTTCTGTCGGGCCCTGTCGGGCCCTGTCGGGCTCTGTCGGGCTCTGTCGGGCTCTACTGGGCTCTGTCGGGTTCTACTGGGCTCTACTGGGCCCTGTCGGGCTCTGTTGGGCTCTGTCGGGCTCTACTGGGCTCTGTCGGGCTCTACTGTGCTCGGTCGGGCTCGGTCGGGCCCAGTCGGGCTCTGTCGGGCTCTGTCGGGCTCTACTGGGCTCTCTCGGGCTCTGTCGGGCCCTGTCGGGCTCTGTCGGGCTCTTTCGGGCTCTGTCGGGCTCTACTGGTCTCTGTCGGGCTCTGTCGGGCCCTGTCGGGCTCCGTCGGGCTCTGTCGGGCTCTGTCGGACCCTGTCGGGCCCTGTCGGGCTCTGTCGGGCTCTGTCGGGCTCTACTGGGCCCTGTCGGGCTCTGTCGGGCCCTGTCGGGCTCTGTAGTGCTCTGTCGAGCTCTACTGGGCTCTGTCGGGCTCTACTGGGATCTACTGTTCCCTGTCGGGCCCTGTCGGGCTCTGTCGGGCTCTGTCGGGCTCTGTCGGGCCCTGTCGGGCCCTGTCGGGCTCTGTCGGGCTCTGTCGGGCTCTGTCGGGCTCTACTGGGCTCTACTGTTCCCTGTCGGGCCCTGTCGGGCTCTGTCGGGCTCTCTCGGGCTCTGTCGGGCTCTGTCGGGCTCTACTGGGCCCTGTCGGGCTCTGTTGGGCTCTGTCGGGCTCTGTCGGGCTCTGTCGGGCCCTGTCGGGCCCTGTCGGGCTCTGTCGGGTTCTGTCGGGCTCTGTCGGGCCCTGTCGGGCCCTGTCGGGCTCTGTCGGGCTCTGTCGGGCTCTGTCGGGCTCTACTGGGCCCTGTCGGGCCCTCTCGGGCTCTGTCGGGCTCTGTCGGGCTCTGTCGGGCTCTACTGGGCTCTGTCGGGCTCTACTGGGCTCTACTAGGCCCTGTCGGGCTCTGTCGGGCTCTGTCGGGCTCTGTCAGGCCCTGTCGGGCTCTGTCGGGCTGTGTCGGGCCCTGTCGGGCCCTGTCAGGCTCTGTTGGTGTCTGTCGGGCTCTGTCGGGCTCTGTCGGGCTCTGTCGGGCTCTACTGTGCTCTGTCGGGCTCTGTCGGGCCCTGTCGGGCTCTGTCGGGCTCTACTGGGCTCTACTGTTCCCTGTCGGGCCCTGTCGGGCTCTGTCGGGCTCTGTCGGGCTCTGTCGGGCCCTGTCGGGCCCTGTCGGGCTCTGTCGGGCTCTGTCGGGCTCTAGTGGGCTCTGTCGGGCTCTGTCGGGCTCTGTCGGACCCTGTCGGGCCCTGTCGGGCTATGTCGGGCTCTGTCGGGTTCTGTCGGGCTCTGTCGGGCTCTGTCGGGCTCTGTCGGGCTCTACTGGGCTCTACTGTTCCCTGTCGGCCCCTGTCGGGCTCTGTCGGGCTCTCTCGGGCTCTGTCGGGCTCTGTCGGGCTCTACTGGGCCCTGTCGGGCTCTGTCGGGCTCTGTCGGGCTCTGTCGGGCTCTGTCGGGCCCTGTCGGGCCCTGTCGGGCTCTGTCGGGTTCTGTCGGGCTCTGTCGGGCTCTGTCGGGCCCTGTCGGGCTCTGTCGGGCTCTGTCGGGCTCTGTCGGGCTCTACTGGGCTCTGTCGGGCTCTACTGGGCTCTACTAGGCCCTGTCGGGCTCTGTCGGGCTCTGTCGGGCTCTGTTGGGCCCTGTCGGGCTCTGTCGGGCTGTGTCGGGCCCTGTCGGGCCCTGTCAGGCTCTGTTGGTGTCTGTCGGGCTCTGTCGGGCTCTGTCGGGCTCTACTGTGCTCTGTCGGGCTCTGTCGGGCCCTGTCGGGCTCTGTCGGGCTCTGTCGGGCTCTGTCGGGCTCTACTGGGCTCTGTCGGGCCCTGTCGGGCTCTACTGGGCCCTGTCGGACCCTGTCAAGCCCTGTCGGGCTCTGTCGGGCTCTGTCGGGCTCTGTCGGGCTCTACTGGGCTCTGTCGGGCTCTGTCGGGCCCTGTAGGGCCCTGTCGGGCTCTGTCGGGCTCTGTCGGGCTCTACTGCGCCCTGTCGGGCCCTGTCGGGCTCTGTCGGGCTCTGTCGGGCTCTACTGGGCTCTGTCGGGCTCTGTCGGGCTCTGTCGGGCCCTGTCGCGCTCTACTGGGCTCTGTCGGGCTCTGTCGGGCTCTGTCGGGCTCTGTCGGGCCCTGTCGCGCTCTACTGGGCTCTGTCGGGCTCTGTCGGGCCCTGTCGGGCTCTGTCGGGCTCTACTGGGCTCTGTCGGGCTCTGTCGGGCTCTGTCGGGCCCTGTCGGGCTCTGTCGGGCTCTGTCGGGCTCTGTCGGGCCCTAGTCGGGCTCTGTCGGGCCCTGTCGGGCTCTGTCGGGCTCTACTGGGCTCCGTCGGGCTCTGTCGGGCCCTGTCGGGCCCTGTCGGGCTCTGTCGGGCTCTGTCGGGCTCTGTCGGGCCCTGTCGGGCTCTGTCGGGCTCTACTGGGAACTGTCGGGCCCTGTCGGGCCCTGTCGGGCTCTGTCGGGCCCTGTCGGGCCCTGTCGGGATCTGTTGGGCTCTGTCGGGCTCTACTGGGCTCTGTCGGGCTCTACTGGGCTCTACTAGGCCCTGTCGGGCTCTGTCGGGCTCTGTCGGGCTCTGTCGGGCCCTGTCGGGCTCTGTCGGGCTGTGTCGGGCCCTGTCGGGCCCTGTCAGGCTCTGTTGGTGTCTGTCGGGCTCTGTCGGGCTCTGTCGGGCTCTGTCGGGCTCTACTGTGCTCTGTCGGGCTCTGTCGGGCCCTGTCGGGCTCTGTCGGGCTCTGTCGGGCTCTGTCGGGCTCTCTCGGGCCCTGTCGGGCTCTACTGGGCTCTGTCGGGCTCTGTCGGGCCCTGTCGGGCCCTGTCGGGCTCTGTCGGGCTCTGTCGGGCTCTGTCGGGCTCTACTGGGCTCTGTCGGGCTCTGTCGGGCCCTGTAGGGCCCTGTCGGGCTCTGTCGGGCTCTGTCGGGCTCTACTGCGCCCTGTCAGGCCCTGTCGGGCTCTGTCGGGCTCTGTCGGGCTCTACTGGGCTCTGTCGGGCTCTGTCGGGCTCTGTCGGGCCCTGTCGCGCTCTACTGGGCTCTGTCGGGCTCTGTCGGGCCCTGTCGGGCTCTGTCGGGCTCTGTCGGGCTCTGTCGGGCTCTGTCGGGCCCTGTCGGGCTCTGTCGGGCTCTGTCGGGCCCTGTCGGGCTCTGTCGGGCCCTGTCGGGCTCTGTCGGGCCCTGTCGGGCTCTGTCGGGCTCTACTGGGCTCCGTCGGGCTCTGTCGGGCCCTGTCGGGCCCTGTCGGGCTCTGTCGGGCTCTGTCGGGCTCTGTCGGGCCCTGTCGGGCTCTGTCGGGCTCTACTGGGAACTGTCGGGCCCTGTCGGGCCCTGTCGGGCTCGGTCGGGCCCTGTCGGGCCCTGTCGGGATCTGTCGGGCTCTGTCGGGCTCTACTGGGCTCTGTCGGGCTCTGTCGGGCCCTGTCGGGCTCTGTCGGGCCCTGTCGAACTCTGTCGGGCTCTGTCGGGCTCTGTCAGGCTCTACTGGGCCCTGTCGGGCTCTGTCGGGCTCTGTCGGGCCCTGTCGGGCCCTGTCGGGCTTTGTCGGGCTCTGTCGAGCTCTGTCGGGCTCTGTGAGGCTCTACTGGGCCCTGTCGGGCTCTGTCGGGCTCTGTCGGGCCCTGTCGGGCTCTGTCGGGCTCTGTCGGGCTCTACTGGGCCCTGTCGGGCTCTGTCGGGCTCTGTCGGGCTCTGTCGGGCTCTACTGGGCTCTGTCGGGCCCTGTCGGGCCCTGTCGGGCCCTGTCGGTCTCTGTCGGGATCTGTCGGGCTCTGTCGGGCTCTGTCGGGCTCTGTCGGGCTCTGTCGGGCTCTACTGGGCTCTGTCGGGCTCTACTGGGCTCTACTAGGCTCTGTCGGGCTCTGTCGGGCTCTGTCGGGCTCTGTCGGGCCCTGTCGGGCTCTGTCGGGCTGTGTCGGGCCCTGTCGGGCCCTGTCAGGCTCTGTTGGTGTCTGTCGGGCTCTGTCGGGCTCTGTCGGGCTCTGTCGGGCTCTACTGGGCTCTACTGTTCCCTGTCGGGCCCTGTCGGGCTCTGTCGGGCTCTGTCGGGCTCTGTCGGGCCCTGTCGGGCCCTGTCGGGCTCTGTCGGGCTCTGTCGGGCTCTAGTGGGCTCTGTCGGGCTCTGTCGGGCTCTGTCGGGCCCTGTCGGGCCCTGTCGGGCTATGTCGGGCTCTGTCGGGTTCTGTCGGGCTCTGTCGGGCTCTGTCGGGCTCTGTCGGGCTCTGTCGGGCTCTACTGGGCTCTGTCGGGCTCTACTGGGCTCTACTAGGCCCTGTCGGGCTCTGTCGGGCTCTGTCGGGCTCTGTCGGGCCCTGTCGGGCTCTGTCGGGCTGTGTCGGGCCCTGTCGGGCCCTGTCAGGCTCTGTTGGTGTCTGTCGGGCTCTGTCAGGCTCTGTCGGGCTCTACTGTGCTCTGTCGGGCTCTGTCGGGCCCTGTCGGGCTCTGTCAGGCTCTGTCGGGCTCTGTCGGGCTCCACTGGGCTCTCTTGGGCCCTGTCGGGCTCTACTGGGCCCTGTCGGGCCCTGTCGGGCCCTGTCGGGCTCTGTCGGGCTCTGTCGGGCTCTGTCGGGCTCTACTGGGCTCTGTCGGGCTCTGTCGGGCCCTGTAGGGCCCTGTCGGGCTCTGTCGGGCTCTGTCGGGCTCTACTGCGCCCTGTCGGGCCCTGTCGGGCTCTGTCGGGCTCTGTCGGGCTCTACTGGGCTCTGTCGGGCTCTGTCGGGCTCTGTCGGGCCCTGTCGCGCTCTACTGGGCTCTGTCGGGCTCTGTCGGGCTCTGTCGGGCTCTGTCGGGCCCTGTCGCGCTCTACTGGGCTCTGTCGGGCTCTGTCGGGCCCTGTCGGGCTCTGTCGGGCCCTGTCGGGCTCTGTCGGGCTCTACTGGGCTCTGTCGGGCTCTGTCGGGCCCTGTCGGGCTCTGTCGGGCTCTGTCGGGCTCTGTCGGGCCCTAGTCGGGCTCTGTCGGGCCCTGTCGGGCTCTGTCGGGCTCTACTGGGCTCCGTCGGGCTCTGTCGGGCCCTGTCGGGCCCTGTCGGGCTCTGTCGGGCTCTGTCGGGCTCTGTCGGGCCCTGTCGGGCTCTGTCGGGCTCTACTGGGAACTGTCGGGCCCTGTCGGGCCCTGTCGGGCTCTGTCGGGCCCTGTCGGGCCCTGTCGGGATCTGTCGGGCTCTGTCGGGCTCTACTGGGCTCTGTCGGGCTCTACTGGGCTCTACTAGGCCCTGTCGGGCTCTGTCGGGCTCTGTCGGGCTCTGTCGGGCCCTGTCGGGCTCTGTCGGGCTGTGTCGGGCCCTGTCGGGCCCTGTCAGGCTCTGTTGGTGTCTGTCGGGCTCTGTCGAGCTCTGTCGGGCTCTGTCGGGCTCTACTGTGCTCTGTCGGGCTCTGTCGGGCCCTGTCGGGCTCTGTCGGGCTCTGTCGGGCTCTGTCGGGCTCTCTCGGGCCCTGTCGGGCTCTACTGGGCTCTGTCGGGCTCTGTCGGGCCCTGTCGGGCTCTGTCGGGCTCTGTCGGGCTCTGTCGGGCTCTACTGGGCTCTGTCGGGCTCTGTCGGGCCCTGTAGGGCCCTGTCGGGCTCTGTCGGGCTCTGTCGGGCTCTACTGCGCCCTGTCAGGCCCTGTCGGGCTCTGTCGGGCTCTGTCGGGCTCTACTGGGCTCTGTCGGGCTCTGTCGGGCTCTGTCGGGCCCTGTCGCGCTCTACTGGGCTCTGTCGGGCTCTGTCGGGCCCTGTCGGGCTCTGTCGGGCTCTGTCGGGCTCTGTCGGGCCCTGTCGGGCTCTGTCGGGCTCTGTCGGGCCCTGTCGGGCTCTGTCGGGCCCTGTCGGGCTCTGTCGGGCTCTACTGGGCTCCGTCGGGCTCTGTCGGGCCCTGTCGGGCCCTGTCGGGCTCTGTCGGGCTCTGTCGGGCTCTGTCGGGCCCTGTCGGGCTCTGTCGGGCTCTACTGGGAACTGTCGGGCCCTGTCGGGCCCTGTCGGGCTCGGTCGGGCCCTGTCGGGCCCTGTCGGGATCTGTCGGGCTCTGTCGGGCTCTACTGGGCTCTGTCGGGCTCTGTCGGGCCCTGTCGGGCTCTGTCGGGCCCTGTCGAACTCTGTCGGGCTCTGTCGGGCTCTGTCAGGCTCTACTGGGCCCTGTCGGGCTCTGTCGGGCTCTGTCGGGCCCTGTCGGGCCCTGTCGGGCTTTGTCGGGCTCTGTCGAGCTCTGTCGGGCTCTGTGAGGCTCTACTGGGCCCTGTCGGGCTCTGTCGGGCTCTGTCGGGCCCTGTCGGGCTCTGTCGGGCTCTGTCGGGCTCTGTCGGGCTCTACTGGGCCCTGTCGGGCTCTGTCGGGCTCTGTCGGGCTCTGTCGGGCTCTACTGGGCTCTGTCGGGCCCTGTCGGGCCCTGTCGGGCCCTGTCGGTCTCTGTCGGGATCTGTCGGGCTCTGTCGGGCTCTGTCGGGCTCTGTCGGGCTCTACTGGGCTCTGTCGGGCTCTACTGGGCTCTACTAGGCTCTGTCGGGCTCTGTCGGGCTCTGTCGGGCTCTGTCGGGCCCTGTCGGGCTCTGTCGGGCTGTGTCGGGCCCTGTCGGGCCCTGTCAGGCTCTGTTGGTGTCTGTCGGGCTCTGTCGGGCTCTGTCGGGCTCTGTCGGGCTCTACTGGGTTCTACTGTTCCCTGTCGGGCCCTGTCGGGCTCTGTCGGGCTCTGTCGGGCTCTGTCGGGCCCTGTCGGGCCCTGTCGGGCTCTGTCGGGCTCTACTGGGCTCTGTCGGGCTCTGTCGGGCTCTGTCGGGCCCTGTCGCGCTCTACTGGGCTCTGTCGGGCTCTGTCGGGCCCTGTCGGGCTCTGTCGGGCTCTGTCGGGCTCTGTCGGGCTCTGTCGGGCCCTGTCGGGCTCTGTCGGGCTCTGTCGGGCCCTGTCGGGCTCTGTCGGGCCCTGTCGGGCTCTGTCGGGCCCTGTCGGGCTCTGTCGGGCTCTACTGGGCTCCGTCGGGCTCTGTCGGGCCCTGTCGGGCCCTGTCGGGCTCTGTCGGGCTCTGTCGGGCTCTGTCGGGCCCTGTCGGGCTCTGTCGGGCTCTACTGGGAACTGTCGGGCCCTGTCGGGCCCTGTCGGGCTCGGTCGGGCCCTGTCGGGCCCTGTCGGGATCTGTCGGGCTCTGTCGGGCTCTACTGGGCTCTGTCGGGCTCTGTCGGGCCCTGTCGGGCTCTGTCGGGCCCTGTCGAACTCTGTCGGGCTCTGTCGGGTTCTGTCAGGCTCTACTGGGCCCTGTCGGGCTCTGTCGGGCTCTGTCGGGCCCTGTCGGGCCCTGTCGGGCTTTGTCGGGCTCTGTCGAGCTCTGTCGGGCTCTGTGAGGCTCTACTGGGCCCTGTCGGGCTCTGTCGGGCTCTGTCGGGCCCTGTCGGGCTCTGTCGGGCTCTGTCGGGCTCTGTCGGGCTCTACTGGGCCCTGTCGGGCTCTGTCGGGCTCTGTCGGGCTCTGTCGGGCTCTACTGGGCTCTGTCGGGCCCTGTCGGGCCCTGTCGGGCCCTGTCGGTCTCTGTCGGGATCTGTCGGGCTCTGTCGGGCTCTGTCGGGCTCTGTCGGGCTCTGTCGGGCTCTACTGGGCTCTGTCGGGCTCTACTGGGCTCTACTAGGCTCTGTCGGGCTCTGTCGGGCTCTGTCGGGCTCTGTCGGGCTCTGTCGGGCCCTGTCGGGCTCTGTCGGGCTGTGTCGGGCCCTGTCGGGCCCTGTCAGGCTCTGTTGGTGTCTGTCGGGCTCTGTCGGGCTCTGTCGGGCTCTGTCGGGCTCTACTGGGCTCTACTGTTCCCTGTCGGGCCCTGTCGGGCTCTGTCGGGCTCTGTCGGGCTCTGTCGGGCCCTGTCGGGCCCTGTCGGGCTCTGTCGGGCTCTGTCGGGCTCTAGTGGGCTCTGTCGGGCTCTGTCGGGCTCTGTCGGGCCCTGTCGGGCCCTGTCGGGCTATGTCGGGCTCTGTCGGGTTCTGTCGGGCTCTGTCGGGCTCTGTCGGGCTCTGTCGGGCTCTACTGGGCTCTACTGTTCCCTGTCGGGCCCTGTCGGGCTCTGTCGGGCTCTCTCGGGCTCTGTCGGGCTCTGTCGGGCTCTGTCGGGCCCTGTCGGGCTCTGTCGGGCTCTGTCGGGCTCTGTCGGGCTCTGTCGGGTCCTGTCGGGCCCTGTCGGGCTCTGTCGGGTTCTGTCGGGCTCTGTCGGGCTCTGTCGGGCCCTGTCGGGCTCTGTCGGGCTCTGTCAGGCTCTGTCGGGCCCTGTCGGGCTCTGTCGGGCTCTGTCGGGCTCTGTCGGGCTCTACTGGGCTCTGTCGGGCTCTACTGGGCTCTACTAGGCCCTGTCGGGCTCTGTCGGGCTCTGTCGGGCTCTGTCGGGCCCTGTCGGGCTCTGTCGGGCTGTGTCGGGCCCTGTCGGGCCCTGTCAGGCTCTGTTGGTGTCTGTCGGGCTCTGTCGGGCTCTGTCGGGCTCTACTGTGCTCTGTCGGGCTCTGTCGGGCCCTGTCGGGCTCTGTCGGGCTCTGTCGGGCTCTGTCGGGCTCCACTGGGCTCTCTCGGGCCCTGTCGGGCTCTACTGGGCCCTGTCGGGCCCTGTCGGGCCCTGTCGGGCTCTGTCGGGCTCTGTCGGGCTCTGTCGGGCTCTACTGGGCTCTGTCGGGCTCTGTCGGGCCCTGTAGGGCCCTGTCGGGCTCTGTCGGGCTCTGTCGGGCTCTACTGCGCCCTGTCGGGCCCTGTCGGGCTCTGTCGGGCTCTGTCGGGCTCTACTGGGCTCTGTCGGGCTCTGTCGGGCTCTGTCGGGCTCTGTCGGGCCCTGTCGCGCTCTACTGGGCTCTGTCGGGCTCTGTCGGGCTCTGTCGGGCTCTGTCGGGCCCTGTCGCGCTCTACTGGGCTCTGTCGGGCTCTGTCGGGCCCTGTCGGGCTCTGTCGGGCCCTGTCGGGCTCTGTCGGGCTCTACTGGGCTCTGTCGGGCTCTGTCGGGCTCTGTCGGGCCCTGTCGGGCTCTGTCGGGCTCTGTCGGGCTCTGTCGGGCCCTAGTCGGGCTCTGTCGGGCCCTGTCGGGCTCTGTCGGGCTCTACTGGGCTCCGTCGGGCTCTGTCGGGCCCTGTCGGGCCCTGTCGGGCTCTGTCGGGCTCTGTCGGGCTCTGTCGGGCCCTGTCGGGCTCTGTCGGGCTCTACTGGGAACTGTCGGGCCCTGTCGGGCCCTGTCGGGCTCTGTCGGGCCCTGTCGGGCCCTGTCGGGATCTGTCGGGCTCTGTCGGGCTCTACTGGGCTCTGTCGGGCTCTACTGGGCTCTACTAGGCCCTGTCGGGCTCTGTCGGGCTCTGTCGGGCTCTGTCGGGCCCTGTCGGGCTCTGTCGGGCTGTGTCGGGCCCTGTCGGGCCCTGTCAGGCTCTGTTGGTGTCTGTCGGGCTCTGTCGAGCTCTGTCGGGCTCTGTCGGGCTCTACTGTGCTCTGTCGGGCTCTGTCGGGCCCTGTCGGGCTCTGTCGGGCTCTGTCGGGCTCTGTCGGGCTCTCTCGGGCCCTGTCGGGCTCTACTGGGCTCTGTCGGGCTCTGTCGGGCCCTGTCGGGCTCTGTCGGGCTCTGTCGGGCTCTGTCGGGCTCTACTGGGCTCTGTCGGGCTCTGTCGGGCCCTGTAGGGCCCTGTCGGGCTCTGTCGGGCTCTGTCGGGCTCTACTGCGCCCTGTCAGGCCCTGTCGGGCTCTGTCGGGCTCTGTCGGGCTCTACTGGGCTCTGTCGGGCTCTGTCGGGCTCTGTCGGGCCCTGTCGCGCTCTACTGGGCTCTGTCGGGCTCTGTCGGGCCCTGTCGGGCTCTGTCGGGCTCTGTCGGGCTCTGTCGGGCCCTGTCGGGCTCTGTCGGGCTCTGTCGGGCCCTGTCGGGCTCTGTCGGGCTCTACTGGGCTCCGTCGGGCTCTGTCGGGCCCTGTCGGGCCCTGTCGGGCTCTGTCGGGCTCTGTCGGGCTCTGTCGGGCCCTGTCGGGCTCTGTCGGGCTCTACTGGGAACTGTCGGGCCCTGTCGGGCCCTGTCGGGCTCGGTCGGGCCCTGTCGGGCCCTGTCGGGATCTGTCGGGCTCTGTCGGGCTCTACTGGGCTCTGTCGGGCTCTGTCGGGCCCTGTCGGGCTCTGTCGGGCCCTGTCGAACTCTGTCGGGCTCTGTCGGGCTCTGTCAGGCTCTACTGGGCCCTGTCGGGCTCTGTCGGGCTCTGTCGGGCCCTGTCGGGCCCTGTCGGGCTTTGTCGGGCTCTGTCGAGCTCTGTCGGGCTCTGTGAGGCTCTACTGGGCCCTGTCGGGCTCTGTCGGGCTCTGTCGGGCCCTGTCGGGCTCTGTCGGGCTCTGTCGGGCTCTGTCGGGCTCTACTGGGCCCTGTCGGGCTCTGTCGGGCTCTGTCGGGCTCTGTCGGGCTCTACTGGGCTCTGTCGGGCCCTGTCGGGCCCTGTCGGGCCCTGTCGGGCCCTGTCAGGCTCTGTTGGTGTCTGTCGGGCTCTGTCGGGCTCTGTCGGGCTCTGTCGGGCTCTACTGGGCTCTACTGTTCCCTGTCGGGCCCTGTCGGGCTCTGTCGGGCTCTGTCGGGCTCTGTCGGGCCCTGTCGGGCCCTGTCGGGCTCTGTCGGGCTCTGTCGGGCTCTAGTGGGCTCTGTCGGGCCCTGTCGGGCCCTGTCGGGCCCTGTCGGGCCCTGTCGGGCTCTGTCGGGTTCTGTCGGGCTCTGTCGGGCTCTGTCGGGCTCTGTCGGGCTCTACTGGGCTCTACTGTTCCCTGTCGGGCCCTGTCGGGCTCTGTCGGGCTCTCTTGGGCTCTGTCGGGCTCTGTCGGGCTCTACTGGGCCCTGTCGGGCTCTGTCGGGCTCTGTTGGGCTCTGTCGGGCCCTGTCGGGCCCTGTCGGGCCCTGTCGGGCTCTGTCGGGTTCTGTCGGGCTCTGTCGGGCTCTGTCGGGCCCTGTCGGGCTCTGTCGGGCTCTGTCGGGCCCTGTCGGGCTCTGTCGGGCTCTGTCGGGCTCTGTCGGGCTCTACTGGGCTCTGTCGGGCTCTACTGGGCTCTACTAGGCCCTGTCGGGCTCAGTCGGGCTCTGTCGGGCTCTGTCGGGCCCTGTCGGGCTCTGTCGGGCTGTGTCGGGCCCTGTCGGGCCCTGTCAGGCTCTGTTGGTGTCTGTCGGGCTCTGTCGGGCTCTGTCGGGCTCTACTGTGCTCTGTCGGGCTCTGTCGGGCCCTGTCGGGCTCTGTCGGGCTCTGTCGGGCTCTACTGGGCTCTGTCGGGCCCTGTCGGGCCCTGTCGGGCTCTGTCGGGCTCTGTCGGGCCCTGTCGGGCTCTGTCGGGCTCTGTCGGGCTCTGTCGGGCTCTACTGGGCTCTGTCGGGCTCTGTCGGGCCCTGTAGGGCCCTGTCGGGCTCTGTCGGGCTCTGTCGGGCTCTACTGCGCCCTGTCGGGCCCTCTCGGGCTCTGTCGGGCTCTGTCGGGCTCTACTGGGCTCTGTCGGGCTCTGTCGGGCTCTGTCGGGCTCTGTCGGGCCCTGTCGCGCTCTACTGGGCTCTGTCGGGCTCTGTCGGGCCCTGTCGGGCTCTGTCGGGCCCTGTCGGGCTCTGTCGGGCTCTACTGGGCTCTGTCGGGCCCTGTCGGGCTCTGTCGGGCCCTGTCGGGCTCTGTCGGGCTCTGTCGGGCTCTGTCGGGCCCTGTCGGGCTCTGTCGGGCCCTGTCGGGCTCTGTCGGGCTCTACTGGGCTCCGTCGGGCCCTGTCGGGCCCTGTCGGGCTCTGTCGGGCTCTGTCGGGCTCTGTCGGGCCCTGTCGGGCTCTGTCGGGCTCTACTGGGAACTGTCGGGCCCTGTCGGGCCCTGTCGGGCTCTGTCGGGCTCTGTCGGGCCCTGTCGGGCCCTGTCGGGATCTGTCGGGCTCTGTCGGGCTCTACTGGGCTCTGTCGGGCTCTACTGGGCTCTACTAGGCCCTGTCGGGCTCTGTCGGGCTCTGTCGGGCTCTGTCGGGCCCTGTCGGGCTCTGTCGGGCTGTGTCGGGCCCTGTCGGGCCCTGTCAGGCTCTGTTGGTGTCTGTCGGGCTCTGTCGGGCTCTGTCGGGCTCTGTCGGGCTCTACTGTGCTCTGTCGGGCTCTGTCGGGCCCTGTCGGGCTCTGTCGGGCTCTGTCGGGCTCTGTCGGGCCCTGTCGGGCTCTACTGGGCTCTGTCGGGCTCTGTCGGGCCCTGTCGGGCTCTGTCGGGCTCTGTCGGGCTTTGTCGGGCTCTACTGGGCTCTGTCGGGCTCTGTCGGGCCCTGTAGGGCCCTGTCGGGCTCTGTCGGGCTCTGTCGGGCTCTACTGCGCCCTGTCGGGCCCTGTCGGGCTCTGTCGGGCTCTGTCGGGCTCTACTGGGCTCTGTCGGGCTCTGTCGGGCTCTGTCGGGCCCTGTCGCGCTCTACTGGGCTCTGCCGGGCCCTGTCGGGCTCTGTCGGGCTCTGTCGGGCTCTGTTGGGCTCTGTTGGGCTCTGTCGGGCTCTGTCGGGCCCTGTCGGGCCCTGTCGGGCTCTGTCGGGTTCTGTCGGGCTCTGTCGGGCTCTGTCGGGCTCTGTCGGGCCCTGTCGGGCTCTGTCGGGCTCTGTCGGGCTCTACTGGGCTCTGTCGGGCCCTGTCGGGCCCTGTCGGGCTCTGTCGGGCTCTGTCGGGCTCTGTCGGGCTCTACTGGGCTCTGTCGGGCTCTACTGGGCTCTACTAGGCCCTGTCGGGCTCTGTCGGGCTCTGTCGGGCTCTGTCGGGCCCTGTCGGGCTCTGTCGGGCTGTGTCGGGCCCTGTCGGGCCCTGTCAGGCTCTGTTGGTGTCTGTCGGGCTCTGTCGGGCTCTGTCGGGCTCTGTCGGGCTCTACTGGGCTCTACTGTTCCCTGTCGGGCCCTGTCGGGCTCTGTCGGGCCCTGTCGGGCCCTGTCGGGCCCTGTCGGGCCCTGTCGGGCTCTGTCGGGCTCTGTCGGGCTCTAGTAGGCTCTGTCGGGCCCTGTCGGGCCCTGTCGGGCCCTGTCGGGCTCTGTCGGGCTCTGTCGGGCTCTGTCGGGCTCTACTGGGCTCTACTGTTCCCTGTCGGGCCCTGTCGGGCTCTGTCGGGCTCTCTCGGGCTCTGTCGGGCTCTGTCGGGCTCTACTGGGCCCTGTCGGGCTCTGTCGGGCTCTGTTGGGCTCTGTCGGGCCCTGTCGGGCCCTGTCGGGCTCTGTCGGGCTCTGTCGGGCTCTGTCGGGCTCTGTCGGGCCCTGTCGGGCTCTGTCGGGCTCTGTCGGGCTCTGTCGGGCCCTGTCGGGCTCTGTCGGGCTCTGTCGGGCTCTGTCGTGCTCTACTGGGCTCTGTCGGGCTCTACTGGGCTCTACTAGGCTCTGTCGGGCTCTGTCGGGCCCTGTCGGGCTCTGTCGGGCTGTGTCGGGCCCTGTCGGGCCCTGTCAGGCTCTGTTGGTGTCTGTCGGGCTCTGTCGGGCTCTGTCGGGCTCTGTCGGGCTCTACTGTGCTCTGTCGGGCTCTGTCGGGCCCTGTCGGGCTCTGTCGGGCTCTGTCGGGCTCTGTCGGGCTCTGTAGGGCTCTGTCGGGCCCTGTCGGGCTCTACTGGCCTCTGTCGGGCTCTGTCGGGCTCTGTCGGGCCCTGTCGGGCTCTGTCGGGCTCTGTCGGGCTCTGTCGGGCTCTACTGGGCTCTGTCGGGCTCTGTCGGGCCCTGTAGGGCCCTGTCGGGCTCTGTCGGGCTCTGTCGGGCTCTACTGCGCCCTGTCGGGCCCTGTCGGGCTCTGTCGGGCTCTGTCGGGCTCTACTGGGCTCTGTCGGGCTCTGTCGGGCCCTGTCGGGCTCTGTCGGGCCCTGTCGCGCTCTACTGGGCTCTGTCGGGCCCTGTCGGGCTCTGTCGGGCCCTGTCGGGCTCTGTCGGGCTCTACTGGGCTCTGTCGGGCTCTGTCGGGCTCTGTCGGGCCCTGTCGGGCTCTGTCGGGCTCTGTCGGGCTCTGTCGGGCTCTGTCGGGCCCTGTCGGACTCTGTCGGGCCCTGTCGGGCTCTGTCGGGCTCTACTGGGCTCTGTCGGGCTCTGTCGGGCTCTGTCGGGCCCTGTCGGGCTCTGTCGGGCCCTGTCGGACTCTGTCGGGCTCTGTCGGGCTCTGTCAGGCTCTACTGGGCCCTGTCGGGCTCTATCGGGCACTGTCGGGCTCTTTCGGGCTCTGTCGGGCTCTGTCGGGCCCTGTCGGGCCCTGTCTGGCTTTGTCGGGCTCTGTCGAGCTCTGTCGGGCTCTGTGAGGCTCTACTGGGCCCTGTCGGGCTCTGTCGGGCTCTGTCGGGCCCTGTCGGGCTCTGTCGGGCTCTGTCGGGCTCTGTCGGGCTCTACTGGGCCCTGTCGGGCTCTGTCGGGCTCTGTCGGGCTCTGTCGGGCTCTACTGGGCTCTGTCGGGCCCTGTCGGGCCCTGTCGGGCCCTGTCGGTCTCTGTCGGGCTCTGTCGGGCTCTGTCGGGCTCTGTCGGGCCCTGTCGAGCTCTGTCGGGCTCTGTCGGGCTCTGTCGGGCTCTGTCGGGCTCTGTCGGGTTCTGTCGGGCTCTGTCGGGCCCTGTCGGGCCCTGTCGGGCTCTGTCGGGCCCTGTCGGGCTCTGTCGGGCTCTGTCGGGCTCTGTCGGGCTCTACTGGGCTCTGTCGGGTTCTACTGGGCTCTACTGGGCCCTGTCGGGCTCTGTCGGGCTCTGTCGGGCTCTACTGGGCTCTGTCGGGCTCTACTGTGCTCTGTCGGGCTCGGTCGGGCCCTGTCGGGCTCTGTCGGGCTCTGTCGGGCTCTACTGGGCTCTCTCGGGCTCTGTCGGGCCCTGTCGGGCTCTGTCGGGCTCTTTCGGGCTCTGTCGGGCTCTACTGGTCTCTGTCGGGCTCTGTCGGGCCCTGTCGGGCCCTGTCGGGCTCTGTCGGGCTCTGTCGGACCCTGTCGGGCCCTGTCGGGCTCTGTCGGGCTCTGTCGGGCTCTACTGGGCCCTGTCGGGCTCTGTCGGGCTCTACTGGGCTCTGTCGGGCCCTGTCGGGCCCTGTCGGGCTCTGTCGGGCTCTGTCGGGCTCTGTCGGGCTCTACTGGGCTCTGTCGGGCTCTACTGGGCTCTACTAGGCCCTGTCGGGCTCTGTCGGGCTCTGTCGGGGTCTGTCGGGCCCTGTCGGGCTCTGTCGGGCTGTGTCGGGCCCTGTCGGGCCCTGTCAGGCTCTGTTGGTGTCTGTCGGGCTCTGTCGGGCTCTGTCGGGCTCTACTGGGCTCTACTGTTCCCTGTCGGGCCCTGTCGGGCTCTGTCGGGCTCTGTCGGGCTCTGTCGGGCTCTGTCGGGCTCTAGTGGGCTCTGTCGGGCTCTGTCGGGCCCTGTCGGTCTCTGTCGGGCTCTGTCGGGTTCTGTCGGGCTCTGTCGGGCTCTGTCGGGCTCTGTCGGGCTCTGTCGGGCTCTACTGGGCTCTACTGTTCCCTGTCGGGCCCTGTCGGGCTCTGTCGGGCTCTCTCGGGCTCTGTCGGGCTCTGTCGGGCTCTACTGGGCCCTGTCGGGCTCTGTCGGGCTCTGTCGGGCTCTGTCGGGCTCTGTCTGGCCCTGTCGGGCCCTGTCGGGCTCTGTCGGGTTCTGTCGGGCTCTGTCGGGCTCTGTCGGGCCATGTCGGGCTCTGTCGGGCTCTGTCGGGCTCTGTCGGGCTCTGCTGGGCTCTGTCGGGCCCTGTCGGGCCCTGTCGGGCTCTGTCGGGCTCTGTCGGGCTCTGTCGGGCTCTACTGGGCTCTGTCGGGCTCTACTGGGCTCTACTAGGCCCTGTCGGGCTCTTTCGTTCTCTGTCGGGCTCTGTCGGGCCCTGTCGGGCTCTGTCGGGCTGTGTCGGGCCCTGTCGGGCCCTGTCAGGCTCTGTTGGTGTCTGTCGGGCTCTGTCAGGCTCTGTCGGGCTCTGTCGGGCTCTACTGGGCTCTGTCGGGCCCTGTCGGGCCCTGTCGGGCTCTGTCGGGCTCTGTCGGGCTCTGTCGGGCTCTGTAGGGCTCTGTCGGGCCCTGTCGGGCTCTACTGGGCTCTGTCGGGCTCTGTCGGGCCCTCTCGGGCTCTGTCGGGCTCTGTCGGGCTCTCTCGGGCTCTACTGGGCTCTGTCGGGCTCTGTCGGGCCCTGTAGGGCCCTGTCGGGCTCTGTCGGGCTCTGTCGGGCTCTACTGCGCCCTGTCGGGTCCTGTCGGGCTCTGTCGGGCTCTGTCGGGCTCTACTGGGCTCTGTCGGGCTCTGTCGGGCTCTGTCGGGCTCTGTCGGGCCCTGTCGCGCTCTACTGGGCTCTGTCGGGCTCTGTCGGGCCCTGTCGGGCTCTGTCGGGCCCTGTCGGGCTCTGTCGGGCTCTACTGGGCTCTGTCGGGCTCTGTCGGGCCCTGTCGGGCCCTGTCGGGCTCTGTCGGGCTCTGTCTGGCTCTGTCGGGCTCTGTCGGGCCCTGTCGGGCTCTGTCGGGCCCTGTCGGGCTCTGTCGGGCTCTACTGGGCTCCGTCGGGCTCTGTCGGGCCCTGTCGGGCCCTGTCGGGCTCTGTCGGGCTCTGTCGGGCTCTGTCGGGCCCTGTCGGGCTCTGTCGGGCTCTACTGGGAACTGTCGGGCCCTGTCGGGCTCTGTCGGGCCCTGTCGGGCCCTGTCGGGATCTGTCGGGCTCTGTCGGGCTCTACTGGGCTCTGTCGGGCTCTGTCGGGCCCTGTCGGGCTCTGTCGGGCCCTGTCGGACTCTGTCGGGCTCTGTCGGGCTCTGTCAGGCTCTACTGGGCCCTGTCGGGCTCTATCGGGCACTGTCGGGCTCTTTCGGGCCCTGTCGGGCTCTGTCGGGCCCTGTCGGGCCCTGTCGGGCTTTGTCGGGCTCTGTCGAGCTCTGTCGGGCTCTGTGAGGCTCTACTGGGCCCTGTCGGGCTCTGTCGGGGCCTGTCGGGCCCTGTCGGGCTCTGTCGGGCTCTGTCGGGCCCTGTCGGGCTCTACTGGGCCCTGTCGGGCTCTGTCGGGCTCTGTCGGGCTCTGTCGGGCTCTACTGGGCTCTGTCGGGCCCTGTCGGGCCCTGTCGGTCTCTGTCGGGCTCTGTCGGGCTCTGTCGGGCTCTGTCGGGCCCTGTCGAGCTCTGTCGGGCTCTGTCGGGCTCTGTCAGGCTCTACTGGGCTCTGTCGGGTTCTGTCGGGCTCTGTCGGGCTCTGTCGGGCCCTGTCGGGCCCTGTCGGGCTCTGTCGGGCTCTGTCGGGCTCTGTCGGGCTCTACTGGGCTCTGTCGGGTTCTACTGGGCTCTACTGGGCCCTGTCGGGCTCTGTCGGGCTCTGTCGGGCTCTACTGGGCTCTGTCGGGCTCTACTGTGCTCTGTCGGGCTCGGTCGGGCCCTGTCGGGCTCTGTCGGGCTCTGTCGGGCTCTACTGGGCTCTCTCGGGCCCTGTCGGGCCCTGTCGGGCTCTGTCGGGCTCTTTCGGGCTCTGTCGGGCTCTACTGGTCTCTGTCGGGCTCTGTCGGGCCCTGTCGGGCCCTGTCGGGCTCTGTCGGGCTCTGTCGGACCCTGTCGGGCCCTGTCGGGCTCTGTCGGGCTCTTTCGGGCTCTACTGGGCCCTGTCGGGCTCTGTCGGGCCCTGTTGGGCTCTGTCGGGCTCTGTCGAGCTCTACTGGGCTCTGTCGGGCTCTGTCGGGCCCTGTCGGGCTCTGTCGGGCTCTGTCGGGCTCCACTGGGCCCTGTCGGGCCCTGTCGGGCTCTGTCGGGCTCTGTCGGGCTCTGTCGGGCCCTGTCGGGCTCTGTCGGGCTCTGTCGGGCCCTGTCGGGCTTTGTCGGGCTCTGTCGGGCTCTGTCGGGCTCTGTCGGGCTCTACTGGGCCCTGTCGGGCTCTGTCGGGCCCTGTCGGGCTCTGTCGGGCTCTGTCGGGCTCTGTCGGGCTCTGTCGGGCTCTACTGGGCTCTACTGTTCCCTGTCGGGCCCTGTCGGGCTCTGTCGGGTTCTGTCGGGCTCTGTCGGGCCCTGTCGGGCCCTGTCGGGCTCTGTCGGGCTCTGTCGGGCTCTAGTGGGCTCTGTCGGGCTCTGTCGGGCCCTGTCAGGCCCTGTCGGGCTCTGTCGGGCTCTGTCGGGTTCTGTCGGGCTCTGTCGGGCTCTGTCGGGCTCTGTCGGGCTCTACTGGGCTCTACTGTTCCCTGTCGGGCCCTGTCGGGCTCTGTCGGGCTCTCTCGGGCTCTGTCGGGCTCTGTCGGGCTCTACTGGGCCCTGTCGGGCTCTGTCGGGATCTGTTGGGCTCTGTCGGGCTCTGTCGGGCCCTGTCGGGCCCTGTCGGGCTCTGTCGGGTTCTGTCGGGCTCTGTCGGGCTCTGTCGGGCCCTGTCGGGCCCTGTCGGGCTCTGTCGGGCTCTGTCGGGCTCTATCGGACTCTACTGGGCTCTGTCGGGCCCTGTCGGGCCCTGTCGGGCTCTGTCGGGCTCTGTCGGGCTCTGTCGGGCTCTACTGGGCTCTGTCGGGCTCTACTGGGCTCTACTAGGCCCTGTCGGGCTCTGTCGGGCTCTGTCGGGCTCTGTCGGGCCCTGTCGGGCTCTGTCGGGCTGTGTCGGGCCCTGTCGGGCCCTGTCAGGCTCTGTTGGTGTCTGTCGGGCTCTGTCGGGCTCTGTCGGGCTCTGTCGGGCTCTACTGTGCTCTGTCGGGCTCTGTCGGGCCCTGTCGGGCTCTGCGGGCTCTGTCGGGCTCTGTCGGGCTCTGTCGGGCTCTGTAGGGCTCTGTCGGGCCCTGTCGGGCTCTACTGGGCTCTGTCGGGCTCTGTCGGGCCCTGTCGGGCTCTGTCGGGCTCTGTCGGGCTCTGTCGGGCTCTACTGGGCTCTGTCGGGCTCTGTCGGGCCCTGTAGGGCCATGTCGGGCTCTGTCGGGCTCTGTCGGGCTCTACTGCGCCCTGTCGGGCCCTGTCGGGCTCTGTCGGGCTCTGTCGGGCTCTACTGGGCTCTGTCGGGCTCTGTCGGGCTCTGTCGGGCTCTGTCGGGCCCTGTCGCGCTCTACTGGGCTCTGTCGGGCCCTGTCGGGCCCTGTCGGGCTCTGTCCGGCCCTGTCGGGCTCTGTCGGGCTCTACTGGGCTCTGTCGGGCCCTGTCGGGCTCTGTCGGGCCCTGTCGGGCTCTGTCGGGCTCTGTCGGGCCCTGTCGGGCTCTGTCAAGCCCTGTCGGGCTCTGTCGGGCTCTACTGGGCTCCGTCGGGCTCTGTCGGGCCCTGTCGGGCCCTGTCGGGCTCTGTCGGGCTCTGTCGGGCTCTGTCGGGCCCTGTCGGGCTCTGTCGGGCTCTACTGGGAACTGTCGGGCCCTGTCGGGCCCTGTCGGGCTCTGTCGGGCCCTGTCGGGCCCTGTCGGGATCTGTCGGGCTCTGTCGGGCTCTACTGGGCTCTGTCGGGCTCTGTCGGGCCCTGTCGGGCTCTGTCGGGCCCTGTCGGACTCTGTCGGGCTCTGTCGGGCTCTGTCAGGCTCTACTGGGCCCTGTCGGGCTCTATCGGGCACTGTCGGGCTCTTTCGGGCCCTGTCGGGCTCTGTCGGGCCCTGTCGGGCCCTGTCGGGCTTTGTCGGGCTCTGTCGAGCTCTGTCGGGCTCTGTGAGGCTCTACTGGGCCCTGTCGGGCTCTGTCGGGCTCTGTCGGGCCCTGTCGGGCTCTGTCGGGCTCTACTGGGCCCTGTCGGGCCCTGTCGGGCTCTGTCGGGCTCTGTCGGGCTCTGTCGGGCCCTGTCGGGCTCTGTCGGGCTCTGTCGGGTTCTGTCGGGCTCTGTCGGGCCCTGTCGGGCCCTGTCGGGCTCTGTCGGGCTCTGTCGGGCTCTAGTGGGCTCTGTCGGGCTCTGTCGGGCTCTGTCGGGCCCTGTCGGGCCCTGTCGGGCTCTGTCAGGCTCTGTCGGGTTCTGTCGGGCTCTGTCGGGCTCTGTC
The DNA here is from genome assembly GCF_036013445.1 of Caloenas nicobarica. Lineage (NCBI taxonomy): Eukaryota > Metazoa > Chordata > Aves > Columbiformes > Columbidae > Caloenas > Caloenas nicobarica. Next base: position 207,802 of record NW_027016992.1, read on the forward strand.
GGGCTCTGTCGGGCTCTACTGGGCTCTACTGTTCCCTGTCGGGCCCTGTCGGGCTCTGTCGGGCTCTCTCGGGCTCTGTCGGGCTCTGTCGGGCTCTACTGGGCCCTGTCGGGCTCTGTCGGGATCTGTTGGGCTCTGTCGGGCTCTGTCGGGCCCTGTCGGGCCCTGTCGGGCTCTGTCGGGTTCTGTCGGGCTCTGTCGGGCTCTGTCGGGCCCTGTCGGGCCCTGTCGGGCTCTGTCGGGCTCTGTCGGGCTCTATCGGACTCTACTGGGCTCTGTCGGGCTCTGTCGGGCCCTGTCGGGCTCTGTCGGGCCCTGTCGGGCTCTACTGGGCTCTGTCGGGCTCTACTGGGCTCTACTAGGCCCTGTCGGGCTCTGTCGGGCTCTGTCGGGCTCTGTCGGGCCCTGTCGGGCTCTGTCGGGCTGTGTCGGGCCCTGTCGGGCCCTGTCAGGCTCTGTTGGTGTCTGTCGGGCTCTGTCGGGCTCTGTCAAGCTCTGTCGGGCTCTACTGTGCTCTGTCGGGCTCTGTCGGGCCCTGTCGGGCTCTGCGGGCTCTGTCGGGCTCTGTCGGGCTCTGTCGGGCTCTACTGGGCTCTGTCGGGTTCTACTGGGCTCTACTGGGCCCTGTCGGGCTCTGTCGGGCTCTGTCGGGCTCTACTGGGCTCTGTCGGGCTCTACTGTGCTCTGTCGGGCTCGGTCGGGCCCTGTCGGGCTCTGTCGGGCTCTGTCGGGCTCTACTGGGCTCTCTCGGGCTCTGTCGGGCCCTGTCGGGCTCTGTCGGGCTCTTTCGGGCTCTGTCGGGCTCTACTGGTCTCTGTCGGGCCCTGTCGGGCCCTGTCGGGCCCTGTCGGGCTCTGTCGGGCTCTGTCGGACCCTGTCGGGCCCTGTCGGGTTCTGTCGGGCTCTTTCGGGCTCTACTGGGCTCTGTCGGGCTCTGTCGAGCTCTACTGGGCCCTGTCGGGCCCTGTCGGGCCCTGTCGGGCTCTGTCGGGCTCTGTCGGGCTCTACTGGGCCCTGTCGGGCCCTGTCGGGCTCTGTCGGGCTCTGTCGGGCTCTGTCGGGCCCTGTCGGGCTCTGTCGGGCCCTGTCGGGCCCTGTCGAGCTTTGTCGGGCTCTGTCGTGCTCTGTCGGGCTCTGTCGGGCTCTACTGGGCCCTGTCGGGCTCTGTCGGGCCCTGTCGGGCTCTGTCGGGCTCTGTCGGGCTCTGTCGGGCTCTGTCGGGCTCTGTCGGGCTCTACTGGGCTCTACTGTTCCCTGTGGGGCCCTGTCGGGCTCTGTCGGGCTCTGTCGGGCTCTGTCGGGCCCTGTCGGGCCCTGTCGGGCTCTGTCGGGCTCTGTCGGGCTCTAGTGGGCTCTGTCGGGCTCTGTCGGGCTCTGTCGGGTCCTGTCGGGCCCTGTCGGGCTCTGTCGGGCTCTGTCGGGTTCTGTCGGGCTCTGTCGGGCTCTGTCGGGCTCTGTCGGGCTCTACTGGGCTCTACTGTTCCCTGTCGGGCCCTGTCGGGCTCTGTCGGGCTCTCTCGGGCTCTGTCGGGCTCTGTCGGGCTCTACTGGGCCCTGTCGCGCTCTGTCGGGCTCTCTGGGCTCTGTCGAGCTCTGTCGGGCCCTGTCGGGCCCTGTCGGGCTCTGTCGGGTTCTGTCGGGCTCTGTCGGGCTCTGTCGGGCCCTGTCGGGCTCTGTCGGGCTCTGTCGGGCTCTGTCGGGCTCTACTGGGCTCTGTCGGGCCCTGTCGGGCCCTGTCGGGCTCTGTCGGGCTCTGTCGGGCTCTGTCGGGCTCTACTGGGCTCTGTCGGGCTCTACTGGGCTCTACTAGGCCCTGTCGGGCTCTGTCGGGCTCTGTCGGGCTCTGTCGGGCTCTGTCGGGCTCTGTCGGGCCCTGTCGGGCTCTGTCGGGCTGTGTCGGGCCCTGTCGGGCCCTGTCAGGCTCTGTTGGTGTCTGTCGGGCTCTGTCGGGCTCTGTCGGGCTCTACTGGGCTCTGTCGGGCTCTGTCGGGCCCTGTCGGGCTCTGTCGGGCTCTGTCGGGCTCTGTCGGGCTTTGTCGGGCTCTACTGGGCTCTGTCGGGCTCTACTGGGCTCTGTCGGGCTCTGTCGGGCCCTGTAGGGCCCTGTCGGGCTCTGTCGGGCTCTACTGCGCCCTGTCGGGCCCTGTCGGGCTCTGTCGGGCTCTGTCGGGCTCTACTGGGCTCTGTCGGGCTCTGTCGGGCTCTGTCGGGCTCTGTCGGGCCCTGTCGGGCTCTACTGGGCTCTGTCGGGCTCTGTCGGGCCCTGTCGGGCTCTGTCGGGCTGTGTCGGGCCCTGTCGGGCCCTGTCAGGCTCTGTTGGTGTCTGTCGGGCTCTGTCGGGCTCTGTCGGGCTCTACTGGGCTCTGTCGGGCTCTGTCGGGCCCTGTCGGGCTCTGTCGGGCTCTGTCGGGCTCTGTCGGGCTTTGTCGGGCTCTACTGGGCTCTGTCGGGCTCTACTGGGCTCTGTCGGGCTCTGTCGGGCCCTGTAGGGCCCTGTCGGGCTCTGTCGGGCTCTACTGCGCCCTGTCGGGCCCTGTCGGGCTCTGTCGGGCTCTGTCGGGCTCTACTGGGCTCTGTCGGGCTCTGTCGGGCTCTGTCGGGCTCTGTCGGGCCCTGTCGGGCTCTACTGGGTTCTGTCGGGCCCTGTCGGGCTCTGTCGGGCCCTGTCGGGCCCTGTCGGGCTTTGTCGGGCTCTGTCGAGCTCTGTCGGGCTCTGTGAGGCTCTACTGGGCCCTGTCGGGCTCTGTCGGGCTCTGTCGGGCCCTGTCGGGCTCTGTCGGGCTCTGTCGGGCTCTGTCGGGCTCTACTGGGCCCTGTCGGGCTCTGTCGGGCTCTGTCGGGCTCTGTCGGGCTCTACTGGGCTCTGTCGGGCCCTGTCGGGCCCTGTCGGGCCCTGTCGGTCTCTGTCGGGCTCTGTCGGGCTCTGTCGGGCTCTGTCGGGCCCTGTCGAGCTCTGTCGGGCTCTGTCGGGCTCTGTCAGGCTCTACTGGGCTCTGTCGGGCTCTGTCGGGTTCTGTCGGGCCCTGTCGGGCCCTGTCGGGCCCTGTCGGGCTCTGTCGGGCTCTGTCGGGCTCTGTCGGGCTCTGTCGGGCTCTACTGGGCTCTGTCGGGTTCTACTGGGCTCTACTGGGCCCTGTCGGGCTCTGTCGGGCTCTGTCGGGCTCTACTGGGCTCTGTCGGGCTCTACTGTGCTCTGTCGGGCTCGGTCGGGCCCTGTCGGGCTCTGTCGGGCTCTGTCGGGCTCTACTGGGCTCTCTCGGGCTCTGTTGGGCCCTGTCGGGCTCTGTCGGGCTCTTTCGGGCTCTGTCGGGCTCTACTGGTCTCTGTCGGGCCCTGTCGGGCCCTGTCGGGCCCTGTCGGGCTCTGTCGGGCTCTGTCGGACCCTGTCGGGCCCTGTCGGGTTCTGTCGGGCTCTTTCGGGCTCTACTGGGCTCTGTCGGGCTCTGTCGAGCTCTACTGGGCTCTGTCGGGCCCTGTCGGGCCCTGTCGGGCTCTGTCGGGCTCTGTCGGGCTCTACTGGGCCCTGTCGGGCCCTGTCGGGCTCTGTCGGGCTCTGTCGGGCTCTGTCGGGCCCTGTCGGGCTCTGTCGGGCCCTGTCGGGCCCTGTCGGGCTTTGTCGGGCTCTGTCGTGCTCTGTCGGGCTCTGTCGGGCTCTACTGGGCCCTGTCGGGCTCTGTCGGGCCCTGTCGGGCTCTGTCGGGCTCTGTCGGGCTCTGTCGGGCTCTGTCGGGCTCTACTGGGCTCTACTGTTCCCTGTGGGGCCCTGTCGGGCTCTGTCGGGCTCTGTCGGGCTCTGTCGGGCCCTGTCGGGCCCTGTCGGGCTCTGTCGGGCTCTGTCGGGCTCTAGTGGGCTCTGTCGGGCTCTGTCGGGCTCTGTCGGGTCCTGTCGGGCCCTGTCGGGCTCTGTCGGGCTCTGTCGGGTTCTGTCGGGCTCTGTCGGGCTCTGTCGGGCTCTGTCGGGCTCTACTGGGCTCTACTGTTCCCTGTCGGGCCCTGTCGGGCTCTGTCGGGCTCTCTCGGGCTCTGTCGGGCCCTGTCGGGCCCTGTCGGGCTCTGTCGGGCTCTGTCGGGCTCTAGTGGGCTCTGTCGGGCTCTGTCGGGCTCTGTCGGGTCCTGTCGGGCCCTGTCGGGCTCTGTCGGGCTCTGTCGGGTTCTGTCGGGCTCTGTCGGGCTCTGTCGGGCTCTGTCGGGCTCTACTGGGCTCTACTGTTCCCTGTCGGGCCCTGTCGGGCTCTGTCGGGCTCTCTCGGGCTCTGTCGGGCTCTGTCGGGCTCTACTGGGCCCTGTCGCGCTCTGTCGGGCTCTCTGGGCTCTGTCGGGCTCTGTCGGGCCCTGTCGGGCCCTGTCGGGCTCTGTCGGGTTCTGTCGGGCTCTGTCGGGCTCTGTCGGGCCCTGTCGGGCTCTGTCGGGCTCTGTCGGGCTCTGTCGGTCTCTACTGGGCTCTGTCGAGCCCTGTCGGGCCCTGTCGGGCTCTGTCGGGCTCTGTCGGGCTCTGTCGGGCTCTACTGGGCTCTGTCGGGCTCTACTGGGCTCTACTAGGCCCTGTCGGGCTCTGTCGGGCTCTGTCGGGCTCTGTCGGGCCCTGTCGGGCTCTGTCGGGCTGTGTCGGGCCCTGTCGGGCCCTGTCAGGCTCTGTTGGTGTCTGTCGGGCTCTGTCGGGCTCTGTCGGGCTCTGTCAGGCTCTACTGGGCTCTGTCGGGTTCTGTCGGGCTCTGTCGGGCTCTGTCGGGTTCTGTCGGGCTCTGTCAGGCTCTACTGGGCTCTGTCGGGTTCTGTCGGGCTCTGTCGGGCTCTGTCGGGCCCTGTCGGGCCCTGTCGGGCTCTGTCGGGCTCTGTCGGGCTCTGTCGGGCCCTGTCGGGCTCTGTCGGGTTCTACTGGGCTCTACTGGGCCCTGTCGGGCTCTGTCGGGCTCTGTCGGGCTCTACTGGGCTCTGTCGGGCTCTACTGTGCTCTGTCGGGCTCGGTCGGGCCCTGTCGGGCTCTGTCGGGCTCTGTCGGGCTCTACTGGGCTCTCTCGGGCTCTGTCGGGCCCTGTCGGGCTCTGTCGGGCTCTTTCGGGCTCTGTCGGGCTCTACTGGTCTCTGTCGGGCTCTGTCGGGCCCTGTCGGGCCCTGTCGGGCTCTGTCGGGCTCTGTCGGACCCTGTCGGGCCCTGTCGGGCTCTGTCGGGCTCTTTCGGGCTCTACTGGGCCCTGTCGGGCTCTGTCGGGCCCTGTTGGGCTCTGTCGGGCTCTGTCGAGCTCTACTGGGCTCTGTCGGGCTCTGTCGGGCCCTGTCGGGCTCTGTCGGGCTCTGTCGGGCTCCACTGGGCCCTGTCGGGCTCTGTCGGGCTCTGTCGGGCCCTGTCGGGCTCTGTCGGGCTCTGTCGGGCCCTGTCGGGCTCTGTCGGGCTCTGTCGGGCTCTGTCGGGCTCTGTCGGGCTCTACTGGGCCCTGTCGGGCTCTGTCGGGCCCTGTCGGGCTCTGTCGGGCTCTGTCGGGCTCTGTCGGGCTCTGTCGGGCTCTACTGGGCTCTACTGTTCCCTGTCGGGCCCTGTCGGGCTCTGTCGGGTTCTGTCGGGCTCTGTCGGGCCCTGTCGGGCCCTGTCGGGCTCTGTCGGGCTCTGTCGGGCTCTAGTGGGCTCTGTCGGGCTCTGTCGGGCTCTGTCGGGCCCTGTCGGGCCCTGTCGGGCTCTGTCGGGCTCTGTCGGGTTCTGTCGGGCTCTGTCGGGCTCTGTCGGGCTCTGTCGGGCTCTACTGGGCTCTACTGTTCCCTGTCGGGCCCTGTCGGGCTCTGTCGGGCTCTCTCGGGCTCTGTCGGGCTCTGTCGGGCTCTACTGGGCCCTGTCGGGCTCTGTCGGGATCTGTTGGGCTCTGTCGGGCTCTGTCGGGCCCTGTCGGGCCCTGTCGGGCTCTGTCGGGTTCTGTCGGGCTCTGTCGGGCTCTGTCGGGCCCTGTCGGGCCCTGTCGGGCTCTGTCGGGCTCTGTCGGGCTCTATCGGACTCTACTGGGCTCTGTCGGGCCCTGTCGGGCCCTGTCGGGCTCTGTCGGGCTCTGTCGGGCTCTGTCGGGCTCTACTGGGCTCTGTCGGGCTCTACTGGGCTCTACTAGGCCCTGTCGGGCTCTGTCGGGCTCTGTCGGGCTCTGTCGGGCCCTGTCGGGCTCTGTCGGGCTGTGTCGGGCCCTGTCGGGCCCTGTCAGGCTCTGTTGGTGTCTGTCGGGCTCTGTCGGGCTCTGTCGGGCTCTGTCGGGCTCTACTGTGCTCTGTCGGGCTCTGTCGGGCCCTGTCGGGCTCTGCGGGCTCTGTCGGGCTCTGTCGGGCTCTGTCGGGCTCTACTGGGCTCTGTCGGGTTCTACTGGGCTCTACTGGGCCCTGTCGGGCTCTGTCGGGCTCTGTCGGGCTCTACTGGGCTCTGTCGGGCTCTACTGTGCTCTGTCGGGCTCGGTCGGGCCCTGTCGGGCTCTGTCGGGCTCTGTCGGGCTCTACTAGGCTCTCTCGGGCTCTGTCGGGCCCTGTCGGGCTCTGTCGGGCTCTTTCGGGCTCTGTCGGGCTCTACTGGTCTCTGTCGGGCCCTGTCGGGCCCTGTCGGGCCCTGTCGGGCTCTGTCGGGCTCTGTCGGACCCTGTCGGGCCCTGTCGGGTTCTGTCGGGCTCTTTCGGGCTCTACTGGGCTCTGTCGGGCTCTGACGAGCTCTACTGGGCCCTGTCGGGCCCTGTCGGGCCCTGTCGGGCTCTGTCGGGCTCTGTCGGGCTCTACTGGGCCCTGTCGGGCCCTGTCGGGCTCTGTCGGGCTCTGTCGGGCTCTGTCGGGCCCTGTCGGGCTCTGTCGGGCCCTGTCGGGCCCTGTCGAGCTTTGTCGGGCTCTGTCGTGCTCTGTCGGGCTCTGTCGGGCTCTACTGGGCCCTGTCGGGCTCTGTCGGGCCCTGTCGGGCTCTGTCGGGCTCTGTCGGGCTCTGTCGGGCTCTGTCGGGCTCTACTGGGCTCTACTGTTCCCTGTGGGGCCCTGTCGGGCTCTGTCGGGCTCTGTCGGGCTCTGTCGGGCCCTGTCGGGCCCTGTCGGGCTCTGTCGGGCTCTGTCGGGCTCTAGTGGGCTCTGTCGGGCTCTGTCGGGCTCTGTCGGGTCCTGTCGGGCCCTGTCGGGCTCTGTCGGGCTCTGTCGGGTTCTGTCGGGCTCTGTCGGGCTCTGTCGGGCTCTGTCGGGCTCTACTGGGCTCTACTGTTCCCTGTCGGGCCCTGTCGGGCTCTGTCGGGCTCTCTCGGGCTCTGTCGGGCTCTGTCGGGCTCTACTGGGCCCTGTCGCGCTCTGTCGGGCTCTCTGGGCTCTGTCGAGCTCTGTCGGGCCCTGTCGGGCCCTGTCGGGCTCTGTCGGGTTCTGTCGGGCTCTGTCGGGCTCTGTCGGGCCCTGTCGGGCTCTGTCGGGCTCTGTCGGGCTCTGTCGGGCTCTACTGGGCTCTGTCGGGCCCTGTCGGGCCCTGTCGGGCTCTGTCGGGCTCTGTCGGGCTCTGTCGGGCTCTACTGGGCTCTGTCGGGCTCTACTGGGCTCTACTAGGCCCTGTCGGGCTCTGTCGGGCTCTGTCGGGCTCTGTCGGGCTCTGTCGGGCCCTGTCGGGCTCTGTCGGGCTGTGTCGGGCCCTGTCGGGCCCTGTCAGGCTCTGTTGGTGTCTGTCGGGCTCTGTCGGGCTCTGTCGGGCTCTACTGGGCTCTGTCGGGCTCTGTCGGGCCCTGTCGGGCTCTGTCGGGCTCTGTCGGGCTCTGTCGGGCTTTGTCGGGCTCTACTGGGCTCTGTCGGGCTCTACTGGGCTCTGTCGGGCTCTGTCGGGCCCTGTAGGGCCCTGTCGGGCTCTGTCGGGCTCTACTGCGCCCTGTCGGGCCCTGTCGGGCTCTGTCGGGCTCTGTCGGGCTCTACTGGGCTCTGTCGGGCTCTGTCGGGCTCTGTCGGGCTCTGTCGGGCCCTGTCGGGCTCTACTGGGCTCTGTCGGGCTCTGTCGGGCCCTGTCGGGCTCTGTCGGGCTGTGTCGGGCCCTGTCGGGCCCTGTCAGGCTCTGTTGGTGTCTGTCGGGCTCTGTCGGGCTCTGTCGGGCTCTACTGGGCTCTGTCGGGCTCTGTCGGGCCCTGTCGGGCTCTGTCGGGCTCTGTCGGGCTCTGTCGGGCTTTGTCGGGCTCTACTGGGCTCTGTCGGGCTCTACTGGGCTCTGTCGGGCTCTGTCGGGCCCTGTAGGGCCCTGTCGGGCTCTGTCGGGCTCTACTGCGCCCTGTCGGGCCCTGTCGGGCTCTGTCGGGCTCTGTCGGGCTCTACTGGGCTCTGTCGGGCTCTGTCGGGCTCTGTCGGGCTCTGTCGGGCCCTGTCGGGCTCTACTGGGTTCTGTCGGGCTCTGTCGGGCTCTGTCGGGCCCTGTCGGGCTCTGTCGGGCCCTGTCGGGCTCTGTCGGGCTCTACTGGGCTCTGTCGGTCTCTGTCGGGCTCTGTCGGGCCCTGTCGGGCTCTGTCGGGATCTGTCGGGCTCTGTCGGGCTCTGTCGGGCCCTGTCGGGCTCTGTCGGGCTCTGTCGGGCTCTGTCGGGCTCTGTCGGGCTCTACTGGGCTCTACTGTTCCCTGTCGGGCCCTGTCGGGCTCTGTCGGGCTCTGTCGGGTTCTGTCGGGCCCTGTCGGGCCCTGTCGGGCTCTGTCGGGTTCTGTCGGGCTCTGTCGGGCTCTGTCGGGCCCTGTCGGGCTCTGTCGGGCCCTGTCGGGCCCTGTCGGGCTCTGTCGGGCTCTGTCGGGCTCTGTCGGGCTCTACTGGGCTCTGTCGGGCTCTGTCGGGCCCTGTCGGGCTCTGTTGGGCTCTGTCGGGCTCTAGTGGGCTCTGTCGGGCTCTACTGGGCTCTACTAGGCCCTGTCGGGCTCTGTCGGGCTCTGTCGGGCTCTGTCGGGCCCTGTCGGGCTCTGTCGGGCTCTGTCAGGCCCTGTCGGGCCCTGTCAGGCTCTGTTGGGCTCTGTCGGGCTCTGTCGGGCTCTGTCGGGCTCTGTCGGGCCCTGTCGGGCTCTGTCGGGCTCTGTCGGGCTCTGTCGGGCTCTACTGGGCTCTGTCGGGCTCTGTCGGGCCCTGTAGGGCCCTGTCGGGCTCTGTCGGGCTCTGTCGGGCTCTACTGCGCCCTGTCGGGCCCTGTCGGGCCCTGTCGGGCTCTGTCGGGCTCTGTCGGGCTCTGTCGGGCTCTGTCGGGCTCTACTGGGCTCTGTCGGGCTCTGTCGGGCCCTGTCGGGCTCTGTCGGGCTCTGTCGGGCTCTGTCGGGCTCTGTCGGGCCCTGTCGGGCTCTGTCGGGCTCTACTGGGCTCTGTCGGGCCCTGTCGGGCTCTGTCGGGCCCTGTCGGGCTCTGTCGGGCTCTGTCGGGATCTGTCGGGCTCTGTCGGGCTCTGTCGGGCTCTACTGGGCTCTGTCGGGCCCTGTCGGGCCCTGTCGGGCTCTGTCGGGCTCTGTCGGGCTCTACTGGGCTCTGTCGGGCCCTGTCGGGCCCTGTCGGGCCCTGTCGGGCTCTGTCGGGCTCTGTCGGGCTCTACTGGGCCCTGTCGGGCCCTGTCGGGCTCTGTCGGGCTCTGTCGAGCTCTACTGGGCTCTGTCGGGCTCTGTCAGGCCCTGTCGGGCCCTGTCGGGCTCTGTCGGGCTCTGTCGGGCTCTGTCGGGCTCTGTCGGGCTCTGTCGGGCTCTACTGGGCCCTGTCGGGCCCTGTCGGGCTCTGTCGGGCTCTGTCGGGCTCTGTCGGGCTCTACTGGGCCCTGTCCGGCTCTGTCGGGCTCTGTCGGGCTCTGTCGGGCCCTGTCAGGCTCTGTCGGGTCCTGTCGGGCCCTGTCGGGCTCTGTCGGGCTCTGTCGGGCTCTGTCGGGCCCTGTCGGGCCCTGTCGGGCTCTGTCGGGCCCTGTCGGGCTCTGTCGGGCCCTGTCGGGCCCTGTCGGGCTCTGTCGGGCTCTGTCGGGCTCTACTGGGCTCTGTCGGGCCCTGTCGGGCCCTGTCGGGCTCTGTCGGGCCCTGTCGGGCCCTGTCGGGCTCTGTCGGGCCCTGTCGGGCCCTGTCGGGCCCTGTCGGGCTCTGTCGGGCTCTGTCGGGCTCTGTCGGGTCCTGTCGGTCTCTGTCGGGCCCTGTCGGGCCCTGTCAGGCTCTGTCGGGCTCTGTCGGGCTCTGTCGGGCTCTGTAGGGCTCTGTCGGGCCCTGTCGGGCTCTACTGGGCTCTGTCGGGCTCTGTCGGGCTCTGTCGGCCTCTGTCGGGCTCTACTGCGCCCTGTCGGGCCCTGTCGGGCTCTGTCGGGCTCTGTCGGGCTCTACTGCGCCCTGTCGGGCCCTGTCGGGCTCTGTCGGGCTCTGTCGGGCTCTGTCGGGCCCTGTCGGGCTCTGTCGGGCTCTGTCGGGCCCTGTCGGGCTCTGTCGGGCCCTGTCGGGCTCTGTCGGGCTCTACTGGGCTCTGTCGGGCTCTGTCGGGCTCTGTCGGGCCCTGTCGGGCCCTGTCGGGCCCTGTCGGGCTCTGTCGGGCTCTGTCGGGCTCTGTCGGGCTCTACTGGGCTCTGTCGGGCTCTGTCGGTCCCTGTCGGGCTCTGTCGGGCCCTGTCGGACTCTGTCGGGCTCTGTCGGGCTCTGTCAGGCTCTACTGGGCCCTGTCGGGCTCTATCGGGCACTGTCGGGCTCTTTCGGGCCCTGTCGGGCTCTGTCGGGCCCTGTCGGGCCCTGTCGGGCCCTGTCGGGCTTTGTCGGGCTCTGTCGGGCCCTGTCGGGCTTTGTCGGGCTCTGTCGAGCTCTGTCGGGCTCTGTGATTCTCTACTGGGCCCTGTCGGGCTCTGTCGGGCTCTGTCGGGCCCTGTCGGGCTCTGTCGGGCCCTGTCAGGCTCTGTCGGGCTCTGTCGGGCTCTGTCGGGCTCTGTAGGGCTCTGTCGGGCCCTGTCGGGCTCTACTGGGCTCTGTCGGGCTCTGTCGGGCCCTGTCGGGCTCTGTCGGGCTCTGTCGGGCTCTGTCGGGCTCTGTCGGGCTCTACTGGGCTCTGTCGGGCTCTGTCGGGCCCTGTAGGGCCCTGTCGGGCTCTGTCGGGCTCTACTGCGCCCTGTCGGGCCCTGTCGGGCTCTGTCGGGCTCTGTCGGGCTCTGTCGGGCCCTGTCGGGCTCTACTGGGCTCTGTCGGGCTCTGTCGGGCTCTGTCGGGCCCTGTCGGGCTCTGTCGGGCTGTGTCGGGCCCTGTCGGGCCCTGTCAGGCTCTGTTGGTTTCTGTCGGGCTCTGTCGGGCTCTGTCGGGCTCTACTGGGCTCTGTCGGGCCCTGTCGGGCCCTGTCGGGCTCTGTCGGGCTCTGTCGGGCTCTGTCGGGCTCTACTGGGCTCTGTCGGGCTCTACTGGGCTCTGTCGGGCTCTGTCGGGCCCTGTAGGGCCCTGTCGGGCTCTGTCGGGCTCTACTGCGCCCTGTCGGGCCCTGTCGGGCTCTGTCGGGCTCTGTCGGGCTCTACTGGGCTCTGTCGGGCTCTGTCGGGCTCTGTCGGGCTCTGTCGGGCCCTGTCGGGCTCTACTGGGCTCTGTCGGGCTCTGTCGGGCCCTGTCGGGCTCTGTCGGGCCCTGTCGGGCTCTGTCGGGCTCTACTGGGCTCTGTCGGGCTCTGTCGGGCTCTGTCGGGCCCTGTCGGGCTCTGTCGGGATCTGTCGGGTTCTGTCGGGCTCTGTCGGGCCCTGTCGGGCTCTGTCGGGCTCTGTCGGGCTCTGTCGGGCTCTGTCGGGCTCTACTGGGCTCTACTGTTCCCTGTCGGGCCCTGTCGGGCTCTGTCGGGCTCTGTCGGGCTCTGTCGGGCCCTGTCGGGGCCTGTCGGGCTCTGTCGGGTTCTGTCGGGCTCTGTCGGGCTCTGTCGGGCCCTGTCGGGCTCTGTCGGGCCCTGTCGGGCCCTGTCGGGCTCTGTCGGGCTCTGTCGGGCTCTGTCGGGCTCTGTCGGGCTCTACTGGGCTCTGTCGGGCTCTGTCGGGCCCTGTCGGGCTCTGTCGGGCTCTGTCGGGCTCTACTGGGCTCTGTCGGGCTCTACTGGGCTCTACTAGGCCCTGTCGGGCTCTGTCGGGCTCTGTCGGGCTCTGTCGGGCCCTGTCGGGCTCTGTCGGGCTCTGTCGGGCTCTGTCGGGCTCTGTCGGGCTCTACTGGGCTCTGTCGGGCTCTGTCGGGCCCTGTAGGGCCCTGTCGGGCTCTGTCGGGCTCTACTGCGCCCTGTCGGGCCCTGTCGGGCTCTGTCGGGCTCTGTCGGGCTCTGTCGGGCCCTGTCGGGCTCTACTGGGCTCTGTCGGGCTCTCTCGGGCTCTGTCGGGCCCTGTCGGGCTCTGTCGGGCTGTGTCGGGCCCTGTCGGGCCCTGTCAGGCTCTGTTGGTGTCTGTCGGGCTCTGTCGGGCTCTGTCGGGCTCTACTGGGCTCTGTCGGGCTCTGTCGGGCCCTGTCGGGCTCTGTCGGGTTCTGTCGGGCTCTGTCGGGCTCTACTGGGCTCTGTCGGGCTCTACTGGGCTCTGTCGGGCTCTGTCGGGCCCTGTAGGGCCCTGTCGGGCTCTGTCGGGCTCTACTGCGCCCTGTCGGGCCCTGTCGGGCTCTGTCGGGCTCTGTCGGGCTCTACTGGGCTCTGTCGGGCTCTGTCGGGCTCTGTCGGGCTCTGTCGGGCCCTGTCGGGCTCTACTGGGCTCTGTCGGTCTCTGTCGGGCCCTGTCGGGCTCTGTTGGGCCCTGTCGGGCTCTGTCGGGCTCTACTGGGCTCTGTCGGGCTCTGTCGGGCCCTGTCGGGCTCTGTCGGGATCTGTCGGGCTCTGTCGGGCTCTGTCGGGCCCTGTCGGGCTCTGTCGGGCTCTGTCGGGCTCTGTCGGGCTCTGTCGGGCTCTACTGGGCTCTACTGTTCCCTGTCGGGCCCTGTCGGGCTCTGTCGGGCTCTGTCGGGCTCTGTCGGGCCCTGTCGGGCCCTGTCGGGCTCTGTCGGGCTCTGTCGGGCTCTGTCGGGCTCTACTGGGCTCTGTCGGGTTCTACTGGGCTCTACTGGGCCCTGTCGGGCTCTGTCGGGCTCTGTCGGGCTCTACTGGGCTCTGTCGGGCTCTACTGTGCTCTGTCGGGCTCGGTCGGGCCCTGTCGGGCTCTGTCGGGCTCTGTCGGGCTCTACTGGGCTCTCTCGGGCTCTGTCGGGCCCTGTCGGGCTCTGTCGGGCTCTTTCGGGCTCTGTCGGGCTCTACTGGTCTCTGTCGGGCTCTGTCGGGCCCTGTCGGGCCCTGTCGGGCTCTGTCGGGCTCTGTCGGACCCTGTCGGGCCCTGTCGGGCTCTGTCGGGCTCTTTCGGGCTCTACTGGGCCCTGTCGGGCTCTGTCGGGCCCTGTTGGGCTCTGTCGGGCTCTGTCGAGCTCTACTGGGCTCTGTCGGGCTCTGTCGGGCCCTGTCGGGCTCTGTCGGGCTCTGTCGGGCTCCACTGGGCCCTGTCGGGCTCTGTCGGGCTCTGTCGGGCTCTGTCGGGCCCTGTCGGGCTCTGTCGGGCTCTGTCGGGCCCTGTCGGGCTTTGTCGGGCTCTGTCGGGCTCTGTCGGGCTCTGTCGGGCTCTACTGGGCCCTGTCGGGCTCTGTCGGGCCCTGTCGGGCTCTGTCGGGCTCTGTCGGGCTCTGTCGGGCTCTGTCGGGCTCTACTGGGCTCTACTGTTCCCTGTCGGGCCCTGTCGGGCTCTGTCGGGTTCTGTCGGGCTCTGTCGGGCCCTGTCGGGCCCTGTCGGGCTCTGTCGGGCTCTGTCGGGCTCTAGTGGGCTCTGTCGGGCTCTGTCGGGCTCTGTCGGGCCCTGTCGGGCCCTGTCGGGCTCTGTCGGGCTCTGTCGGGTTCTGTCGGGCTCTGTCGGGCTCTGTCGGGCTCTGTCGGGCTCTACTGGGCTCTACTGTTCCCTGTCGGGCCCTGTCGGGCTCTGTCGGGCTCTCTCGGGCTCTGTCGGGCTCTGTCGGGCTCTACTGGGCCCTGTCGGGCTCTGTCGGGATCTGTTGGGCTCTGTCGGGCTCTGTCGGGCCCTGTCGGGCCCTGTCGGGCTCTGTCGGGTTCTGTCGGGCTCTGTCGGGCTCTGTCGGGCCCTGTCGGGCCCTGTCGGGCTCTGTCGGGCTCTGTCGGGCTCTATCGGACTCTACTGGGCTCTGTCGGGCCCTGTCGGGCCCTGTCGGGCTCTGTCGGGCTCTGTCGGGCTCTGTCGGGCTCTACTGGGCTCTGTCGGGCTCTACTGGGCTCTACTAGGCCCTGTCGGGCTCTGTCGGGCTCTGTCGGGCTCTGTCGGGCCCTGTCGGGCTCTGTCGGGCTGTGTCGGGCCCTGTCGGGCCCTGTCAGGCTCTGTTGGTGTCTGTCGGGCTCTGTCGGGCTCTGTCGGGCTCTGTCGGGCTCTACTGTGCTCTGTCGGGCTCTGTCGGGCCCTGTCGGGCTCTGCGGGCTCTGTCGGGCTCTGTCGGGCTCTGTCGGGCTCTGTAGGGCTCTGTCGGGCCCTGTCGGGCTCTACTGGGCTCTGTCGGGCTCTGTCGGGCCCTGTCGGGCTCTGTCGGGCTCTGTCGGGCTCTATCGGGCTCTACTGGGCTCTGTCGGGCTCTGTCGGGCCCTGTAGGGCCCTGTCGGGCTCTGTCGGGCTCTGTCGGGCTCTACTGCGCCCTGTCGGGCCCTGTCGGGCTCTGTCGGGCTCTGTCGGGCTCTACTGGGCTCTGTCGGGCTCTGTCGGGCTCTGTCGGGCTCTGTCGGGCCCTGTCGCGCTCTACTGGGCTCTGTCGGGCCCTGTCGGGCCCTGTCGGGCTCTGTCCGGCCCTGTCGGGCTCTGTCGGGATCTACTGGGCTCTGTCGGGCTCTGTCGGGCTCTGTCGGGCCCTGTCGGGCTCTGTCGGGCTCTGTCGGGCCCTGTCGGGCTCTGTCGGGCCCTGTCGGGCTCTGTCGGGCTCTACTGGGCTCCGTCGGGCTCTGTCGGGCCCTGTCGGGCCCTGTCGGGCTCTGTCGGGCTCTGTCGGGCTCTGTCGGGCCCTGTCGGGCTCTGTCGGGCTCTACTGGGAACTGTCGGGCCCTGTCGGGCCCTGTCGGGCTCTGTCGGGCCCTGTCGGGCCCTGTCGGGATCTGTCGGGCTCTGTCGGGCTCCACTGGGCTCTGTCGGGCTCTGTCGGGCCCTGTCGGGCTCTGTCGGGCCCTGTCGGACTCTGTCGGGCTCTGTCGGGCTCTGTCAGGCTCTACTGGGGCCTGTCGGGCTCTATCGGGCACTGTCGGGCTCTTTCGGGCCCTGTCGGGCTCTGTCGGGCCCTGTCGGGCCCTGTCGGGCTTTGTCGGGCTCTGTCGAGCTCTGTCGGGCTCTGTGAGGCTCTACTGGGCCCTGTCGGGCTCTGTCGGGCTCTGTCGGGCCCTGTCGGGCTCTGTCGGGCTCTGTCGGGCTCTGTCGGGCTCTACTGGGCCCTGTCGGGCTCTGTCGGGCTCTGTCGGGCTCTGTCGGGCTCTACTGGGCTCTGTCGGGCCCTGTCGGGCCCTGTCGGGCCCTGTCGGTCTCTGTCGGGCTCTGTCGGGCTCTGTCGGGCTCTGTCGGGCCCTGTCGAGCTCTGTCGGGCTCTGTCGGGCTCTGTCAGGCTCTACTGGGCTCTGTCGGGCTCTGTCGGGTTCTGTCGGGCCCTGTCGGGACCTGTCGGGCCCTGTCGGGCTCTGTCGGGCTCTGTCGGGCTCTGTCGGGCTCTGTCGGGCTCTACTGGGCTCTGTCGGGTTCTACTGGGCTCTACTGGGCCCTGTCGGGCTCTGTCGGGCTCTACTGGGCTCTGTCGGGCTCTACTGTGCTCTGTCGGGCTCGGTCGGGCCCTGTCGGGCTCTGTCGGGCTCTGTCGGGCTCTACTGGGCTCTCTCGGGCTCTGTCGGGCCCTGTCGGGCTCTGTCGGGCTCTTTCGGGCTCTGTCGGGCTCTACTGGTCTCTGTCGGGCCCTGTCGGGCCCTGTCGGGCCCTGTCGGGCTCTGTCGGGCTCTGTCGGACCCTGTCGGGCCCTGTCGGGTTCTGTCGGGCTCTTTCGGGCTCTACTGGGCTCTGTCGGGCTCTGTCGAGCTCTACTGGGCCCTGTCGGGCCCTGTCGGGCCCTGTCGGGCTCTGTCGGGCTCTGTCGGGCTCTACTGGGCCCTGTCGGGCCCTGTCGGGCTCTGTCGGGCTCTGTCGGGCTCTGTCGGGCCCTGTCGGGCTCTGTCGGGCCCTGTCGGGCCCTGTCGAGCTTTGTCGGGCTCTGTCGGGCTCTGTCGGGCTCTGTCGGGCTCTACTGGGCCCTGTCGGGCTCTGTCGGGCCCTGTCGGGCTCTGTCGGGCTCTGTCGGGCTCTGTCGGGCTCTGTCGGGCTCTACTGGGCTCTACTGTTCCCTGTGGGGCCCTGTCGGGCTCTGTCGGGCTCTGTCGGGCTCTGTCGGGCCCTGTCGGGCCCTGTCGGGCTCTGTCGGGCTCTGTCGGGCTCTGTCGGGTCCTGTCGGGCCCTGTCGGGCTCTGTCGGGCTCTGTCGGGTTCTGTCGGGCTCTGTCGGGCTCTGTCGGGCTCTGTCGGGCTCTACTGGGCTCTACTGTTCCCTGTCGGGCCCTGTCGGGCTCTGTCGGGCTCTCTCGGGCTCTGTCGGGCTCTGTCGGGCTCTACTGGGCCCTGTCGCGCTCTGTCGGGCTCTCTGGGCTCTGTCGGGCTCTGTCGGGCCCTGTCGGGCCCTGTCGGACTCTGTCGGGTTCTGTCGGGCTCTGTCGGGCTCTGTCGGGCCCTGTCGGGCTCTGTCGGGCTCTGTCGGGCTCTGTCGGGCTCTACTGGGCTCTGTCGGGCCCTGTCGGGCCCTGTCGGGCTCTGTCGGGCTCTGTCGGGCTCTGTCGGGCTCTACTGGGCTCTGTCGGGCTCTACTGGGCTCTACTAGGCCCTGTCGGGCTCTGTCGGGCTCTGTCGGGCTCTGTCGGGCCCTGTCGGGCTCTGTCGGGCTGTGTCGGGCCCTGTCGGGCCCTGTCAGGCTCTGTTGGTGTCTGTCGGGCTCTGTCGGGCTCTGTCGGGCTCTACTGGGCTCTGTCGGGCTCTGTCGGGCCCTGTCGGGCTCTGTCGGGCTCTGTCGGGCTCTGTCGGGCTCTACTGGGCTCTGTCGGGCTCTACTGGGCTCTGTCGGGCTCTGTCGGGCCCTGTCGGGCCCTGTCGGGCTCTGTCGGGCTCTGTCGGGCTCTGTCGGTCTCTGTCGGGCTCTGTCGGGCTCTACTGCGCCCTGTCGGGCCCTGTCGGGCTCTGTCGGGCTCTGTCGGGCTCTACTGCGCCCTGTCGGGCCCTGTCGGGCTCTGTCGGGCTCTGTCGGGCTCTGTCGGGCCCTGTCGGGCTCTGTCGGGCTCTGTCGGGCTCTGTCGGGCCCTGTCGGGCTCTGTCGGGCCCTGTCGGGCCCTGTCGGGCTCTGTCGGGCTCTACTGGGCTCTGTCGGGCTCTGTCGGGCTCTGTCGGGCCCTGTCGGGCTCTGTCGGGCTCTGTCGGAATCTGTCGGGCTCTCTCGGGATCTGTCGGGCTCTACTGGGCCCTGTCGGGCTCTGTCGGGCCCTGTCGGGCCCTGTCGGGCTCTGTCGGGCTCTGTCGGGCTCTGTCGGGCCCTGTCGGGCTCTGTCGGGCTCTACTGGGCCCTGTCGGGCCCTGTCGGGCCCTGTCGGGCTCTGTCGGGATCTGTCGGGCTCTGTCGGGCTCTGTCGGGCTCTGTCGGGCTCTACTGGGCTCTGTCGGGCTCTGTCGGTCCCTGTCGGGCTCTGTCCGGCCCTGTCGGACTCTGTCGGGCTCTGTCGGGCTCTGTCAGGCTCTACTGGGCCCTGTCAGGCTCTATCGGGCACTGTCGGGCTCTTTCGGGCCCTGTCGGGCTCTGTCGGGCCCTGTCGGGCCCTGTCGGGCCCTGTCGGGCTTTGTCAGGCTCTGTCGGGCCCAATCGGGCTTTGTCGGGCTCTGTCGAGCTCTGTCGGGCTCTGTGAGGCTCTACTGGGCCCTGTCGGGCTCTGTCGGGCTCTGTCGGGCCCTGTCGGGCTCTGTCGGGCCCTGTCAGGCTCTGTCGGGCTCTGTCGGGCTCTGTCGGGCTCTGTAGGGCTCTGTCGGGCCCTGTCGGGCTCTACTGGGCTCTGTCGGGCTCTGTCGGGCCCTGTCGGGCTCTGTCGGGCTCTGTCGGGCTCTGTCGGGCTCTGTCGGGCTCTACTGGGCTCTGTCGGGCTCTGTCGGGCCCTGTAGGGCCCTGTCGGGCTCTGTCGGGCTCTGTCGGGCTCTACTGCTCCCTGTCGGCCCTGTCGGGCTCTGTCGGGCTCTACTGGGCTCTGTCGGGCTCTGTCGGGCTCTGTCGGGCTCTGTCGGGCTCTGTCGGGCCCTGTCGGGCTCTACTGGGCTCTCTCGGGCTCTGTCGGGCCCTGTCGGGCTCTGTCGGGCCCTGTCGGGCTCTGTCGGGCTCTGTCGGGCTCTGTCGGGCTCTACTGGGCTCTGTCGGGCTCTGTCGGGCCCTGTCGGGCCCTGTCGGGCTCTGTCGGGCTCTGTCGGGCTCTGTCGGGCCCTGTCGGGCTCTCTCGGGCTCTAGTGGGCCCTGTCGGGCCCTGTCGGGCCCTGTCGGGCCCTGTCGGGCTCTGTCGGGGCCTGTCGGGCCCTGCCGGGATCTGTCGGGCTCTGTCGGGCTCTACTGGGCTCTGTCGGGCTCTGTCGGGCCCTGTCGGGCTCTGTCGGGCCCTGTCGGACTCTGTCGGGCTCTGTCGGGCTCTGTCAGGCTCTACTGGGCCCTGTCGGGCTCTATCGGGCACTGTCGGGCTCTTTCGGGCCCTGTCGGGCCCTGTCGGGCTCTGTCGGGCTCTGTCGGGCCCTGTCGGGCCCTGTCGGGCTTTGTCGGGCTCTGTCGAGCTCTGTCGGGCTCTGTGAGGCTCTACTGGGCCCTGTCGGGCTCTGTCGGGCCCTGTCGGGCCCTGTCGGGCTCTGTCGGGCTCTGTCGGGCTCTGTCGGGCTCTACTGGGCCCTGTCGGGCTCTGTCGGGCTCTGTCGGGCTCTGTCGGGCTCTGTCGGGCCCTGTCGGGCCCTGTCGGGCTCTGTCGGGCTCTGTCGGGCTCTACTGGGCTCTGTCGGGTTCTCCTGGGCTCTACTGGGCCCTGTCGGGCTCTGTCGGGCTCTGTCGGGCTCTGTCGGGCTCTACTGGGCTCTACTGTTCCCTGTCGGGCCCTGTCGGGCTCTGTCGGGCTCTCTCGGGCTCTGTCGGGCTCTGTCGGGCTCTACTGGGCCCTGTCGGGCTCTGTCGGGCTCTGTTGGGCTCTGTCGGGCTCTGTCGGGCTCTGTCGGGCCCTGTCGGGCCCTGTCGGGCTCTGTCGGGTTCTGTCGGGCTCTGTCGGGCTCTGTCGGGCCCTGTCGGGCTCTGTCGGGCTCTGTCGGGCCCTGTCGGGCTCTGTCGGGCTCTGTCGGGCTCGGTCGGGCTCTACTGGGCTCTGTCGGGCTCTGTCGGGCCCTGTCGGGCCCTGTCAGGCTCTGTCGGGCTCTGTCGGGCTCTACTGGGCTCTGTCGGGCTCTACTGGGCTCTACTAGGCCCTGTCGGGCCCTGTCGGGCCCTGTCGGGCTCTGTCGGGCTCTGTCGGGCTCTGTCGGGCCCTGTCGGGCTCTGTCGGGCCCTGTCGGGCCCTGTCGGGCTCTGTCGGGCTCTACTGGGCTCTACTGTTCCCTGTCGGGCCCTGTCGGGCTCTGTCGGGCTCTGTCGGTCTCTGTCGGGCCCTGTCGGGCCCTGTCGGGCTCTGTCGGGCTCTGTCGGGCTCTGTCGGGCTCTGTCGGGCTCTGTCGGGCCCTGTCGGGCTCTACTGGGCTCTGTCGGGCTCTGTCGGGCCCAGTCGGGCTCTGTCGGGCCCTGTCGGGCTCTGTCGGGCTCTACTGGGCTCTGTCGGGCTCTGTCGGGCTCTGTCGGGCCCTGTCGGGCTCTGTCGGGCTCTGTCGGGATCTGTCGGGCTCTGTCGGGCCCTGTCGGGCTCTGTCGGGCCCTGTCGGGCTCTGTCGGGCTCTGTCGGGCTCTGTCGGGCTCTGTCGGGCTCTAGTGGGCTCTGTCGGGCTCTGTCGGGCTCTGTCGGGCCCTGTCGGGCCCTGTCGGGCTCTGTCGGGCTCTGTCGGGTTCTGTCGGGCTCTGTCGGGCTCTGTCGGGCTCTGTCGGGCTCTACTGGGCTCTACTGTTCCCTGTCGGGCCCTGTCGGGCCCTGTCGGGCTCTGTCGGGCTCTGTCGGGCTCTGTCGGGCCCTGTCGGGCCCTGTCGGGCTCTGTCGGGCTCTGTCGGGCTCTGTCGGGCCCTGTCGGGCCCTGTCGGGCCCTGTCGGGCCCTGTCGGGCCCTGTCGGGCTCTGTCGGGCTCTGTCGGGCTCTGTCGGGCTCTACTGGGCTCTGTCGGGCTCTGTCGGGCCCTGTCGGGCTCTGTCGGGCTCTGTCGGGCTCTGTCGGGCTCTACTGGGCTCTGTCGGGCTCTACTGGGCTCTACTAGGCCCTCTCGGGCCCTGTCGGGCTCTGTCGGGCTCTGTCGGGCCCTGTCGGGCCCTGTCAGGCTCTGTTGGGGTCTGTCGGGCTCTGTCGGGCTCTGTCGGGCTCTACTGGGCTCTGTCGGGCTCTGTCGGGCCCTGTCGGGCTCTGTCGGGCTCTGTCGGGCTCTGTCGGGCTCTACTGGGCTCTGTCGGGCTCTACTGGGCTCTGTCGGGCTCTGTCGGGCCCTGTAGGGCCCTGTCGGGCTCTGTCGGGCTCTGTCGGGCTCTACTGCGCCCTGTCGGGCCCTGTCGGGCTCTGTCGTGCTCTGTCGGGCTCTACTGGGCTCTGTCGGGCTCTGTCGGGTCCTGTCGGTCTCTGTCGGGCTCTGTCGGGCCCTGTCGGGCTCTACTGGGCTCTGTCGGGCCCTGTCGGGCTCTGTCGGGCCCTGTCGGTCTCTGTCGGGCTCTACTGGGCTCTGTCGGGCTCTGTCGGGCTCTGTCGGGCCCTGTCGGGCTCTGTCGGGCTCTGTCGGGCTCTGTCGGGATCTGTCGGGCTCTGTCGGGCTCTGTCGGGCTCTACTGGGCCCTGTCGGGCCCTGTCGGGCCCTGTCGGGCTCTGTCGGGCTCTGTCGGGCTCTACTGGGCTCTGTCGGGCCCTGTCGGGCCCTGTCGGGCCCTGTCGGGCTCTGTCGGGCTCTGTCGGGCTCTACTGGGCCCTGTCGGGCCCTGTCGGGCTCTGTCGGGCCCTGTCGGGCCCTGTCGGGCTCTGTCGGGCTCTGTCGGGCTCTACTGGGCTCTGTCGGGCCCTGTCGGGCCCTGTCGGGCTCTGTCGGGCTCTACTGGGCCCTGTCGGGCTCTGTCGGGCCCTGTCGGGCCCTGTCGGGCCCTGTCGGGCTCTGTAGGGCTCTGTCGGGCTCTGTCGGGTCCTGTCGGTCTCTGTCGGGCTCTGTCGGGCCCTGTCGGGCCCTGTCAGGCTCTGTCGGGCTCTGTCGGGCTCTGTCGGGCTCTGTAGGGCTCTGTCGGGCCCTGTCGGGCTCTACTGGGCTCTGTCGGGCTCTGTCGGTCTCTGTCGGGCTCTGTCGGGCTCTACTGCGCCCTGTCGGGCCCTGTCGGGCTCTGTCGGGCTCTGTCGGGCTCTACTGGGCTCTGTCGGGCTCTGTCGGGCTCTGTCGGGCCCTGTCGGGCTCTGTCGGGCTCTGTCGGGCTCTGTCGGGCCCTGTAGGGCTCTGTCGGGCCCTGTCGGGCTCTGTCAGGCTCTACTGGGCTCTGTCGGGCTCTGTCGGGCTCTGTCGGGCCCTGTCGGGCTCTGTCGGGCTCTGTCGGGATCTGTCGGGCTCTGTCGGGATCTGTCGGGCTCTACTGGGCCCTGTCGGGCTCTGTCGGGCCCTGTCGGGCCCTGTCGGGCTCTGTCGGGCTCTGTCGGGCTCTGTCGGGCTCTGTCGGGCTCTACTGGGCACTGTCGGGCCCTGTCGGGCTCTGTCGGGCTCTGTCGGGCCCTGTCGGGCCCTGTCGGGCTCTGTCGGGCTCTGTCGGGCTCTACTGGGCTCTGTCGGGCTCTACTGGGCTCTGTCGGGCTCTGTCGGGCCCTGTCGGACTCTGTCGGGCTCTGTCGGGCTCTGTCAGGCTCTACTGGGCCCTGTCGGGCTCTACTGGGCCCTGTCGGGCTCTTTCGGGCCCTGTCGGGCTCTTTCGGGCCCTGTCGGGCCCTGTCGGGCCCTGTCGGGCTTTGTCGGGCTCTGTCGGGCCCTGTCGGGCTTTGTCGGGCTCTGTCGAGCTCTGTCGGGCTCTGTGAGGCTCTACTGGGCCCTGTCGGGCTCTGTCGGGCTCTGTCGGGCCCTGTCGGGCTCTGTCGGGCCCTGTCAGGCTCTGTCGGGCTCTGTCGGGCTCTGTCGGGCTCTGTAGGGCTCTGTCGGGCCCTGTCGGGCTCTACTGGGCTCTGTCGGGCTCTGTCGGGCCCTGTCGGGCTCTGTCGGGCTCTGTCGGGCTCTGTCGGGCTCTACTGGGCTCTGTCGGGCTCTGTCGGGCCCTGTAGGGCCCTGTCGGGCTCTGTCGGGCTCTGTCGGGCTCTACTGGGCCCTGTCGGCCCTGTCGGGCTCTGTCGGGCTCTGTCGGGCTCTACTGGGCTCTGTCGGGCTCTGTCGGGCTCTGTCGGGCTCTGTCGGGCCCTGTCGGGCTCTACTGGGCTCTGTCGGGCTCTGTCGGGCCCTGTCGGGCTCTGTCGGGCCCTGTCGGGCTCTGTCGGGCTCTGTCGGGCTCTGTCGGGCTCTACTGGGCCCTGTCGGGCCCTGTCGGGCCCTGTCGGGCTCTGTCGGGCTCTGTCGGCCCCTGTCGCGCCCTGTCGGGCTCTCTCGGGCTCTACTGGGCCCTGTCGGGCCCTGTCGGGCCCTGTCGGGCTCTGTCGGGCCCTGTCGGGCCCAGCCGGGATCTGTCGGGCTCTGTCGGGCTCTACTGGGCTCTGTCGGGCTCTGTCGGGCCCTGTCGGGCTCTGTCGGGCCCTGTCGGGCTCTGTTGGGCTCTGTCGGGCTCTAGTGGGCTCTGTCGGGCTCTGTCGGGCCCTGTCGGGCTCTGTTGGGCTCTGTCGGGCTCTAGTGGGCTCTGTCGGGCTCTACTGGGCTCTACTAGGCCCTGTCGGGCTCTGTCGGGCTCTGTCGGGCTCTGTCGGGCCCTGTCGGGCTCTGTCGGGCTCTGTCGGGCCCTGTCGGGCCCTGTCAGGCTCTGTTGGGCTCTGTCGGGCTCTGTCGGGCTCTGTCGGGCTCTGTCGGGCCCTGTCGGGCTCTGTCGGGCTCTGTCGGGCTCTGTCGGGCTCTACTGGGCTCTGTCGGGCTCTGTCGGGCCCTGTAGGGCCCTGTCGGGCTCTGTCGGGCTCTGTCGGGCTCTACTGCGCCCTGTCGGGCCCTGTCGGGCTCTGTCGGGCTCTGTCGGGCTCTACTGGGCTCTGTCGGGCTCTGTCGGGCCCTGTCGGGCTCTGTCGGGCTCTGTCGGGCTCTGTCGGGCTCTGTCGGGCCCTGTCGGGCTCTGTCGGGCTCTACTGGGCTCTGTCGGGCCCTGTCGGGCTCTGTCGGGCCCTGTCGGGCTCTGTCGGGCTCTGTCGGGATCTGTCGGGCTCTGTCGGGCTCTGTCGGGCTCTACTGGGCTCTGTCGGGCCCTGTCGGGCCCTGTCGGGCTCTGTCGGGCTCTGTCGGGCTCTACTGGGCTCTGTCGGGCCCTGTCGGGCCCTGTCGGGCCCTGTCGGGCTCTGTCGGGCTCTGTCGGGCTCTACTGGGCCCTGTCGGGCCCTGTCGGGCTCTGTCGGGCTCTGTCGAGCTCTACTGGGCTCTGTCGGGCTCTGTCAGGCCCTGTCGGGCCCTGTCGGGCTCTGTCGGGCTCTGTCGGGCTCTGTCGGGCTCTGTCGGGCTCTGTCGGGCTCTACTGGGCCCTGTCGGGCCCTGTCGGGCTCTGTCGGGCTCTGTCGGGCTCTGTCGGGCTCTACTGGGCCCTGTCCGGCTCTGTCGGGCTCTGTCGGGCTCTGTCGGGCCCTGTCAGGCTCTGTCGGGTCCTGTCGGGCCCTGTCGGGCTCTGTCGGGCTCTGTCGGGCTCTGTCGGGCCCTGTCGGGCCCTGTCGGGCTCTGTCGGGCCCTGTCGGGCTCTGTCGGGCCCTGTCGGGCCCTGTCGGGCTCTGTCGGGCTCTGTCGGGCTCTACTGGGCTCTGTCGGGCCCTGTCGGGCCCTGTCGGGCTCTGTCGGGCCCTGTCGGGCCCTGTCGGGCTCTGTCGGGCCCTGTCGGGCCCTGTCGGGCCCTGTCGGGCTCTGTCGGGCTCTGTCGGGCTCTGTCGGGTCCTGTCGGTCTCTGTCGGGCCCTGTCGGGCCCTGTCAGGCTCTGTCGGGCTCTGTCGGGCTCTGTCGGGCTCTGTAGGGCTCTGTCGGGCCCTGTCGGGCTCTACTGGGCTCTGTCGGGCTCTGTCGGTCTCTGTCGGCCTCTGTCGGGCTCTACTGCGCCCTGTCGGGCCCTGTCGGGCTCTGTCTGGCTCTGTCGGGCTCTACTGCGCCCTGTCGGGCCCTGTCGGGCTCTGTCGGGCTCTGTCGGGCTCTGTCGGGCCCTGTCGGGCTCTGTCGGGCTCTGTCGGGCCCTGTCGGGCTCTGTCGGGCCCTGTCGGGCTCTGTCGGGCTCTACTGGGCTCTGTCGGGCTCTGTCGGGCTCTGTCGGGCCCTGTCGGGCCCTGTCGGGCCCTGTCGGGCTCTGTCGGGCTCTGTCGGGCTCTGTCGGGCTCTACTGGGCTCTGTCGGGCTCTGTCGGTCCCTGTCGGGCTCTGTCGGGCCCTGTCGGACTCTGTCGGGCTCTGTCGGGCTCTGTCAGGCTCTACTGGGCCCTGTCGGGCTCTATCGGGCACTGTCGGGCTCTTTCGGGCCCTGTCGGGCTCTGTCGGGCCCTGTCGGGCCCTGTCGGGCCCTGTCGGGCTTTGTCGGGCTCTGTCGGGCCCTGTCGGGCTTTGTCGGGCTCTGTCGAGCTCTGTCGGGCTCTGTGATTCTCTACTGGGCCCTGTCGGGCTCTGTCGGGCTCTGTCGGGCCCTGTCGGGCTCTGTCGGGCCCTGTCAGGCTCTGTCGGGCTCTGTCGGGCTCTGTCGGGCTCTGTAGGGCTCTGTCGGGCCCTGTCGGGCTCTACTGGGCTCTGTCGGGCTCTGTCGGGCCCTGTCGGGCTCTGTCGGGCTCTGTCGGGCTCTGTCGGGCTCTGTCGGGCTCTACTGGGCTCTGTCGGGCTCTGTCGGGCCCTGTAGGGCCCTGTCGGGCTCTGTCGGGCTCTACTGCGCCCTGTCGGGCCCTGTCGGGCTCTGTCGGGCTCTGTCGGGCTCTGTCGGGCCCTGTCGGGCTCTACTGGGCTCTGTCGGGCTCTGTCGGGCTCTGTCGGGCCCTGTCGGGCTCTGTCGGGCTGTGTCGGGCCCTGTCGGGCCCTGTCAGGCTCTGTTGGTTTCTGTCGGGCTCTGTCGGGCTCTGTCGGGCTCTACTGGGCTCTGTCGGGCTCTACTGGGCTCTGTCGGGATCTGTCGGGCCCTGTAGGGCCCTGTCGGGCTCTGTCGGGCTCTACTGCGCCCTGTCGGGCCCTGTCGGGCTCTGTCGGGCTCTGTCGGGCTCTACTGGGCTCTGTCGGGCTCTGTCGGGCTCTGTCGGGCTCTGTCGGGCCCTGTCGGGCTCTACTGGGCTCTGTCGGGCTCTGTCGGGCCCTGTCGGGCTCTGTCGGGCCCTGTCGGGCTCTGTCGGGCTCTACTGGGCTCTGTCGGGCTCTGTCGGGCTCTGTCGGGCCCTGTCGGGCTCTGTCGGGATCTGTCGGGTTCTGTCGGGCTCTGTCGGGCCCTGTCGGGCTCTGTCGGGCTCTGTCGGGCTCTGTCGGGCTCTGTCGGGCTCTACTGGGCTCTACTGTTCCCTGTCGGGCCCTGTCGGGCTCTGTCGGGCTCTGTCGGGCTCTGTCGGGCCCTGTCGGGGCCTGTCGGGCTCTGTCGGGTTCTGTCGGGCTCTGTCGGGCTCTGTCGGGCCCTGTCGGGCTCTGTCGGGCCCTGTCGGGTCCTGTCGGGCTCTGTCGGGCTCTGTCGGGCTCTGTCGGGCTCTGTCGGGCTCTACTGGGCTCTGTCGGGCTCTGTCGGGCCCTGTCGGGCTCTGTCGGGCTCTGTCGGGCTCTACTGGGCTCTGTCGGGCTCTACTGGGCTCTACTAGGCCCTGTCGGGCTCTGTCGGGCTCTGTCGGGCTCTGTCGGGCCCTGTCGGGCTCTGTCGGGCTCTGTCGGGCTCTGTCGGGCTCTACTGGGCTCTGTCGGGCTCTACTGGGCTCTGTCGGGCTCTGTCGGGCCCTGTAGGGCCCTGTCGGGCTCTGTCGGGCTCTACTGCGCCCTGTCGGGCCCTGTCGGGCTCTGTCGGGCTCTGTCGGGCTCTGTCGGGCCCTGTCGGGCTCTACTGGGCTCTGTCGGGCTCTGTCGGGCTCTGTCGGGCCCTGTCGGGCTCTGTCGGGCTGTGTCGGGCCCTGTCGGGCCCTGTCAGGCTCTGTTGGTGTCTGTCGGGCTCTGTCGGGCTCTGTCGGGCTCTACTGGGCTCTGTCGGGCTCTGTCGGGCCCTGTCGGGCTCTGTCGGGTTCTGTCGGGCTCTGTCGGGCTCTACTGGGCTCTGTCGGGCTCTACTGGGCTCTGTCGGGCTCTGTCGGGCCCTGTAGGGCCCTGTCGGGCTCTGTCGGGCTCTACTGCGCCCTGTCGGGCCCTGTCGGGCTCTGTCGGGCTCTGTCGGGCTCTACTGGGCTCTGTCGGGCTCTGTCGGGCTCTGTCGGGCTCTGTCGGGCCCTGTCGGGCTCTACTGGGCTCTGTCGGTCTCTGTCGGGCCCTGTCGGGCTCTGTTGGGCCCTGTCGGGCTCTGTCGGGCTCTACTGGGCTCTGTCGGGCTCTGTCGGGCCCTGTCGGGCTCTGTCGGGATCTGTCGGGCTCTGTCGGGCTCTGTCGGGCCCTGTCGGGCTCTGTCGGGCTCTGTCGGGCTCTGTCGGGCTCTACTGGGCTCTACTGTTCCCTGTCGGGCCCTGTCGGGCTCTGTCGGGCTCTGTCGGGCTCTGTCGGGCCCTGTCGGGCCCTGTCGGGCTCTGTCGGGCTCTGTCGGGCTCTGTCGGGCTCTACTGGGCTCTGTCGGGTTCTACTGGGCTCTACTGGGCCCTGTCGGGCTCTGTCGGGCTCTGTCGGGCTCTACTGGGCTCTGTCGGGCTCTACTGTGCTCTGTCGGGCTCGGTCGGGCCCTGTCGGGCTCTGTCGGGCTCTGTCGGGCTCTACTGGGCTCTCTCGGGCTCTGTCGGGCCCTGTCGGGCTCTGTCGGGCTCTTTCGGGCTCTGTCGGGCTCTACTGGTCTCTGTCGGGCTCTGTCGGGCCCTGTCGGGCCCTGTCGGGCTCTGTCGGGCTCTGTCGGACCCTGTCGGGCCCTGTCGGGCTCTGTCGGGATCTTTCGGGCTCTACTGGGCCCTGTCGGGCTCTGTCGGGCCCTGTTGGGCTCTGTCGGGCTCTGTCGAGCTCTACTGGGCTCTGTCGGGCTCTGTCGGGCCCTGTCGGGCTCTGTCGGGCTCTGTCGGGCTCCACTGGGCCCTGTCGGGCCCTGTCGGGCTCTGTCGGGCTCTGTCGGGCTCTATCGGGCCCTGTCGGGCTCTGTCGGGCTCTGTCGGGCCCTGTCGGGCTTTGTCGGGCTCTGTCGGGCTCTGTCGGGCTCTGTCGGGCTCTACTGGGCCCTGTCGGGCTCTGTCGGGCCCTGTCGGGCTCTGTCGGGCTCTGTCGGGCTCTGTCGGGCTCTGTCGGGCTCTACTGGGCTCTACTGTTCCCTGTCGGGCCCTGTCGGGCTCTGTCGGGTTCTGTCGGGCTCTGTCGGGCCCTGTCGGGCCCTGTCGGGCTCTGTCGGGCTCTGTCGGGCTCTAGTGGGCTCTGTCGGGCTCTGTCGGGCTCTGTCGGGCCCTGTCGGGCCCTGTCGGGCTCTGTCGGGCTCTGTCGGGTTCTGTCGGGCTCTGTCGGGCTCTGTCGGGCTCTGTCGGGCTCTACTGGGCTCTACTGTTCCCTGTCGGGCCCTGTCGGGCTCTGTCGGGCTCTCTCGGGCTCTGTCGGGCTCTGTCGGGCTCTACTGGGCCCTGTCGGGCTCTGTCGGGATCTGTTGGGCTCTGTCGGGCTCTGTCGGGCCCTGTCGGGCCCTGTCGGGCTCTGTCGGGTTCTGTCGGGCTCTGTCGGGCTCTGTCGGGCCCTGTCGGGCCCTGTCGGGCTCTGTCGGGCTCTGTCGGGCTCTATCGGACTCTACTGGGCTCTGTCGGGCCCTGTCGGGCCCTGTCGGGCTCTGTCGGGCTCTGTCGGGCTCTGTCGGGCTCTACTGGGCTCTGTCGGGCTCTACTGGGCTCTACTAGGCCCTGTCGGGCTCTGTCGGGCTCTGTCGGGCTCTGTCGGGCCCTGTCGGGCTCTGTCGGGCTGTGTCGGGCCCTGTCGGGCCCTGTCAGGCTCTGTTGGTGTCTGTCGGGCTCTGTCGGGCTCTGTCGGGCTCTGTCGGGCTCTACTGTGCTCTGTCGGGCTCTGTCGGGCCCTGTCGGGCTCTGCGGGCTCTGTCGGGCTCTGTCGGGCTCTGTCGGGCTCTGTAGGGCTCTGTCGGGCCCTGTCGGGCTCTACTGGGCTCTGTCGGGCTCTGTCGGGCCCTGTCGGGCTCTGTCGGGCTCTGTCGGGCTCTGTCGGGCTCTACTGGGCTCTGTCGGGCTCTGTCGGGCCCTGTAGGGCCCTGTCGGGCTCTGTCGGGCTCTGTCGGGCTCTACTGCGCCCTGTCGGGCCCTGTCGGGCTCTGTCGGGCTCTGTCGGGCTCTACTGGGCTCTGTCGGGCTCTGTCGGGCTCTGTCGGGCTCTGTCGGGCCCTGTCGCGCTCTACTGGGCTCTGTCGGGCCCTGTCGGGCCCTGTCGGGCTCTGTCCGGCCCTGTCGGGCTCTGTCGGGCTCTACTGGGCTCTGTCGGGCTCTGTCGGGCTCTGTCGGGCCCTGTCGGGCTCTGTCGGGCTCTGTCGGGCCCTGTCGGGCTCTGTCGGGCCCTGTCGGGCTCTGTCGGGCTCTACTGGGCTCCGTCGGGCTCTGTCGGGCCCTGTCGGGCCCTGTCGGGCTCTGTCGGGCTCTGTCGGGCTCTGTCGGGCCCTGTCGGGCTCTGTCGGGCTCTACTGGGAACTGTCGGGCCCTGTCGGGCCCTGTCGGGCTCTGTCGGGCCCTGTCGGGCCCTGTCGGGATCTGTCGGGCTCTGTCGGGCTCTACTGGGCTCTGTCGGGCT
The DNA here is from genome assembly GCF_036013445.1 of Caloenas nicobarica. Classification (NCBI taxonomy): domain Eukaryota; kingdom Metazoa; phylum Chordata; class Aves; order Columbiformes; family Columbidae; genus Caloenas; species Caloenas nicobarica. The sequence continues at coordinate 236,937 of NW_027016992.1, forward strand.
CTGTCGGGCCCTGTCGGGCTCTGTCGGGCCCTGTCGGACTCTGTCGGGCTCTGTCGGGCTCTGTCAGGCTCTACTGGGCCCTGTCGGGCTCTATCGGGCACTGTCGGGCTCTTTCGGGCCCTGTCGGGCTCTGTCGGGCCCTGTCGGGCCCTGTCGGGCTTTGTCGGGCTCTGTCGAGCTCTGTCGGGCTCTGTGAGGCTCTACTGGGCCCTGTCGGGCTCTGTCGGGCTCTGTCGGGCCCTGTCGGGCTCTGTCGGGCTCTGTCGGGCTCTGTCGGGCTCTACTGGGCCCTGTCGGGCTCTGTCGGGCTCTGTCGGGCTCTGTCGGGCTCTACTGGGCTCTGTCGGGCCCTGTCGGGCCCTGTCGGGCCCTGTCGGTCTCTGTCGGGCTCTGTCGGGCTCTGTCGGGCTCTGTCGGGCCCTGTCGAGCTCTGTCGGGCTCTGTCGGGCTCTGTCAGGCTCTACTGGGCTCTGTCGGGCTCTGTCGGGTTCTGTCGGGCCCTGTCGGGACCTGTCGGGCCCTGTCGGGCTCTGTCGGGCTCTGTCGGGCTCTGTCGGGCTCTGTCGGGCTCTACTGGGCTCTGTCGGGTTCTACTGGGCTCTACTGGGCCCTGTCGGGCTCTGTCGGGCTCTGTCGGGCTCTACTGGGCTCTGTCGGGCTCTACTGTGCTCTGTCGGGCTCGGTCGGGCCCTGTCGGGCTCTGTCGGGCTCTGTCGGGCTCTACTGGGCTCTCTCGGGCTCTGTCGGGCCCTGTCGGGCTCTGTCGGGCTCTTTCGGGCTCTGTCGGGCTCTACTGGTCTCTGTCGGGCCCTGTCGGGCCCTGTCGGGCCCTGTCGGGCTCTGTCGGGCTCTGTCGGACCCTGTCGGGCCCTGTCGGGTTCTGTCGGGCTCTTTCGGGCTCTACTGGGCTCTGTCGGGCTCTGTCGAGCTCTACTGGGCCCTGTCGGGCCCTGTCGGGCCCTGTCGGGCTCTGTCGGGCTCTGTCGGGCTCTACTGGGCCCTGTCGGGCCCTGTCGGGCTCTGTCGGGCTCTGTCGGGCTCTGTCGGGCCCTGTCGGGCTCTGTCGGGCCCTGTCGGGCCCTGTCGAGCTTTGTCGGGCTCTGTCGGGCTCTGTCGGGCTCTGTCGGGCTCTACTGGGCCCTGTCGGGCTCTGTCGGGCCCTGTCGGGCTCTGTCGGGCTCTGTCGGGCTCTGTCGGGCTCTGTCGGGCTCTACTGGGCTCTACTGTTCCCTGTGGGGCCCTGTCGGGCTCTGTCGGGCTCTGTCGGGCTCTGTCGGGCCCTGTCGGGCCCTGTCGGGCTCTGTCGGGCTCTGTCGGGCTCTAGTGGGCTCTGTCGGGCTCTGTCGGGCTCTGTCGGGTCCTGTCGGGCCCTGTCGGGCTCTGTCGGGCTCTGTCGGGTTCTGTCGGGCTCTGTCGGGCTCTGTCGGGCTCTGTCGGGCTCTACTGGGCTCTACTGTTCCCTGTCGGGCCCTGTCGGGCTCTGTCGGGCTCTCTCGGGCTCTGTCGGGCTCTGTCGGGCTCTACTGGGCCCTGTCGCGCTCTGTCGGGCTCTCTGGGCTCTGTCGGGCTCTGTCGGGCCCTGTCGGGCCCTGTCGGGCTCTGTCGGGTTCTGTCGGGCTCTGTCGGGCTCTGTCGGGCCCTGTCGGGCTCTGTCGGGCTCTGTCGGGCTCTGTCGGGCTCTACTGGGCTCTGTCGGGCCCTGTCGGGCCCTGTCGGGCTCTGTCGGGCTCTGTCGGGCTCTGTCGGGCTCTACTGGGCTCTGTCGGGCTCTACTGGGCTCTACTAGGCCCTGTCGGGCTCTGTCGGGCTCTGTCGGGCTCTGTCGGGCTCTGTCGGGCTCTGTCGGGCCCTGTCGGGCTCTGTCGGGCTGTGTCGGGCCCTGTCGGGCCCTGTCAGGCTCTGTTGGTGTCTGTCGGGCTCTGTCGGGCTCTGTCGGGCTCTACTGGGCTCTGTCGGGCTCTGTCGGGCCCTGTCGGGCTCTGTCGGGCTCTGTCGGGCTCTGTCGGGCTCTACTGGGCTCTGTCGGGCTCTACTGGGCTCTGTCGGGCTCTGTCGGGCCCTGTAGGGCCCTGTCGGGCTCTGTCGGGCTCTACTGCGCCCTGTCGGGCCCTGTCGGGCCCTGTCGGGCTCTGTCGGGCTCTACTGGGCTCTGTCGGGCTCTGTCGGGCTCTGTCGGGCTCTGTCGGGCCCTGTCGGGCTCTACTGGGCTCTGTCGGGCTCTGTCGGGCCCTGTCGGGCTCTGTCGGGCTGTGTCGGGCCCTGTCGGGCCCTGTCAGGCTCTGTTGGTGTCTGTCGGGCTCTGTCGGGCTCTGTCGGGCTCTACTGGGCTCTGTCGGGCTCTGTCGGGCCCTGTCGGGCTCTGTCGGGCTCTGTCGGGCTCTGTCGGGCTTTGTCGGGCTCTACTGGGCTCTGTCGGGCTCTACTGGGCTCTGTCGGGCTCTGTTGGGCCCTGTAGGGCCCTGTCGGGCTCTGTCGGGCTCTACTGCGCCCTGTCGGGCCCTGTCGGGCTCTGTCGGGCTCTGTCGGGCTCTACTGGGCTCTGTCGGGCTCTGTCGGGCTCTGTCGGGCTCTGTCGGGCCCTGTCGGGCTCTACTGGGTTCTGTCGGGCTCTGTCGGGCTCTGTCGGGCCCTGTCGGGCTCTGTCGGGCCCTGTCGGGCTCTGTCGGGCTCTACTGGGCTCTGTCGGGCTCTGTCGGGCTCTGTCGGGCCCTGTCGGGCTCTGTCGGGATCTGTCGGGCTCTGTCGGGCTCTGTCGGGCCCTGTCGGGCTCTGTCGGGCTCTGTCGGGCTCTGTCGGGCTCTGTCGGGCTCTACTGGGCTCTACTGTTCCCTGTCGGGCCCTGTCGGGCTCTGTCGGGCTCTGTCGGGTTCTGTCGGGCCCTGTCGGGCCCTGTCGGGCTCTGTCGGGTTCTGTCGGGCTCTGTCGGGCTCTGTCGGGCCCTGTCGGGCTCTGTCGGGCCCTGTCGGGCCCTGTCGGGCTCTGTCGGGCTCTGTCGGGCTCTGTCGGGCTCTACTGGGCTCTGTCGGGCTCTGTCGGGCCCTGTCGGGCTCTGTTGGGCTCTGTCGGGCTCTACTGGGCTCTGTCGGGCTCTACTGGGCTCTACTAGGCCCTGTCGGGCTCTGTCGGGCTCTGTCGGGCTCTGTCGGGCCCTGTCGGGCTCTGTCGGGCTCTGTCGGGCCCTGTCGGGCCCTGTCAGGCTCTGTTGGGCTCTGTCGGGCTCTGTCGGGCTCTGTCGGGCCCTGTCGGGCCCTGTCGGGCTCTGTCGGGCTCTGTCGGGCTCTGTCGGGCTCTACTGGGCTCTGTCGGGCTCTGTCGGGCCCTGTAGGGCCCTGTCGGGCTCTGTCGGGCTCTGTCGGGCTCTACTGCGCCCTGTCGGGCCCTGTCGGGCCCTGTCGGGCTCTGTCGGGCTCTGTCGGGCTCTACTGGGCTCTGTCGGGCTCTGTCGGGCCCTGTCGGGCTCTGTCGGGCTCTGTCGGGCTCTGTCGGGCTCTGTCGGGCCCTGTCGGGCTCTGTCGGGCTCTACTGGGCTCTGTCGGGCCCTGTCGGGCTCTGTCGGGCCCTGTCGGGCTCTGTCGGGCTCTGTCGGGATCTGTCGGGCTCTGTCGGGCTCTGTCGGGCTCTACTGGGCTCTGTCGGGCCCTGTCGGGCCCTGTCGGGCTCTGTCGGGCTCTGTCGGGCTCTACTGGGCTCTGTCGGGCCCTGTCGGGCCCTGTCGGGCCCTGTCGGGCTCTGTCGGGCTCTGTCGGGCTCTACTGGGCCCTGTCGGGCCCTGTCGGGCTCTGTCGGGCTCTGTCGAGCTCTACTGGGCTCTGTCGGGCTCTGTCAGGCCCTGTCGGGCCCTGTCGGGCCCTGTCGGGCTCTGTCGGGCTCTGTCGGGCTCTGTCGGGCTCTGTCGGGCTCTACTGGGCCCTGTCGGGCCCTGTCGGGCTCTGTCGGGCTCTGTCGGGCTCTGTCGGGCTCTACTGGGCCCTGTCCGGCTCTGTCGGGCTCTGTCGGGCTCTGTCGGGCCCTGTCAGGCTCTGTCGGGTCCTGTCGGGCCCTGTCGGGCTCTGTCGGGCTCTGTCGGGCTCTGTCGGGCCCTGTCGGGCCCTGTCGGGCTCTGTCGGGCCCTGTCGGGCTCTGTCGGGCCCTGTCGGGCCCTGTCGGGCTCTGTCGGGCTCTGTCGGGCTCTACTGGGCTCTGTCGGGCCCTGTCGGGCCCTGTCGGGCTCTGTCGGGCTCTACTGGGCCCTGTCGGGCTCTGTCGGGCCCTGTCGGGCCCTGTCGGGCCCTGTCGGGCTCTGTCGGGCTCTGTCGGGCTCTGTCGGGTCCTGTCGGTCTCTGTCGGGCCCTGTCGGGCCCTGTCAGGCTCTGTCGGGCTCTGTCGGGCTCTGTCGGGCTCTGTAGGGCTCTGTCGGGCCCTGTCGGGCTCTACTGGGCTCTGTCGGGCTCTGTCGGTCTCTGTCGGCCTCTGTCGGGCTCTACTGCGCCCTGTCGGGCCCTGTCGGGCTCTGTCGGGCTCTGTCGGGCTCTACTGCGCCCTGTCGGGCCCTGTCGGGCTCTGTCGGGCTCTGTCGGGCTCTGTCGGGCCCTGTCGGGCTCTGTCGGGCTCTGTCGGGCCCTGTCGGGCTCTGTCGGGCCCTGTCGGGCTCTGTCGGGCTCTACTGGGCTCTGTCGGGCTCTGTCGGGCTCTGTCGGGCCCTGTCGTGCCCTGTCGGGCCCTGTCGGGCTCTGTCGGGCTCTGTCGGGCTCTGTCGGGCTCTACTGGGCTCTGTCGGGCTCTGTCGGTCCCTGTCGGGCTCTGTCGGGCCCTGTCGGACTCTGTCGGGCTCTGTCGGGCTCTGTCAGGCTCTACTGGGCCCTGTCGGGCTCTATCGGGCACTGTCGGGCTTTTTCGGGCCCTGTCGGGCTCTGTCGGGCCCTGTCGGGCCCTGTCGGGCCCTGTCGGGCTCTGTCGGGCCCTGTCGGGCTCTGTCGGGCCCTGTCGGGCTCTGTTGGGCTCTGTCGGGCTCTACTGGGCTCTGTCGGGCTCTACTGGGCTCTACTAGGCCCTGTCGGGCTCTGTCGGGCTCTGTCGGGCTCTGTCGGGCCCTGTCGGGCTCTGTCGGGCTCTGTCGGGCCCTGTCGGGCCCTGTCAGGCTCTGTTGGGCTCTGTCGGGCTCTGTCGGGCTCTGTCGGGCCCTGTCGGGCCCTGTCGGGCTCTGTCGGGCTCTGTCGGGCTCTGTCGGGCTCTACTGGGCTCTGTCGGGCTCTGTCGGGCCCTGTAGGGCCCTGTCGGGCTCTGTCGGGCTCTGTCGGGCTCTACTGCGCCCTGTCGGGCCCTGTCGGGCCCTGTCGGGCTCTGTCGGGCTCTGTCGGGCTCTACTGGGCTCTGTCGGGCTCTGTCGGGCCCTGTCGGGCTCTGTCGGGCTCTGTCGGGCTCTGTCGGGCTCTGTCGGGCCCTGTCGGGCTCTGTCGGGCTCTACTGGGCTCTGTCGGGCCCTGTCGGGCTCTGTCGGGCCCTGTCGGGCTCTGTCGGGCTCTGTCGGGATCTGTCGGGCTCTGTCGGGCTCTGTCGGGCTCTACTGGGCTCTGTCGGGCCCTGTCGGGCCCTGTCGGGCTCTGTCGGGCTCTGTCGGGCTCTACTGGGCTCTGTCGGGCCCTGTCGGGCCCTGTCGGGCCCTGTCGGGCTCTGTCGGGCTCTGTCGGGCTCTACTGGGCCCTGTCGGGCCCTGTCGGGCTCTGTCGGGCTCTGTCGAGCTCTACTGGGCTCTGTCGGGCTCTGTCAGGCCCTGTCGGGCCCTGTCGGGCCCTGTCGGGCTCTGTCGGGCTCTGTCGGGCTCTGTCGGGCTCTGTCGGGCTCTACTGGGCCCTGTCGGGCCCTGTCGGGCTCTGTCGGGCTCTGTCGGGCTCTGTCGGGCTCTACTGGGCCCTGTCCGGCTCTGTCGGGCTCTGTCGGGCTCTGTCGGGCCCTGTCAGGCTCTGTCGGGTCCTGTCGGGCCCTGTCGGGCTCTGTCGGGCTCTGTCGGGCTCTGTCGGGCCCTGTCGGGCCCTGTCGGGCTCTGTCGGGCCCTGTCGGGCTCTGTCGGGCCCTGTCGGGCCCTGTCGGGCTCTGTCGGGCTCTGTCGGGCTCTACTGGGCTCTGTCGGGCCCTGTCGGGCCCTGTCGGGCTCTGTCGGGCTCTACTGGGCCCTGTCGGGCTCTGTCGGGCCCTGTCGGGCCCTGTCGGGCCCTGTCGGGCTCTGTCGGGCTCTGTCGGGCTCTGTCGGGTCCTGTCGGTCTCTGTCGGGCCCTGTCGGGCCCTGTCAGGCTCTGTCGGGCTCTGTCGGGCTCTGTCGGGCTCTGTAGGGCTCTGTCGGGCCCTGTCGGGCTCTACTGGGCTCTGTCGGGCTCTGTCGGTCTCTGTCGGCCTCTGTCGGGCTCTACTGCGCCCTGTCGGGCCCTGTCGGGCTCTGTCGGGCTCTGTCGGGCTCTACTGCGCCCTGTCGGGCCCTGTCGGGCTCTGTCGGGCTCTGTCGGGCTCTGTCGGGCCCTGTCGGGCTCTGTCGGGCTCTGTCGGGCCCTGTCGGGCTCTGTCGGGCCCTGTCGGGCTCTGTCGGGCTCTACTGGGCTCTGTCGGGCTCTGTCGGGCTCTGTCGGGCCCTGTCGTGCCCTGTCGGGCCCTGTCGGGCTCTGTCGGGCTCTGTCGGGCTCTGTCGGGCTCTACTGGGCTCTGTCGGGCTCTGTCGGTCCCTGTCGGGCTCTGTCGGGCCCTGTCGGACTCTGTCGGGCTCTGTCGGGCTCTGTCAGGCTCTACTGGGCCCTGTCGGGCTCTATCGGGCACTGTCGGGCTTTTTCGGGCCCTGTCGGGCTCTGTCGGGCCCTGTCGGGCCCTGTCGGGCCCTGTCGGGCTTTGTCGGGCTCTGTCGGGCCCTGTCGGGCTTTGTCGGGCTCTGTCGAGCTCTGTCGGGCTCTGTGATTCTCTACTGGGCCCTGTCGGGCTCTGTCGGGCTCTGTCGGGCCCTGTCGGGCTCTGTCGGGCCCTGTCAGGCTCTGTCGGGCTCTGTCGGGCTCTGTCGGGCTCTGTAGGGCTCTGTCGGGCCCTGTCGGGCTCTACTGGGCTCTGTCGGGCCCTGTCGGGCCCTGTCGGGCTCTGTCGGGCTCTGTCGGGCTCTGTCGGGCTCTGTCGGGTTCTACTGGGCTCTGTCGGGCTCTACTGGGCTCTGTCGGGCTCTGTCGGGCCCTGTAGGGCCCTGTCGGGCTCTGTCGGGCTCTACTGCGCCCTGTCGGGCCCTGTCGGGCTCTGTCGGGCTCTGTCGGGCTCTGTCGGGCCCTGTCGGGCTCTACTGGGCTCTGTCGGGCTCTGTCGGGCTCTGTCGGGCCCTGTCGGGCTCTGTCGGGCTGTGTCGGGCCCTGTCGGGCCCTGTCAGGCTCTGTTGGTGTCTGTCGGGCTCTGTCGGGCTCTGTCGGGCTCTACTGGGCTCTGTCGGGCCCTGTCGGGCCCTGTCGGGCTCTGTCGGGCTCTGTCGGGCTCTGTCGGGCTCTACTGGGCTCTGTCGGGCTCTACTGGGCTCTGTCGGGCTCTGTCGGGCCCTGTAGGGCCCTGTCGGGCTCTGTCGGGCTCTACTGCGCCCTCTCGGGCCCTGTCGGGCTCTGTCGGGCTCTGTCGGGCTCTACTGGGCTCTGTCGGGCTCTGTCGGGCTCTGTCGGGCTCTGTCGGGCCCTGTCGGGCTCTACTGGGCTCTGTCGGGCTCTGTCGGGCCCTGTCGGGCTCTGTCGGGCCCTGTCGGGCTCTGTCGGGCTCTACTGGGCTCTGTCGGGCTCTGTCGGGCTCTGTCGGGCCCTGTCGGGCTCTGTCGGGATCTGTCGGGCTCTGTCGGGCTCTGTCGGGCCCTGTCGGGCTCTGTCGGGCTCTGTCGGGCTCTGTCGGGCTCTGTCGGGCTCTACTGGGCTCTACTGTTCCCTGTCGGGCCCTGTCGGGCTCTGTCGGGCTCTGTCGGGCTCTGTCGGGCCCTGTCGGGGCCTGTCGGGCTCTGTCGGGTTCTGTCGGGCTCTGTCGGGCCCTGTCGGGCTCTGTCGGGCCCTGTCGGGCCCTGTCGGGCTCTGTCGGGCTCTGTCGGGCTCTGTCGGGCTCTGTCGGGCTCTACTGGGCTCTGTCGGGCTCTGTCGGGCCCTGTCGGGCTCTGTCGGGCTCTGTCGGGCTCTACTGGGCTCTGTCGGGCTCTACTGGGCTCTACTAGGCCCTGTCGGGCTCTGTCGGGCTCTGTCGGGCCCTGTCGGGCTCTGTCGGGCTCTGTCGGGCTCTGTCGGGCTCTGTCGGGCTCTACTGGGCTCTGTCGGGCTCTACTGGGCTCTGTCGGGCTCTGTCGGGCCCTGTAGGGCCCTGTCGGGCTCTGTCGGGCTCTACTGCGCCCTGTCGGGCCCTGTCGGGCTCTGTCGGGCTCTGTCGGGCTCTGTCGGGCCCTGTCGGGCTCTACTGGGCTCTGTCGGGCTCTGTCGGGCTCTGTCGGGCCCTGTCGGGCTCTGTCGGGCTGTGTCGGGCCCTGTCGGGCCCTGTCAGGCTCTGTTGGTGTCTGTCGGGCTCTGTCGGGCTCTGTCGGGCTCTACTGGGCTCTGTCGGGCTCTGTCGGGCCCTGTCGGGCTCTGTCGGGCTCTACTGGGCTCTGTCGGGCTCTACTGGGCTCTGTCGGGCTCTGTCGGGCCCTGTAGGGCCCTGTCGGGCTCTGTCGGGCTCTACTGCGCCCTGTCGGGCCCTGTCGGGCTCTGTCGGGCTCTGTCGGGCTCTACTGGGCTCTGTCGGGCTCTGTCGGGCTCTGTCGGGCTCTGTCGGGCCCTGTCGGGCTCTACTGGGCTCTGTCGGGCTCTGTCGGGCCCTGTCGGGCTCTGTCGGGCCCTGTCGGGCTCTGTCGGGCTCTACTGGGCTCTGTCGGGCTCTGTCGGGCCCTGTCGGGCTCTGTCGGGATCTGTCGGGCTCTGTCGGGCTCTGTCGGGCCCTGTCGGGCTCTGTCGGGCTCTGTCGGGCTCTGTCGGGCTCTACTGGGCTCTACTGTTCCCTGTCGGGCCCTGTCGGGCTCTGTCGGGCTCTGTCGGGCTCTGTCGGGCCCTGTCGGGCCCTGTCGGGCTCTGTCGGGTTCTGTCGGGCTCTGTCGGGCTCTGTCGGGCCCTGTCGGGCTCTGTCGGGCCCTGTCGGGCCCTGTCGGGCTCTGTCGGGCTCTGTCGGGCTCTGTCGGGCTCTACTGGGCTCTGTCGGGCTCTGTCGGGCCCTGTCGGGCTCTGTCGGGCTCTGTCGGGCTCTACTGGGCTCTGTCGGGCTCTACTGGGCTCTACTAGGCCCTGTCGGGCTCTGTCGGGCTCTGTCGGGCTCTGTCGGGCCCTGTCGGGCTCTGTCGGGCTCTGTCGGGCCCTGTCGGGCCCTGTCAGGCTCTGTCGGGCTCTGTCGGGCTCTGTCGGGCTCTGTCGGGCTCTACTGGGCTCTGTCGGGCTCTGTCGGGCCCTGTCGGGCTCTGTCGTGCTCTGTCGGGCTCTGTCGGGCTCTACTGGGCTCTGTCGGGCTCTACTGGGCTCTGTCAGGCTCTGTCGGGCCCTGTAGGGCCCTGTCGGGCTCTGTCGGGCTCTGTCGGGCTCTACTGCGCCCTGTCGGGCCCTGTCGGGCTCTGTCGGGCTCTGTCGGGCACTACTGGGCCCTGTCGGGCTCTGTCGGGCTCTGTCGGGCCCTGTCGGGCTCTACTGGGCTCTGTCGGGCTCTGTCGGGCTCTGTCGGGCCCTGTCGGGCTCTGTCGGGCTCTACTGGGCTCTGTCGGGCTCTGTCGGGCTCTGTCGGGCCCTGTCGGGCTCTGTCGGGCTCTGTCGGGATCTGTCGGGCTCTGTCGGGCTCTGTCGGGCTCTACTGGGCTCTGTCGGGCCCTGTCGGGCCCTGTCGGGCTCTGTCGGGCTCTGTCGGGCTCTACTGGGCAATGTCGGGCCCTGTCGGGCCCTGTCGGGCCCTGTCGGGCTCTGTCGGGCTCTGTCGGGCTCTACTGGGCCTTGTCGGGCCCTGTCGGGCTCTGTCGGGCTCTGTCGAGCTCTACTGGGCTCTGTCGGGCTCTGTCAGGCCCTGTCGGGCCCTGTCGGGCCCTGTCGGGCTCTGTCGGGCTCTGTCGGGCTCTGTCGGGCTCTGTCGGGCTCTACTGGGCCCTGTCGGGCCCTGTCGGGCTCTGTCGGGCTCTGTCGGGCTCTGTCGGGCTCTACTGGGCCCTGTCCGGCTCTGTCGGGCTCTGTCGGGCTCTGTCGGGCCCTGTCAGGCTCTGTCGGGTCCTGTCGGGCCCTGTCGGGCTCTGTCGGGCTCTGTCGGGCTCTGTCGGGCTCTATTGGGCCCTGTCGGGCCCTGTCGGGCTCTGTCGGGCCCTGTCGGGCTCTGTCGGGCCCTGTCGGGCCCTGTCGGGCTCTGTCGGGCTCTGTCGGGCTCTACTGGGCTCTGTCGGGCCCTGTCGGGCCCTGTCGGGCTCTGTCGGGCTCTACTGGGCCCTGTCGGGCTCTGTCGGGCCCTGTCGGGCCCTGTCGGGCCCTGTCGGGCTCTGTCGGGCTCTGTCGGGCTCTGTCGGGTCCTGTCGGTCTCTGTCGGGCCCTGTCGGGCCCTGTAGGGCTCTGTCGGGCCCTGTCGGGCTCTGTCGGTCTCTGTCGGGCTCTGTCGGTCTCTGTCGGGCTCTGTCGGGCTCTACTGCGCCCTGTCGGGCCCTGTCGGGCTCTGTCGGGCTCTGTCGGGCTCTACTGCGCCCTGTCGGGCCCTGTCGGGCTCTGTCGGGCTCTGTCGGGCTCTGTCGGGCCCTGTCGGGCTCTGTCGGGCTCTGTCGGGCTCTGTCGGGCCCTGTCGGGCTCTGTCGGGCCCTGTCGGGCCCTGTCGGGCTCTGTCGGGCTCTACTGGGCTCTGTCGGGCTCTGTCGGGCTCTGTCGGGCCCTGTCGGGCTCTGTCGGGCTCTGTCGGAATCTGTCGGGCTCTGTCGGGATCTGTCGGGCTCTACTGGGCCCTGTCGGGCTCTGTCGGGCCCTGTCGGGCCCTGTCGGGCTCTGTCGGGCTCTGTCGGGCTCTGTCGGGCCCTGTCGGGCTCTGTCGGGCTCTACTGGGCCCTGTCGGGCCCTGTCGGGCCCTGTCGGGCTCTGTCGGGCCCTGTCGGGCCCTGTCGGGCTCTGTCGGGCTCTGTCGGGCTCTGTCGGGCTCTACTGGGCTCTGTCGGGCTCTGTCGGTCCCTGTCGGGCTCTGTCCGGCCCTGTCGGACTCTGTCGGGCTCTGTCGGGCTCTGTCAGGCTCTACTGGGCCCTGTCAGGCTCTATCGGGCACTGTCGGGCTCTTTCGGGCCCTGTCGGGCTCTGTCGGGCCCTGTCGGGCCCTGTCGGGCCCTGTCGGGCTTTGTCAGGCTCTGTCGGGCCCAATCGGGCTTTGTCGGGCTCTGTCGAGCTCTGTCGGGCTCTGTGAGGCTCTACTGGGCCCTGTCGGGCTCTGTCGGGCTCTGTCGGGCCCTGTCGGGCTCTGTCGGGCCCTGTCAGGCTCTGTCGGGCTCTGTCGGGCTCTGTCGGGCTCTGTAGGGCTCTGTCGGGCCCTGTCGGGCTCTACTGGGCTCTGTCGGGCTCTGTCGGGCCCTGTCGGGCTCTGTCGGGCTCTGTCGGGCTCTGTCGGGCTCTGTCGGGCTCTACTGGGCTCTGTCGGGCTCTGTCGGGCCCTGTAGGGCCCTGTCGGGCTCTGTCGGGCTCTGTCGGGCTCTACTGCTCCCTGTCGGCCCTGTCGGGCTCTGTCGGGCTCTACTGGGCTCTGTCGGGCTCTGTCGGGCTCTGTCGGGCTCTGTCGGGCTCTGTCGGGCCCTGTCGGGCTCTACTGGGCTCTCTCGGGCTCTGTCGGGCCCTGTCGGGCTCTGTCGGGCCCTGTCGGGCTCTGTCGGGCTCTGTCGGGCTCTGTCGGGCTCTACTGGGCTCTGTCGGGCTCTGTCGGGCCCTGTCGGGCCCTGTCGGGCTCTGTCGGGCTCTGTCGGGCTCTGTCGGGCCCTGTCGGGCTCTCTCGGGCTCTAGTGGGCCCTGTCGGGCCCTGTCGGGCCCTGTCGGGCCCTGTCGGGCTCTGTCGGGGCCTGTCGGGCCCTGCCGGGATCTGTCGGGCTCTGTCGGGCTCTACTGGGCTCTGTCGGGCTCTGTCGGGCCCTGTCGGGCTCTGTCGGGCCCTGTCGGACTCTGTCGGGCTCTGTCGGGCTCTGTCAGGCTCTACTGGGCCCTGTCGGGCTCTATCGGGCACTGTCGGGCTCTTTCGGGCCCTGTCGGGCCCTGTCGGGCTCTGTCGGGCTCTGTCGGGCCCTGTCGGGCCCTGTCGGGCTTTGTCGGGCTCTGTCGAGCTCTGTCGGGCTCTGTGAGGCTCTACTGGGCCCTGTCGGGCTCTGTCGGGCCCTGTCGGGCCCTGTCGGGCTCTGTCGGGCTCTGTCGGGCTCTGTCGGGCTCTACTGGGCCCTGTCGGGCTCTGTCGGGCTCTGTCGGGCTCTGTCGGGCCCTGTCGGGCCCTGTCGGGCTCTGTCGGGCTCTGTCGGGCTCTACTGGGCTCTGTCGGGTTCTCCTGGGCTCTACTGGGCCCTGTCGGGCTCTGTCGGGCTCTGTCGGGCTCTGTCGGGCTCTACTGGGCTCTACTGTTCCCTGTCGGGCCCTGTCGGGCTCTGTCGGGCTCTCTCGGGCTCTGTCGGGCTCTGTCGGGCTCTACTGGGCCCTGTCGGGCTCTGTCGGGCTCTGTTGGGCTCTGTCGGGCTCTGTCGGGCCCTGTCGGGCCCTGTCGGGCCCTGTCGGGCTCTGTCGGGTTCTGTCGGGCTCTGTCGGGCTCTGTCGGGCCCTGTCGGGCTCTGTCGGGCTCTGTCGGGCCCTGTCGGGCTCTGTCGGGCTCTGTCGGGCTCGGTCGGGCTCTACTGGGCTCTGTCGGGCTCTGTCGGGCCCTGTCGGGCCCTGTCAGGCTCTGTCGGGCTCTGTCGGGCTCTACTGGGCTCTGTCGGGCTCTACTGGGCTCTACTAGGCCCTGTCGGGCCCTGTCGGGCTCTGTCGGGCTCTGTCGGGCTCTGTCGGGCCCTGTCGGGCTCTGTCGGGCCCTGTCGGGCCCTGTCGGGCTCTGTCGGGCTCTACTGGGCTCTACTGTTCCCTGTCGGGCCCTGTCGGGCTCTGTCGGGCTCTGTCGGTCTCTGTCGGGCCCTGTCGGGCCCTGTCGGGCTCTGTCGGGCTCTGTCGGGCCCTGTCGGGCTCTGTCGGGCTCTGTCGGGCTCTACTGGGCTCTGTCGGGCTCTGTCGGGCTCTGTCGGGCTCTGTCGGGCCCTGTCGGGCTCTACTGGGCTCTGTCGGGCTCTGTCGGGCCCTGTCGGGCTCTGTCGGGCCCTGTCGGGCTCTGTCGGGCTCTACTGGGCTCTGTCGGGCTCTGTCGGGCCCTGTCGGGCTCTGTCGGGATCTGTCGGGCTCTGTCGGGCTCTGTCGGGCCCTGTCGGGCTCTGTCGGGCTCTGTCGGGCTCTGTCGGGCTCTACTGGGCTCTACTGTTCCCTGTCGGGCCCTGTCGGGCTCTGTCGGGCTCTGTCGGGCTCTGTCGGGCCCTGTCGGGCCCTGTCGGGCTCTGTCGGGTTCTGTCGGGCTCTGTCGGGCTCTGTCGGGCCCTGTCGGGCTCTGTCGGGCCCTGTCGGGCCCTGTCGGGCTCTGTCGGGCTCTGTCGGGCTCTGTCGGGCTCTACTGGGCTCTGTCGGGCTCTGTCGGGCCCTGTCGGGCTCTGTCGGGCTCTGTCGGGCTCTACTGGGCTCTGTCGGGCTCTACTGGGCTCTACTAGGCCCTGTCGGGCTCTGTCGGGCTCTGTCGGGCTCTGTCGGGCCCTGTCGGGCTCTGTCGGGCTCTGTCGGGCCCTGTCGGGCCCTGTCAGGCTCTGTCGGGCTCTGTCGGGCTCTGTCGGGCTCTGTCGGGCTCTACTGGGCTCTGTCGGGCTCTGTCGGGCCCTGTCGGGCTCTGTCGTGCTCTGTCGGGCTCTGTCGGGCTCTACTGGGCTCTGTCGGGCTCTACTGGGCTCTGTCAGGCTCTGTCGGGCCCTGTAGGGCCCTGTCGGGCTCTGTCGGGCTCTGTCGGGCTCTACTGCGCCCTGTCGGGCCCTGTCGGGCTCTGTCGGGCTCTGTCGGGCACTACTGGGCCCTGTCGGGCTCTGTCGGGCTCTGTCGGGCCCTGTCGGGCTCTACTGGGCTCTGTCGGGCTCTGTCGGGCTCTGTCGGGCTCTGTCGGGCCCTGTCGGGCTCTGTCGGGCTCTACTGGGCTCTGTCGGGCTCTGTCGGGCTCTGTCGGGCCCTGTCGGGCTCTGTCGGGCTCTGTCGGGATCTGTCGGGCTCTGTCGGGCTCTGTCGGGCTCTACTGGGCTCTGTCGGGCCCTGTCGGGCCCTGTCGGGCTCTGTCGGGCTCTGTCGGGCTCTACTGGGCAATGTCGGGCCCTGTCGGGCCCTGTCGGGCCCTGTCGGGCTCTGTCGGGCTCTGTCGGGCTCTACTGGGCCTTGTCGGGCCCTGTCGGGCTCTGTCGGGCTCTGTCGAGCTCTACTGGGCTCTGTCGGGCTCTGTCAGGCCCTGTCGGGCCCTGTCGGGCCCTGTCGGGCTCTGTCGGGCTCTGTCGGGCTCTGTCGGGCTCTGTCGGGCTCTACTGGGCCCTGTCGGGCCCTGTCGGGCTCTGTCGGGCTCTGTCGGGCTCTGTCGGGCTCTACTGGGCCCTGTCCGGCTCTGTCGGGCTCTGTCGGGCTCTGTCGGGCCCTGTCAGGCTCTGTCGGGTCCTGTCGGGCCCTGTCGGGCTCTGTCGGGCTCTGTCGGGCTCTGTCGGGCTCTATTGGGCCCTGTCGGGCCCTGTCGGGCTCTGTCGGGCCCTGTCGGGCTCTGTCGGGCCCTGTCGGGCCCTGTCGGGCTCTGTCGGGCTCTGTCGGGCTCTACTGGGCTCTGTCGGGCCCTGTCGGGCCCTGTCGGGCTCTGTCGGGCTCTACTGGGCCCTGTCGGGCTCTGTCGGGCCCTGTCGGGCCCTGTCGGGCCCTGTCGGGCTCTGTCGGGCTCTGTCGGGCTCTGTCGGGTCCTGTCGGTCTCTGTCGGGCCCTGTCGGGCCCTGTAGGGCTCTGTCGGGCCCTGTCGGGCTCTGTCGGTCTCTGTCGGGCTCTGTCGGTCTCTGTCGGGCTCTGTCGGGCTCTACTGCGCCCTGTCGGGCCCTGTCGGGCTCTGTCGGGCTCTGTCGGGCTCTACTGCGCCCTGTCGGGCCCTGTCGGGCTCTGTCGGGCTCTGTCGGGCTCTGTCGGGCCCTGTCGGGCTCTGTCGGGCTCTGTCGGGCTCTGTCGGGCCCTGTCGGGCTCTGTCGGGCCCTGTCGGGCCCTGTCGGGCTCTGTCGGGCTCTACTGGGCTCTGTCGGGCTCTGTCGGGCTCTGTCGGGCCCTGTCGGGCTCTGTCGGGCTCTGTCGGAATCTGTCGGGCTCTGTCGGGATCTGTCGGGCTCTACTGGGCCCTGTCGGGCTCTGTCGGGCCCTGTCGGGCCCTGTCGGGCTCTGTCGGGCTCTGTCGGGCTCTGTCGGGCCCTGTCGGGCTCTGTCGGGCTCTACTGGGCCCTGTCGGGCCCTGTCGGGCTCTGTCGGGCCCTGTCGGGCCCTGTCGGGCTCTGTCGGGCTCTGTCGGGCTCTGTCGGGCTCTACTGGGCTCTGTCGGGCTCTGTCGGTCCCTGTCGGGCTCTGTCCGGCCCTGTCGGACTCTGTCGGGCTCTGTCGGGCTCTGTCAGGCTCTACTGGGCCCTGTCAGGCTCTATCGGGCACTGTCGGGCTCTTTCGGGCCCTGTCGGGCTCTGTCGGGCCCTGTCGGGCCCTGTCGGGCCCTGTCGGGCTTTGTCAGGCTCTGTCGGGCCCAATCGGGCTTTGTCGGGCTCTGTCGAGCTCTGTCGGGCTCTGTGAGGCTCTACTGGGCCCTGTCGGGCTCTGTCGGGCTCTGTCGGGCCCTGTCGGGCTCTGTCGGGCCCTGTCAGGCTCTGTCGGGCTCTGTCGGGCTCTGTCGGGCTCTGTAGGGCTCTGTCGGGCCCTGTCGGGCTCTACTGGGCTCTGTCGGGCTCTGTCGGGCCCTGTCGGGCTCTGTCGGGCTCTGTCGGGCTCTGTCGGGCTCTACTGGGCTCTGTCGGGCTCTGTCGGGCCCTGTAGGGCCCTGTCGGGCTCTGTCGGGCTCTGTCGGGCTCTACTGCTCCCTGTCGGCCCTGTCGGGCTCTGTCGGGCTCTACTGGGCTCTGTCGGGCTCTGTCGGGCTCTGTCGGGCTCTGTCGGGCTCTGTCGGGCCCTGTCGGGCTCTACTGGGCTCTCTCGGGCTCTGTCGGGCCCTGTCGGGCTCTGTCGGGCCCTGTCGGGCTCTGTCGGGCTCTGTCGGGCTCTGTCGGGCTCTACTGGGCTCTGTCGGGCTCTGTCGGGCCCTGTCGGGCCCTGTCGGGCTCTGTCGGGCTCTGTCGGGCTCTGTCGGGCCCTGTCGGGCTCTCTCGGGCTCTAGTGGGCCCTGTCGGGCCCTGTCGGGCCCTGTCGGGCCCTGTCGGGCTCTGTCGGGGCCTGTCGGGCCCTGCCGGGATCTGTCGGGCTCTGTCGGGCTCTACTGGGCTCTGTCGGGCTCTGTCGGGCCCTGTCGGGCTCTGTCGGGCCCTGTCGGACTCTGTCGGGCTCTGTCGGGCTCTGTCAGGCTCTACTGGGCCCTGTCGGGCTCTATCGGGCACTGTCGGGCTCTTTCGGGCCCTGTCGGGCCCTGTCGGGCTCTGTCGGGCTCTGTCGGGCCCTGTCGGGCCCTGTCGGGCTTTGTCGGGCTCTGTCGAGCTCTGTCGGGCTCTGTGAGGCTCTACTGGGCCCTGTCGGGCTCTGTCGGGCCCTGTCGGGCCCTGTCGGGCTCTGTCGGGCTCTGTCGGGCTCTGTCGGGCTCTACTGGGCCCTGTCGGGCTCTGTCGGGCTCTGTCGGGCTCTGTCGGGCTCTGTCGGGCCCTGTCGGGCCCTGTCGGGCTCTGTCGGGCTCTGTCGGGCTCTACTGGGCTCTGTCGGGTTCTCCTGGGCTCTACTGGGCCCTGTCGGGCTCTGTCGGGCTCTGTCGGGCTCTGTCGGGCTCTACTGGGCTCTACTGTTCCCTGTCGGGCCCTGTCGGGCTCTGTCGGGCTCTCTCGGGCTCTGTCGGGCTCTGTCGGGCTCTACTGGGCCCTGTCGGGCTCTGTCGGGCTCTGTTGGGCTCTGTCGGGCTCTGTCGGGCCCTGTCGGGCCCTGTCGGGCCCTGTCGGGCTCTGTCGGGTTCTGTCGGGCTCTGTCGGGCTCTGTCGGGCCCTGTCGGGCTCTGTCGGGCTCTGTCGGGCCCTGTCGGGCTCTGTCGGGCTCTGTCGGGCTCGGTCGGGCTCTACTGGGCTCTGTCGGGCTCTGTCGGGCCCTGTCGGGCCCTGTCAGGCTCTGTCGGGCTCTGTCGGGCTCTACTGGGCTCTGTCGGGCTCTACTGGGCTCTACTAGGCCCTGTCGGGCCCTGTCGGGCCCTGTCGGGCTCTGTCGGGCTCTGTCGGGCTCTGTCGGGCCCTGTCGGGCTCTGTCGGGCCCTGTCGGGCCCTGTCGGGCTCTGTCGGGCTCTACTGGGCTCTACTGTTCCCTGTCGGGCCCTGTCGGGCTCTGTCGGGCTCTGTCGGTCTCTGTCGGGCCCTGTCGGGCTCTGTCGGGCTCTGTCGGGCTCTGTCGGGCTCTGTCGGGCTCTGTCGGGCCCTGTCGGGCTCTACTGGGCTCTGTCGGGCTCTGTCGGGCCCTGTCGGGCTCTGTCGGGCCCTGTCGGGCTCTGTCGGGCTCTACTGGGCTCTGTCGGGCTCTGTCGGGCTCTGTCGGGCCCTGTCGGGCTCTGTCGGGCTCTGTCGGGATCTGTCGGGCTCTGTCGGGCCCTGTCGGGCTCTGTCGGGCTCTGTCGGGCTCTGTCGGGCTCTGTCGGGCTCTAGTGGGCTCTGTCGGGCTCTGTCGGGCTCTGTCGGGCCCTGTCGGGCCCTGTCGGGCTCTGTCGGGCTCTGTCGGGTTCTGTCGGGCTCTGTCGGGCTCTGTCGGGCTCTGTCGGGCTCTACTGGGCTCTACTGTTCCCTGTCGGGCCCTGTCGGGCCCTGTCGGGCTCTGTCGGGCTCTGTCGGGCTCTGTCGGGCCCTGTCGGGCCCTGTCGGGCTCTGTCGGGCTCTGTCGGGCCCTGTCGGGCTCTGTCGGGCCCTGTCGGGCCCTGTCGGGCCCTGTCGGGCTCTGTCGGGCTCTGTCGGGCTCTGTCGGGCTCTACTGGGCTCTGTCGGGCTCTGTCGGGCTCTGTCGGGCTCTACTGGGCTCTGTCGGGCTCTACTGGGCTCTACTAGGCCCTCTCGGGCCCTGTCGGGCTCTGTCGGGCTCTGTCGGGCCCTGTCGGGCCCTGTCAGGCTCTGTTGGGGTCTGTCGGGCTCTGTCGGGCTCTGTCGGGCTCTACTGGGCTCTGTCGGGCTCTGTCGGGCCCTGTCGGGCTCTGTCGGGCTCTGTCGGGCTCTGTCGGGCTCTACTGGGCTCTGTCGGGCTCTACTGGGCTCTGTCGGGCTCTGTCGGGCCCTGTAGGGCCCTGTCGGGCTCTGTCGGGCTCTGTCGGGCTCTACTGCGCCCTGTCGGGCCCTGTCGGGCTCTGTCGGGCTCTACTGGGCTCTGTCGGGCTCTGTCGGGTCCTGTCGGTCTCTTTCGGGCTCTGTCGGGCCCTGTCGGGCTCTACTGGGCTCTGTCGGGCCCTGTCGGGCTCTGTCGGGCCCTGTCGGTCTCTGTCGGGCTCTACTGGGCTCTGTCGGGCTCTGTCGGGCTCTGTCGGGCCCTGTCGGGCTCTGTCGGGCTCTGTCGGGCTCTGTCGGGATCTGTCGGGCTCTGTCGGGCTCTGTCGGGCTCTACTGGGCCCTGTCGGGCCCTGTCGGGCCCTGTCGGGCTCTGTCGGGCTCTGTCGGGCTCTACTGGGCTCTGTCGGGCCCTGTCGGGCCCTGTCGGGCCCTGTCGGGCTCTGTCGGGCTCTGTCGGGCTCTACTGGGCCCTGTCGGGCCCTGTCGGGCTCTGTCGGGCTCTGTCGAGCTCTACTGGGCTCTGTCGGGCTCTGTCAGGCCCTGTCGGGCCCTGTCGGGCCCTGTCGGGCTCTGTCGGGCTCTGTCGGGCTCTGTCGGGCTCTACTGGGCCCTGTCGGGCTCTGTCGGGCTCTGTCGGGCCCTGTCCGGCTCTGTCGGGCTCTGTCGGGCTCTGTCGGGCCCTGTCAGGCTCTGTCGGGTCCTGTCGGGCCCTGTCGGGCTCTGTCGGGCTCTGTCGGGCTCTGTCGGGCTCTATTGGGCCCTGTCGGGCCCTGTCGGGCTCTGTCGGGCTCTGTCGGGCCCTGTCGGGCTCTGTCGGGCCCTGTCGGGCCCTGTCGGGCTCTGTCGGGCTCTGTCGGGCTCTACTGGGCTCTGTCGGGCCCTGTCGGGCCCTGTCGGGCTCTGTCGGGCTCTACTGGGCCCTGTCGGGCTCTGTCGGGCCCTGTCGGGCCCTGTCGGGCCCTGTCGGGCTCTGTAGGGCTCTGTCGGGCTCTGTCGGGTCCTGTCGGTCTCTGTCGGGCTCTGTCGGGCCCTGTCGGGCCCTGTCAGGCTCTGTCGGGCTCTGTCGGGCTCTGTCGGGCTCTGTAGGGCTCTGTCGGGCCCTGTCGGGCTCTACTGGGCTCTGTCGGGCTCTGTCGGTCTCTGTCGGGCTCTGTCGGGCTCTACTGCGCCCTGTCGGGCCCTGTCGGGCTCTGTCGGGCTCTGTCGGGCTCTACTGGGCTCTGTCGGGCTCTGTCGGGCTCTGTCGGGCCCTGTCGGGCTCTGTCGGGCTCTGTCGGGCTCTGTCGGGCCCTGTAGGGCTCTGTCGGGCCCTGTCGGGCTCTGTCAGGCTCTACTGGGCTCTGTCGGGCTCTGTCGGGCTCTGTCGGGCCCTGTCGGGCTCTGTCGGGCTCTGTCGGGATCTGTCGGGCTCTGTCGGGATCTGTCGGGCTCTACTGGGCCCTGTCGGGCTCTGTCGGGCCCTGTCGGGCCCTGTCGGGCTCTGTCGGGCTCTGTCGGGCTCTGTCGGGCTCTGTCGGGCTCTGTCGGGCTCTACTGGGCACTGTCGGGCCCTGTCGGGCTCTGTCGGGCTCTGTCGGGCCCTGTCGGGCCCTGTCGGGCTCTGTCGGGCTCTGTCGGGCTCTACTGGGCTCTGTCGGGCTCTACTGGGCTCTGTCGGGCTCTGTCGGGCCCTGTCGGACTCTGTCGGGCTCTGTCGGGCTCTGTCAGGCTCTACTGGGCCCTGTCGGGCTCTACTGGGCCCTGTCGGGCTCTTTCGGGCCCTGTCGGGCTCTTTCGGGCCCTGTCGGGCCCTGTCGGGCCCTGTCGGGCTTTGTCGGGCTCTGTCGGGCCCTGTCGGGCTTTGTCGGGCTCTGTCGAGCTCTGTCGGGCTCTGTGAGGCTCTACTGGGCCCTGTCGGGCTCTGTCGGGCTCTGTCGGGCCCTGTCGGGCTCTGTCGGGCCCTGTCAGGCTCTGTCGGGCTCTGTCGGGCTCTGTCGGGCTCTGTAGGGCTCTGTCGGGCCCTGTCGGGCTCTACTGGGCTCTGTCGGGCTCTGTCGGGCCCTGTCGGGCTCTGTCGGGCTCTGTCGGGCTCTGTCGGGCTCTACTGGGCTCTGTCGGGCTCTGTCGGGCCCTGTAGGGCCCTGTCGGGCTCTGTCGGGCTCTGTCGGGCTCTACTGGGCCCTGTCGGCCCTGTCGGGCTCTGTCGGGCTCTGTCGGGCTCTACTGGGCTCTGTCGGGCTCTGTCGGGCTCTGTCGGGCTCTGTCGGGCCCTGTCGGGCTCTACTGGGCTCTGTCGGGCTCTGTCGGGCCCTGTCGGGCTCTGTCGGGCCCTGTCGGGCACTGTCGGGCTCTTTCGGGCCCTGTCGGGCTCTGTCGAGCTCTGTCGGGCTCTGTGAGGCTCTACTGGGCCCTGTCGGGCTCTGTCGGGCTCTGTCGGGCTCTGTCGGGCCCTGTCGGGCTCTGTCGGGCTCTGTCGGGCTCTACTGGGCCCTGTCGGGCTCTGTCGGGCTCTGTCGGGCTCTGTCGGGCTCTACTGGGCTCTGTCGGGCTCTGTCGGGCCCTGTCGGGCCCTGTCGGGCTCTGTCGGGCTCTGTCGGGCTCTACTGGTCTCTGTCGGGCTCTGTCGGGCCCTGTCGGGCCCTGTCGGGCTCTGTCGGGCTCTGTCGGACCCTGTCGGGCCCTGTCGGGCTCTGTCGGGCTCTTTCGGGCTCTACTGGGCCCTGTCGGGCTCTGTCGGGCCCTGTTGGGCTCTGTCGGGCCCTGTCGAGCTCTACTGGGCTCTGTCGGGCTCTGTCGGGCCCTGTCGGGCTCTGTCGGGCTCTGTCGGGCTCTACTGGGCCCTGTCGGGCCCTGTCGGGCTCTGTCGGGCTCTGTCGGGCTCTGTCGGGCCCTGTCGGGCCCTGTCGGGCTCTGTCGTGCTCTGTCGGGCTTTGTCGGGCTCTGTCGGGCTCTGTCGGGCTCTGTCGGGCTCTACTGGGCCCTGTCGGGCTCTGTCGGGCCCTGTCGGGCTCTGTCGGGCTCTGTCGGGCTCTACTGGGCTCTACTGTTCCCTGTTGGGCCCTGTTGGGCTCTGTCGGGCTCTGTCGGGCTCTGTCGGGCCCTGTCGGGCCCTGTCGGGCTCTGTCGGGCTCTGTCGGGCTCTAGTGGGCTCTGTCGGGCTCTGTCGGGCTCTGTCGGGCCCTGTCGGGCCCTGTCGGGCTCTGTCGGGCTCTGTCGGGTTCTGTCGGGCTCTGTCGGGCTCTGTCGGGCTCTGTCGGGCTCTACTGGGCTCTACTGTCCCTGTCGGGCCCTGTCGGGCTCTGTCGGGGCTCTCTCGGGCTCTGTCGGGCTCTGTCGGGCTCTACTGGGCCCTGTCGGGCTCTGTCGGGCTCTGTTGGGCTCTGTCGGGCTCTGTCGGGCCCTGTCGGGCCCTGTCGGGCTCTGTCGGGTTCTGTCGGGCTCTGTCGGGCTCTGTCGGGCCCTGTCGGGCTCTGTCGGGCTCTGTCGGGCTCTGTCGGGCTCTACCGGGCTCTGTCGGGCCCTGTCGGGCTCTGTCGGGCTCTGTCGGGCTCTGTCGGGCTCTACTGGGCTCTGTCGGGCTCTACTGGGCTCTACGAGGCCCTGTCGGGCTCTGTCGGGCTCTGTCGGGCTCTGTCGGGCCCTGTCGGGCTCTGTCGGGCTGTGTCGGGCCCTGTCGGGCCCTGTCAGGCTCTGTTGGTGTCTGTCGGGCTCTGTCGGGCTCTGTCGGGCTCTGTCGGGCTCTACTGTGCTCTGTCGGGCTCTGTCGGGCCCTGTCGGGTTCTGTCGGGCTCTGTCGGGCTCTGTCGGGCTCTGTCGGGCTCTAGTGGGCTCTGTCGGGCTCTGTCGGACCCTGTCGGGCTCTGTCGGGCTCTGTCGGGCTCTGTCGGGCTCTGTCGGGCTCTGTTGGGCTCTGTCGGGCTCTACTGGGCTCTACTGTTCCCTGTCGGGCTCTGTCGGCTCTGTCGGGCCCTGTCGGGCCCTGTCGGGCCCTGTCGGGTTCTGTCGGGCTCTGTCGGGCTCTGTCGGGCCCTGTCGGGCTCTGTCGGGCCCTGTCGGGCCCTGTCGGGCTCTGTCGGGTTCTGTCGGGCTCTGTCGGGCTCTACTGGGCTCTGTCGGGCCCTGTCGGGCCCTGTCGGGCTCTGTCGGGCTCTGTCGGGCTCTGTCGGGCTCTACTGGGCTCTGTCGGGCTCTACTGGGCTCTACTAGGCCCTGTCGGGCTCTGTCGGGCTCTGTCGGGCCCTGTCGGGCCCTGTCGGGCTCTGTCGGGCTCTGTCGGGCCCTGTCGGGCCCTGTCAGGCTCTGTTGGGGTCTGTCGGGCTCTGTCGGGCTCTGTCGGGCTCTACTGGGCTCTGTCGGGCCCTGTTGGGCTCTGTCGGGCTCTGTCGGGCTCTGTCGGGCTCTACTGGGCTCTGTCGGGCTCTACTGGGCTCTGTCGGGCTCTGTCGGGCCCTGTAGGGCCCTGTCGGGCTCTGTCGGGCTCTGTCGGGCTCTACTGCGCCCTGTCGGGCCCTGTCGGGCTCTGTCGGGCTCTACTGGGCTCTGTCGGGCTCTCTCGGGCTCTGTCGGGCTCTGTCGGGCTCTGTCGGGTCCTGTCGGGCTCTACTGGGCTCTGTCGGGCTCTGTCGGGCTCTGTCGGGCTCTGTCGGGCCCTGTCGGGCTCTGTCGGGCTCTACTGGGCTCTGTCGGGCTCTGTCGGGCTCTGTCGGGCCCTGTCGGGCTCTGTCGGGCTCTGTCGGGATCTGTCGGGCTCTGTCGGGCTCTGTCGGGCTCTACTGGGCTCTGTCGGGCCCTGTCGGGCCCTGTCGGGCTCTGTCGGGCTCTGTCGGGCTCTACTGGGCTCTGTCGGGCCCTGTCGGGCCCTGTCGGGCCCTGTCGGGGCCCTGTCGGGCTCTGTCGGGCTCTGTCGGGCTCTACTGGGCCCTGTCAGGCCCTGTCGGGCTCTGTCGGGCTCTGTCGAGCTCTACTGGGCTCTGTCGGGCTCTGTCAGGGCCCTGTCGAGCCCTGTCGGGCCCTGTCGGGCTCTGTCGGGCTCTGTCGGGCTCTGTCGGGCTCTGTCGGGCTCTACTGGGCCCTGTCGGGCCCTGTCGGGCTCTGTCGGGCTCTGTCGGGCTCTGTCGGGCTCTACTGGGCCCTGTCCGGCTCTGTCGGGCTCTGTCGGGCTCTGTCGGGCCCTGTCAGGCTCTGTCGGGTCCTGTCGGGCCCTGTCGGGCTCTGTCGGGCTCTATTGGGCCCTGTCGGGCCCTGTCGGGCTCTGTCGGGCTCTGTCGGGCCCTGTCGGGCTCTGTCGGGCCCTGTTGGGCCCTGTCGGGCTCTGTCGGGCTCTGTCGGGCTCTACTGGGCCCTGTCGGGCCCTGTCGGGCTCTGTCGGGCTCTGTCGGGCTCTGTCGGGTCCTGTCGGTCTCTGTCGGGCTCTGTCGGGCCCTGTCGGGCCCTGTCAGGCTCTGTCGGGCTCTGTCGGGCTCTGTCGGGCTCTGTAGGGCTCTGTCGGGCCCTGTCGGGCTCTACTGGGCTCTGTCGGGCTCTGTCGGTCTCTGTCGGGCTCTGTCGGGCTCTATGCGCCCTGTCGGGCCCTGTCGGGCTCTGTCGGGCTCTGTCGGGCTCTACTGCGCCCTGTCGGGCCCTGTCGGGCTCTGTCGGGCTCTGTCGGGCTCTGTCGGGCCCTGTCGGGCTCTGTCGGGCTCTGTCGGGCCCTGTCGGGCTCTGTCGGGCTCTGTCGGGCTCTACTGGGCTCTGTCGGGCTCTGTCGGGCTCTGTCGGGCCCTGTCGGGCTCTGTCGGGCTCTGTCGGGATCTGTCGGGCTCTGTCGGGATCTGTCGGGCTCTACTGGGCCCTGTCGGGCTCTGTCGGGCCCTGTCGGGCCCTGTCGGGCTCTGTCGGGCTCTGTCGGGCTCTGTCGGGCCCTGTCGGGCTCTGTCGGGCTCTACTGGGCCCTGTCGGGCCCTGTCGGGCCCTGTCGGGCCCTGTCGGGCTCTGTCGGTCTCTGTCGGGCTCTACTGGGCTCTGTCGGGCTCTGTCGGGCCCTGTCGGGCTCTGTCGGGCCCTGTCGGACTCTGTCGGGCTCTGTCGGGCTCTGTCAGGCTCTACTGGGCCCTGTCGGGCTCTATCGGGCACTGTCGGGCTCTTTCGGGCCCTGTCGGGCTCTGTCGGGCCCTGTCGGGCCCTGTCGGGCCCTGTCGGGCTTTGTCGGGCTCTGTCGGGCCCTGTCGGGCTTTGTCGGGCTCTGTCGAGCTCTGTCGGGCTCTGTGAGGCTCTACTGGGCCCTGTCGGGCTCTGTCGGGCTCTGTCGGGCCCTGTCGGGCTCTGTCGGGCCCTGTCAGGCTCTGTCGGGCTCTGTCGGGCTCTGTCGGGCTCTGTAGGGCTCTGTCGGACCCTGTCGGGCTCTACTGGGCTCTGTCGGGCTCTGTCGGGCCCTGTCGGGCTCTGTCGGGCTCTGTCGGGCTCTGTCGGGCTCTGTCGGGCTCTACTGGGCTCTGTCGGGCTCTGTCGGGCCCTGTAGGGCCCTGTCGGGCTCTGTCGGGCTCTGTCGGGCTCTACTGCTCCCTGTCGGCCCTGTCGGGCTCTGTTGGGCTCTGTCGGGCTCTGTCGGGCTCTGTCGGGCTCTGTCGGGCCCTGTCGGGCTCTACTGGGCTCTCTCGGGCTCTGTCGGGCCCTGTCGGGCTCTGTCGGGCCCTGTCGGGCTCTGTCGGGCCCTGTCGGGCTCTGTCGGGCTCTGTCGGGCTCTACTGGGCTCTGTCGGGCTCTGTCGGGCCCTATCGGGGACTGTCGGGCTCTGTCAGGCTCTGTCGGGCTCTGTCGGGCCCTGTCGGGCTCTCTCGGGCTCTACTGGGCCCTGTCGGGCCCTGTCGGGCCCTGTCGGGCCCTGTCGGGCTCTGTCGGGCCCTGTCGGGCCCTGCCGGGATCTGTCGGGCTCTGTCGGGCTCTACTGGGCTCTGTCGGGCTCTGTCGGGCCCTGTCGGGCTCTGTCGGGCCCTGTCGGACTCTGTCGGGCTCTGTCGGGCTCTGATCAGGCTCTACTGGGCCCTGTCGGGCTCTATCGGGCACTGTCGGGCTCTTTCGGGCCCTGTCGGGCTCTGTCGGGCCCTGTCGGGCTCTGTCGGGCCCTGTCGGGCTTTGTCGGGCTCTGTCGAGCTCTGTCGGGCTCTGTGAGGCTCTACTGGGCCCTGTCGGGCTCTGTCGGGCTCTGTCGGGCCCTGTCGGGCCCTGTCGGGCTCTGTCGGGCTCTGTCGGACCCTGTCGGGCCCTGTCGGGCTCTGTCGGGCTCTTTCGGGCTCTACTGGGCCCTGTCGGGCTCTGTCGGGCCCTGTTGGGCTCTGTCGGGCTCTGTCGAGCTCTACTGGGCTCTGTCGGGCTCTGTCGGGCTCTCTCGGGCTCTGTCGGGCTCTGTCGGGCTCTACTGGGCCCTGTCGGGCTCTGTCGGGCTCTGTTGGGCTCTGTCGGGCTCTGTCGGGCCCTGTCGGGCCCTGTCGGGCTCTGTCGGGTTCTGTCGGGCTCTGTCGGGCTCTGTCGGGCCCTGTCGGGCTCTGTCGGGCTCTGTCGGGCTCTGTCGGGCTCTACCGGGCTCTGTCGGGCCCTGTCGGGCTCTGTCGGGCTCTGTCGGGCTCTGTCGGGCTCTACTGGGCTCTGTCGGGCTCTACTGGGCTCTACGAGGCCCTGTCGGGCTCTGTCGGGCTCTGTCGGGCTCTGTCGGGCCCTGTCGGGCTCTGTCGGGCTGTGTCGGGCCCTGTCGGGCCCTGTCAGGCTCTGTTGGTGTCTGTCGGGCTCTGTCGGGCTCTGTCGGGCTCTGTCGGGCTCTACTGTGCTCTGTCGGGCTCTGTCGGGCCCTGTCGGGTTCTGTCGGGCTCTGTCGGGCTCTGTCGGGCTCTGTCGGGCTCTAGTGGGCTCTGTCGGGCTCTGTCGGACCCTGTCGGGCTCTGTCGGGCTCTGTCGGGCTCTGTCGGGCTCTGTCGGGCTCTGTTGGGCTCTGTCGGGCTCTACTGGGCTCTACTGTTCCCTGTCGGGCTCTGTCGGGCTCTGTCGGGCCCTGTCGGGCCCTGTCGGGCCCTGTCGGGTTCTGTCGGGCTCTGTCGGGCTCTGTCGGGCCCTGTCGGGCTCTGTCGGGCCCTGTCGGGCCCTGTCGGGCTCTGTCGGGTTCTGTCGGGCTCTGTCGGGCTCTACTGGGCTCTGTCGGGCCCTGTCGGGCCCTGTCGGGCTCTGTCGGGCTCTGTCGGGCTCTGTCGGGCTCTACTGGGCTCTGTCGGGCTCTACTGGGCTCTACTAGGCCCTGTCGGGCTCTGTCGGGCTCTGTCGGGCCCTGTCGGGCCCTGTCGGGCTCTGTCGGGCTCTGTCGGGCCCTGTCGGGCCCTGTCAGGCTCTGTTGGGGTCTGTCGGGCTCTGTCGGGCTCTGTCGGGCTCTACTGGGCTCTGTCGGGCCCTGTCGGGCTCTGTCGGGCTCTGTCGGGCTCTGTCGGGCTCTACTGGGCTCTGTCGGGCTCTACTGGGCTCTGTCGGGCTCTGTCGGGCCCTGTAGGGCCCTGTCGGGCTCTGTCGGGCTCTGTCGGGCTCTACTGCGCCCTGTCGGGCCCTGTCGGGCTCTGTCGGGCTCTACTGGGCTCTGTCGGGCTCTCTCGGGCTCTGTCGGGCTCTGTCGGGCTCTGTCGGGCCCTGTCGGGCTCTACTGGGCTCTGTCGGGCTCTGTCGGGCTCTGTCGGGCCCTGTCGGGCTCTGTCGGGCTCTACTGGGCTCTGTCGGGCTCTGTCGGGCTCTGTCGGGCCCTGTCGGGCTCTGTCGGGCTCTGTCGGGATCTGTCGGGCTCTGTCGGGCTCTGTCGGGCTCTACTGGGCTCTGTCGGGCCCTGTCGGGCCCTGTCGGGCTCTGTCGGGCTCTGTCGGGCTCTACTGGGCTCTGTCGGGCCCTGTCGGGCCCTGTCGGGCCCTGTCGGGCCCTGTCGGGCTCTGTCGGGCTCTGTCGGGCTCTACTGGGCCCTGTCAGGCCCTGTCGGGCTCTGTCGGTCTCTGTCGAGCTCTACTGGGCTCTGTCGGGCTCTGTCAGGCCCTGTCGGGCCCTGTCGGGCCCTGTCGGGCTCTGTCGGGCTCTGTCGGGCTCTGTCGGGCTCTGTCGGGCTCTACTGGGCCCTGTCGGGCCCTGTCGGGCTCTGTCGGGCTCTGTCGGGCTCTGTCGGGCTCTACTGGGCCCTGTCCGGCTCTGTCGGGCTCTGTCGGGCTCTGTCGGGCCCTGTCAGGCTCTGTCGGGTCCTGTCGGGCCCTGTCGGGCTCTGTCGGGCTCTATTGGGCCCTGTCGGGCCCTGTCGGGCTCTGTCGGGCTCTGTCGGGCCCTGTCGGGCTCTGTCGGGCCCTGTTGGGCCCTGTCGGGCTCTGTCGGGCTCTGTCGGGCTCTACTGGGCCCTGTCGGGCCCTGTCGGGCTCTGTCGGGCTCTGTCGGGCTCTGTCGGGTCCTGTCGGTCTCTGTCGGGCTCTGTCGGGCCCTGTCGGGCCCTGTCAGGCTCTGTCGGGCTCTGTCGGGCTCTGTCGGGCTCTGTAGGGCTCTGTCGGGCCCTGTCGGGCTCTACTGGGCTCTGTCGGGCTCTGTCGGTCTCTGTCGGGCTCTGTCGGGCTCTACTGCGCCCTGTCGGGCCCTGTCGGGCTCTGTCGGGCTCTGTCGGGCTCTACTGCGCCCTGTCGGGCCCTGTCGGGCTCTGTCGGGCTCTGTCGGGCTCTGTCGGGCTCTGTCGGGCCCTGTCGGGCTCTGTCGGGCTCTGTCGGGCCCTGTCGGGCTCTGTCGGGCTCTGTCGGGCTCTGTCGGGCTCTACTGGTCTCTGTCGGGCTCTGTCGGGCTCTGTCGGGCCCTGTCGGGCTCTGTCGGGCTCTGTCGGGATCTGTCGGGCTCTGTCGGGATCTGTCGGGCTCTACTGGGCCCTGTCGGGCTCTGTCGGGCCCTGTCGGGCCCTGTCGGGCTCTGTCGGGCTCTGTCGGGCTCTGTCGGGCCCTGTCGGGCTCTGTCGGGCTCTACTGGGCCCTGTCGGGCCCTGTCGGGCCCTGTCGGGCCCTGTCGGGCTCTGTCGGTCTCTGTCGGGCTCTACTGGGCTCTGTCGGGCTCTGTCGGGCCCTGTCGGGCTCTGTCGGGCCCTGTCGGACTCTGTCGGGCTCTGTCGGGCTCTGTCAGGCTCTACTGGGCCCTGTCGGGCTCTATCGGGCACTGTCGGGCTCTTTCGGGCCCTGTCGGGCTCTGTCGGGCCCTGTCGGGCCCTGTCGGGCCCTGTCGGGCTTTGTCGGGCTCTGTCGGGCCCTGTCGGGCTTTGTCGGGCTCTGTCGAGCTCTGTCGGGCTCTGTGAGGCTCTACTGGGCCCTGTCGGGCTCTGTCGGGCTCTGTCGGGCCCTGTCGGGCTCTGTCGGGCCCTGTCAGGCTCTGTCGGGCTCTGTCGGGCTCTGTCGGGCTCTGTAGGGCTCTGTCGGACCCTGTCGGGCTCTACTGGGCTCTGTCGGGCTCTGTCGGGCCCTGTCGGGCTCTGTCGGGCTCTGTCGGGCTCTGTCGGGCTCTGTCGGGCTCTACTGGGCTCTGTCGGGCTCTGTCGGGCCCTGTAGGGCCCTGTCGGGCTCTGTCGGGCTCTGTCGGGCTCTACTGCTCCCTGTCGGCCCTGTCGGGCTCTGTTGGGCTCTGTCGGGCTCTGTCGGGCTCTGTCGGGCTCTGTCGGGCCCTGTCGGGCTCTACTGGGCTCTGTCGGGCTCTGTCGGGCCCTGTCGGGCTCTGTCGGGCCCTGTCGGGCTCTGTCGGGCCCTGTCGGGCTCTGTCGGGCTCTGTCGGGCTCTACTGGGCTCTGTCGGGCTCTGTCGGGCCCTATCGGGCACTGTCGGGCTCTGTCGGGCCCTGTCGGGCTCTCTCGGGCTCTACTGGGCCCTGTCGGGCCCTGTCGGCCCTGTCGGGCCCTGTCGGGCTCTGTCGGGCCCTGTCGGGCCCTGCCGGGATCTGTCGGGCTCTGTCGGGCTCTACTGGGCTCTGTCGGGCTCTGTCGGGCCCTGTCGGGCTCTGTCGGGCCCTGTCGGACTCTGTCGGGCTCTGTCGGGCTCTGTCAGGCTCTACTGGGCCCTGTCGGGCTCTATCGGGCACTGTCGGGCTCTTTCGGGCCCTGTCGGGCTCTGTCGGGCCCTGTCGGGCTCTGTCGGGCCCTGTCGGGCTTTGTCGGGCTCTGTCGAGCTCTGTCGGGCTCTGTGAGGCTCTACTGGGCCCTGTCGGGCTCTGTCGGGCTCTGTCGGGCCCTGTCGGGCTCTGTCGGGCTCTGTCGGGCTCTGTCGGGCTCTACTGGGCCCTGTCGGGCTCTGTCGGGCTCTGTCGGGCTCTGTCGGGCTCTACTGGGCTCTGTCGGGCTCTGTCGGGTCCTGTCGGGCCCTGTCGGGCCCTGTCGGGCTCTGTCGGGCTTTGTCGGGCTCTGTCGGGCCCTGTCGGGCCCTGTCGAGCTCTGTCGGGCTCTGTCGGGCTCTGTCAGGCTCTACTGGGCTCTGTCGGGCTCTGTCGGGTTCTGTCGGGCTCTGTCGGGCTCTGTCGGGCCCTGTCGGGCCCTGTCGGGCTCTGTCGGGCCCTGTCGGGCTCTGTCGGGCTCTGTCGGGCTCTGTCGGGCTCTACTGGGCTCTGTCGGGTTCTACTGGGCTCTACTGGGCCCTGTCGGGCTCTGTCGGGCTCTGTCGGGCTCTGTCGGGCTCTACTGGGCTCCACTGTTCCCTGTCGGGCCCTGTCGGGCTCTGTCGGGCTCTCTCGGGCTCTGTCGGGCTCTGTCGGGCTCTACTGGGCCTGTCGGGCTCTGTCGGGCTCTGTCGGGCTCTGTTGGGCTCTGTCGGGCTCTGTCGGGCCCTTTCGGGCCCTGTCGGGCTCTGTCGGGCTCTGTCGGGCTCTGTCGGTCTCTGTCGGGCCCTGTCGGGCTCTGTCGGGCTCTGTCGGGCCCTGTCGGGCTCTGTCGGGCTCTGTCGGGCTCGGTCGGGCTCTACTGGGCTCTGTCGGGCTCTGTCGGGCCCTGTCGGGCCCTGTCAGGCTCTGTCGGGCTCTGTCGGGCTCTACTGGGCTCTGTCGGGCTCTACTGGGCTCTACTAGGCCCTGTCGGGCTCTGTCGGTCTCTGTCGGGCCCTGTCGGGCTCTGTCGGGCTCTGTCGGGCTCTGTCGGGCCCTGTCGGGCTCTGTCGGGCTCTACTGGGCTCTACTGTTCCCTGTCGGGCCCTGTCGGGCTCTGTCGGGCTCTGTCGGGCTCTGTCGGGCCCTGTCGGGCCCTGTCGGGCTCTGTCGGGCTCTGTCGGGCTCTGTCGGGCTCTACTGGGCTCTGTCGGGCTCTGTCGGGCTCTGTCTGGCCCTGTCGGGCCCTGTCGGGCTCTACTGGGCTCTGTCGGGCTCTGTCGGGCCCTGTCGGCTCTGTCGGGCCCTGTCGGGCTCTGTCGGGCTCTACTGGGCCCTGTCGGGCTCTGTCGGGCTCTGTCGGCTCTGTCGGCTCTGTCGGGCTCTGTCGGGCTCTAGTGGGCTCTGTCGGGCTCTGTCGGGCCCTGTCGGGCCCTGTCGGGCTCTACTGGGCTCTGTCGGGCTCTGTCGGGCCCTGTCGGGCTCTGTCGGGCCCTGTCGGGCGCTGTCGGGCTCTACTGGGCTCTGTCGGGCTCTGTCGGGCCTGTCGGGCTCTGTCGGGCTCTGTCGGGCCCTGTCGGGCCCTGTCGGGCTCTGTCGGGCTCTGTCGGGCTCTGTTGGGCTCTAGTGGGCTCTGTCGGGCTCTGTCGGGCCCTGTCGGGCCCTGTCGGGCTCTGTCGGGCTCTGTCGGGCCCTGTCGGGCTCTGTCGGGCTCTGTCGGGCTCTACTGGGCTCTACTGTTCCCTGTCGGGCCCTGTCGGGCTCTGTCGGGCTCTGTCGGGCTCTGTCGGGCCCTGTCGGGCCCTGTCGGCTCTGTCGGGTTCTGTCGGGCTCTGTCGGGCTCTGTCGGGCCCTGTCGGGCTCTGTCAGGCCCTGTCGGGCCCTGTCGGGCTCTGTCGGGCTCTGTCGGGCTCTGTCGGGCTCTACTGGGCTCTGTCGGGCTCTGTCGGGCCCTGTCGGGCTCTGTCGGGCTCTGTCGGGCTCTGTCGGGCTCTACTGGGCTCTGTCGGGCTCTACTGGGCTCTACTAGGCCCTGTCGGGCTCTGTCGGGCTCTGTCGGGCTCTGTCGGGCCCTGTCGGGCCCTGTCAGGCTCTGTTGGGGTCTGTCGGGCTCTGTCGGGCTCTGTCGGGCTCTACTGGGCTCTGTCGGGCTCTGTCGGGCCCTGTCGGGCTCTGTCGGGCTCTGTCGGGCTCTGTCGGGCTCTACTGGGCTCTGTCGGGCTCTACTGGGCTCTGTCGGGCTCTGTCGGGCCCTGTAGGGCCCTGTCGGGCTCTGTCGGGCTCTGTCGGGCTCTACTGCGCCCTGTCGGGCCCTGTCGGGCTCTGTCGGGCTCTGTCGGTCTCTACTGGGCTCTGTCGGGCTCTGTCGGGCTCTGTCGGGCTCTGTCGGGCCTGTCGGGCTCTACTGGGCTCTGTCGGGCTCTGTCGGGCCCTGTCGGGCCCTGTCGGGCCCTGTCGGGCTCTGTCGGGCTCTACTGGGCTCTGTCGGGCTCTGTCGGGCTCTGTCGGGCCCTGTCGGTCTCTGTCGGGCTCTGTCGGGATCTGTCGGGCTCTGTCGGGCTCTGTCGGGCTCTACTGGGCTCTGTCGGGCCCTGTCGGGCCCTGTCGGGCTCTGTCGGGCTCTGTCGGGCTCTACTGGGCCCTGTCGGGCCCTGTCGGGCTCTGTCGGGCTCTGTCGAGCTCTACTGGGCTCTGTCGGGCTCTGTCAGGCCCTGTCGGGCCCTGTCGGGCCCTGTCGGGCTCTGTCGGGCTCTGTCGGGCTCTGTCGGGCTCTACTGGGCCCTGTCGGGCTCTGTCGGGCTCTACTGGGCCCTGTCGGGCTCTGTCGGGCTCTGTCGGGCTCTGTCGGGCCCTGTCAGGCTCTGTCAGGTCCTGTCGGGCCCTGTCGGGCTCTGTCGGGCTCTGTCAGGCTCTCTCGGGCTCTGTCGGGCCCTGTCGGGCCCTGTCGGGCTCTGTCGGGCCCTGTCGGGCCCTGTCGGGCTCTGTCGGGCTCTGTCGGGCTCTACTGGGCTCTGTCGGGCCCTGTCGGGCCCTGTCGGGCTCTGTCGGGCTCTACTGGGCCCTGTCGGGCTCTGTCGGGCCCTGTCGGGCCCTGTCGGGCCCTGTCGGGATCTGTCGGGCTCTGTCGGGCTCTGTCGGGCTCTGTAGGGCTCTGTCGGGCCCTGTCGGGCTCTACTGGGCTCTGTCGGGCTCTGTCGGTCTCTGTCGGGCTCTGTCGGGCTCTACTGCGCCCTGTCGGGCCCTGTCGGGCTCTGTCGGGCTCTGTCGGGCTCTGTCGGGCTCTGTCGGGCCCTGTCGGGCTCTGTCGGGCTCTGTCGGGCCCTGTCGGGCTCTGTCGGGCCCTGTCGGGCTCTGTCGGGCTCTACTGGGCTCTGTCGGGCTCTGTCGGGCTATGTCGGGCTCTGTCGGGCTCTGTCGGGATCTGTCGGGCTCTACTGGGCCCTGTCGGGCTCTGTCGGGCCCTGTCGGGCCCTGTCGGGCTCTGTCGGGCTCTGTCGGGCTCTGTCGGGCCCTGTCGGGCTCTGTCGGGCTCTACTGGGCCCTGTCGGGCCCTGTCGGGCCCTGTCGGGCTCTGTCGGGCCCTGTCGGGCCCTGTCGGGCTCTGTCGGGCTCTGTCGGGCTCTACTGGGCTCTGTCGGGCTCTGTCGGGTCCTGTCGGGCTCTGTCGGGCCCTGTCGGACTCTGTCGGGCTCTGTCGGGCTCTGTCAGGCTCTACTGGGCCCTGTCGGGCTCTATCGGGCACTGTCGGGCTCTTTCGAGCCCTGTCGGGCTCTGTCGGGCCCTGTCGGGCCCTGTTGGGCCCTGTCGGGCTTTGTCGGGCTCTGTCGGGCCCTGTCGGGCTTTGTCGGGCTCTGTCGAGCTCTGTCGGGCTCTGTGAGGCTCTACTGGGCCCTGTCGGACTCTGTCGGGCTCTGTCGGGCCCTGTCGGGCTCTGTCGGGCCCTGTCAGGCTCTGTCGGGCTCTGTCGGGCTCTGTCGGGCTCTGTAGGGCTCTGTCGGGCCCTGTCGGGCTCTAATGGGCTCTGTCGGGGTCTGTCGGGCCCTGTCGGGCTCTGTCGGGCTCTGTCGGGCTCTGTCGGGCTCTACTGGGCTCTGTCGGGCTCTGTCGGGCTCTGTCGGGCTCTACTGCTCCCTGTCGGCCCTGTCGGGCTCTGTCGGGCTCTGTCGGGCTCTACTGGGCTCTGTCGGGCTCTGTCGGGCTCTGTCGGGCTCTGTCGGGCCCTGTCGGGCTCTACTGGGCTCTGTCGGGCTCTGTCGGGCCCTGTCGGGCTCTGTCGGGCCCTGTCGGGCTCTGTCGGGCTCTACTGGGCTCTGTCGGGCCCTGTCGGGCCCTGTCGGGCTCTGTCGGGCTCTGTCGGGCTCTGTCGGGCCCTGTCGGGCCCTGCCGGGATCTGTCGGGCTCTGTCGGGCTCTACTGGGCTCTGTCGGGCTCTGTTGGGCCCTGTCGGGCTCTGTCGGGCTCTGTCGGGCCCTGTCGGGCCCTGCCGGGATCTGTCGGGCTCTCTCGGGCTCTACTGGGCCCTGTCGGGCCCTGTCGGGCCCTGTCGGGCCCTGTCGGGCTCTGTCGGGCTCTGTCGGGCCCTGCCGGGATCTGTCGGGCTCTGTCGGGCTCTACTGGGCTCTGTCGGGCTCTGTCGGGCCCTGTCGGGCTCTGTCGGGCCCTGTCGGACTCTGTCGGGCTCTGTCGGGCTCTGTCAGGCTCTACTGGGCCCTGTCGGGCTCTATCGGGCACTGTCGGGCTCTTTCGGGCCCTGTCGGGCTCTGTCGGGCCCTGTCGGGCTCTGTCGGGCCCTGTCGGGCCCTGTCGGGCTTTGTCGGGCTCTGTCGAGCTCTGTCGGGCTCTGTGAGGCTCTACTGGGCCCTGTCGGGCTCTGTCGGGCTCTGTCGGGCCCTGTCGGGCTCTGTCGGGCTCTGTCGGGCTCTGTCGGGCTCTACTGGGCCCTGTCGGGCTCTGTCGGGCTCTGTCGGGCTCTGTCGGGCTCTACTGGGCTCTGTCGGGCCCTGTCGGGCCCTGTCGGGCTCTGTCGGGCTCTGTCGGGCTCTGTCGGGCCCTGTCGGGGCCTGTCGAGCTCTGTCGGGCTCTGTCGGGCTCTGTCAGGCTCTACTGGGCTCTGTCGGGCTCTGTCGGGTTCTGTCGGGCTCTGTCGGGCTCTGTCGGGCCCTGTCGGGCCCTGTCGGGCTCTGTCGGGCCCTGTCGGGCTCTGTCGGGCTCTGTCGGGCTCTGTCGGGCTCTACTGGGCTCTGTCGGGTTCTACTGGGCTCTACTGGGCCCTGTCGGGCTCTGTCGGGCTCTGTCGGGCTCTGTCGGGCTCTACTGGGCTCTACTGTTCCCTGTCGGGCCCTGTCGGGCTCTGTCGGGCTCTCTCGGGCTCTGTCGGGCTCTGTCGGCCTCTACTGGGCCCTGTTGGGCTCTGTCGGGCTCTGTTGGGCTCTGTCGGGCTCTGTCGGGCTCTGTCGGGCCCTGTCGGGCCCTGTCGGGCTCTGTCGGGCCCTGTCGGGCTCTGTCGGGCTCTGTCGGGCCCTGTCGGGCTCTGTCGGGCTCTGTCGGGCTCGGTCGGGCTCTACTGGGCTCTGTCGGGCTCTGTCGGGCCCTGTCGGGCCCTGTCAGGCTCTGTCGGGCTCTGTCGGGCTCTACTGGGCTCTGTCGGGCTCTACTGGGCTCTACTAGGCCCTGTCGGGCTCTGTCGGGCTCTGTCGAGCCCTGTCGGGCTCTGTCGGGCTCTACTGGGCTCTGTCGGGCTCTACTGGGCTCTACTAGGCCCTGTCGGGCTCTGTCGGGCTCTGTCGAGCCCTGTCGGGCTCTACTGGGCTCTACTGTTCCCTGTCGGGCCCTGTCGGGCTCTGTCGGGCTCTGTCGGTCTCTGTCGGGCCCTGTCGGGCCCTGTCGGGCTCTGTCGGGCTCTGTCGGGCTCTGTCGGGCTCTACTGGGCTCTGTCGGGCTCTGTCGGGCTCTGTCGGGCCCTGTCGGGCCCTGTCGGGCTCTACTGGGCTCTGTCGGGCTCTGTCGGGCCCTGTCGGGCTCTGTCGGGCCCTGTCGGGCTCTGTCGGGCTCTACTGGGCCCTGTCGGGCTCTGTCGGGCTCTGTCGGGCTCTGTCGGGCTCTGTCGGGCTCTGTCGGGCTCTAGTGGGCTCTGTCGGGCTCTGTCGGGCCCTGTCGGGCCCTGTCGGGCTCTACTGGGCTCTGTCGGGCTCTGTCGGGCCCTGTCGGGCTCTGTCGGGCCCTGTCGGGCTCTGTCGGGCTCTACTGGGCTCTGTCGGGCTCTGTCGGGCCCTGTCGGGCTCTGTCGGGCTCTGTCGGGCCCTGTCGGGCCCTGTCGGGCTCTGTCGGGCTCTGTCGGGCTCTGTTGGGCTCTAGTGGGCTCTGTCGGGCTCTGTCGGGCCCTGTCGGGCCCTGTCGGGCTCTGTCGGGCTCTGTCGGGCCCTGTCGGGCTCTGTCGGGCTCTGTCGGGCTCTACTGGGCTCTACTGTTCCCTGTCGGGCCCTGTCGGGCTCTGTCGGGCTCTGTCGGGCTCTGTCGGGCCCTGTCGGGCCCTGTCGGGCTCTGTCGGGTTCTGTCGGGCTCTGTCGGGCTCTGTCGGGCCCTGTCGGGCTCTGTCAGGCCCTGTCGGGCCCTGTCGGGCTCTGTCGGGCTCTGTCGGGCTCTGTCGGGCTCTACTGGGCTCTGTCGGGCTCTGTCGGGCCCTGTCGGGCTCTGTCGGGCTCTGTCGGGCTCTGTCGGGCTCTACTGGGCTCTGTCGGGCTCTACTGGGCTCTACTAGGCCCTGTCGGGCTCTGTCGGGCTCTGTCGGGCTCTGTCGGGCCCTGTCGGGCCCTGTCAGGCTCTGTTGGGGTCTGTCGGGCTCTGTCGGGCTCTGTCGGGCTCTACTGGGCTCTGTCGGGCTCTGTCGGGCCCTGTCGGGCTCTGTCGGGCTCTGTCGGGCTCTGTCGGGCTCTACTGGGCTCTGTCGGGCTCTACTGGGCTCTGTCGGGCTCTGTCGGGCCCTGTAGGGCCCTGTCGGGCTCTGTCGGGCTCTGTCGGGCTCTACTGCGCCCTGTCGGGCCCTGTCGGGCTCTGTCGGGCTCTGTCGGTCTCTACTGGGCTCTGTCGGGCTCTGTCGGGCTCTGTCGGGCTCTGTCGGGCTCTGTCGGGCCCTGTCGGGCTCTACTGGGCTCTGTCGGGCTCTGTCGGGCCCTGTCGGGCCCTGTCGGGCCCTGTCGGGCTCTGTCGGGCTCTACTGGGCTCTGTCGGGCTCTGTCGGGCTCTGTCGGGCCCTGTCGGTCTCTGTCGGGCTCTGTCGGGATCTGTCGGGCTCTGTCGGGCTCTGTCGGGCTCTACTGGGCTCTGTCGGGCCCTGTCGGGCCCTGTCGGGCTCTGTCGGGCTCTGTCGGGCTCTACTGGGCCCTGTCGGGCCCTGTCGGGCTCTGTCGGGCTCTGTCGAGCTCTACTGGGCTCTGTCGGGCTCTGTCAGGCCCTGTCGGGCCCTGTCGGGCCCTGTCGGGCTCTGTCGGGCTCTGTCGGGCTCTGTCGGGCTCTACTGGGCCCTGTCGGGCTCTGTCGGGCTCTACTGGGCCCTGTCGGGCTCTGTCGGGCTCTGTCGGGCTCTGTCGGGCCCTGTCAGGCTCTGTCAGGTCCTGTCGGGCCCTGTCGGGCTCTGTCGGGCTCTGTCAGGCTCTCTCGGGCTCTATTGGGCCCTGTCGGGCCCTGTCGGGCTCTGTCGGGCCCTGTCGGGCCCTGTCGGGCTCTGTCGGGCTCTGTCGGGCTCTACTGGGCTCTGTCGGGCCCTGTCGGGCCCTGTCGGGCTCTGTCGGGCTCTACTGGGCCCTGTCGGGCTCTGTCGGGCCCTGTCGGGCCCTGTCGGGCCCTGTCGGGATCTGTCGGGCTCTGTCGGGCTCTGTCGGGCTCTGTAGGGCTCTGTCGGGCCCTGTCGGGCTCTACTGGGCTCTGTCGGGCTCTGTCGGTCTCTGTCGGGCTCTGTCGGGCTCTACTGCGCCCTGTCGGGCCCTGTCGGGCTCTGTCGGGCTCTGTCGGGCTCTGTCGGGCTCTGTCGGGCCCTGTCGGGCTCTGTCGGGCTCTGTCGGGCCCTGTCGGGCTCTGTCGGGCCCTGTCGGGCTCTGTCGGGCTCTACTGGGCTCTGTCGGGCTCTGTCGGGCTATGTCGGGCTCTGTCGGGCTCTGTCGGGATCTGTCGGGCTCTACTGGGCCCTGTCGGGCTCTGTCGGGCCCTGTCGGGCCCTGTCGGGCTCTGTCGGGCTCTGTCGGGCTCTGTCGGGCCCTGTCGGGCTCTGTCGGGCTCTACTGGGCCCTGTCGGGCCCTGTCGGGCCCTGTCGGGCTCTGTCGGGCCCTGTCGGGCCCTGTCGGGCTCTGTCGGGCTCTGTCGGGCTCTACTGGGCTCTGTCGGGCTCTGTCGGGTCCTGTCGGGCTCTGTCGGGCCCTGTCGGACTCTGTCGGGCTCTGTCGGGCTCTGTCAGGCTCTACTGGGCCCTGTCGGGCTCTATCGGGCACTGTCGGGCTCTTTCGAGCCCTGTCGGGCTCTGTCGGGCCCTGTCGGGCCCTGTTGGGCCCTGTCGGGCTTTGTCGGGCTCTGTCGGGCCCTGTCGGGCTTTGTCGGGCTCTGTCGAGCTCTGTCGGGCTCTGTGAGGCTCTACTGGGCCCTGTCGGACTCTGTCGGGCTCTGTCGGGCCCTGTCGGGCTCTGTCGGGCCCTGTCAGGCTCTGTCGGGCTCTGTCGGGCTCTGTCGGGCTCTGTAGGGCTCTGTCGGGCCCTGTCGGGCTCTAATGGGCTCTGTCGGGGTCTGTCGGGCCCTGTCGGGCTCTGTCGGGCTCTGTCGGGCTCTGTCGGGCTCTACTGGGCTCTGTCGGGCTCTGTCGGGCTCTGTCGGGCTCTACTGCTCCCTGTCGGCCCTGTCGGGCTCTGTCGGGCTCTGTCGGGCTCTACTGGGCTCTGTCGGGCTCTGTCGGGCTCTGTCGGGCCCTGTCGGGCTCTACTGGGCTCTGTCGGGCTCTGTCGGGCCCTGTCGGGCTCTGTCGGGCCCTGTCGGGCTCTGTCGGGCTCTACTGGGCTCTGTCGGGCCCTGTCGGGCCCTGTCGGGCTCTGTCGGGCTCTGTCGGGCTCTGTCGGGCTCTGTCGGGCCCTGTCGGGCCCTGCCGGGATCTGTCGGGCTCTGTCGGGCTCTACTGGGCTCTGTCGGGCTCTGTTGGGCCCTGTCGGGCTCTGTCGGGCTCTGTCGGGCCCTGTCGGGCCCTGCCGGGATCTGTCGGGCTCTCTCGGGCTCTACTGGGCCCTGTCGGGCCCTGTCGGGCCCTGTCGGGCCCTGTCGGGCTCTGTCGGGCTCTGTCGGGCCCTGCCGGGATCTGTCGGGCTCTGTCGGGCTCTACTGGGCTCTGTCGGGCTCTGTCGGGCCCTGTCGGGCTCTGTCGGGCCCTGTCGGACTCTGTCGGGCTCTGTCGGGCTCTGTCAGGCTCTACTGGGCCCTGTCGGGCTCTATCGGGCACTGTCGGGCTCTTTCGGGCCCTGTCGGGCTCTGTCGGGCCCTGTCGGGCTCTGTCGGGCCCTGTCGGGCCCTGTCGGGCTTTGTCGGGCTCTGTCGAGCTCTGTCGGGCTCTGTGAGGCTCTACTGGGCCCTGTCGGGCTCTGTCGGGCTCTGTCGGGCCCTGTCGGGCTCTGTCGGGCTCTGTCGGGCTCTGTCGGGCTCTACTGGGCCCTGTCGGGCTCTGTCGGGCTCTGTCGGGCTCTGTCGGGCTCTACTGGGCTCTGTCGGGCTCTGTCGGGCCCTGTCGGGCTCTGTCGGGCTCTGTCGGGCTCTGTCGGGCTCTAGTGGGCTCTGTCGGGCCCTGTCGGGCCCTGTCGGGCTCTGTCGGGCTCTGTCGGGCTCTGTCGGGCTCTGTCGGGCTCTGTCGGGCTCTACTGGGCTCTACTGTTCCCTGTCGGGCCCTGTCGGGCCCTGTCGGGCTCTGTCGGGCTCTGTCGGGCTCTGTCGGGCCCTGTCGCGCCCTGTCGGGCTCTGTCGGGTTCTGTCGGGCTCTGTCGGGCTCTGTCGGGCCCTGTCGGGCTCTGTCAGGCCCTGTCGGGCCCTGTCGGGCTCTGTCGGGCTCTGTCGGGCTCTGTCGGGCTCTACTGGGCTCTGTCGGGCTCTGTCGGGCCCTGTCGGGCTCTGTCGGGCTCTGTCGGGCTCTGTCGGGCTCTACTGGGCTCTGTCGGGCTCAACTGGGCTCTACTAGGCCCTGTCGGGCTCTGTCGGGCTCTGTCGGGCTCTGTCGGGCCCTGTCGGGCTCTGTCGGGCTCTGTCGGGCCCTGTCGGGCCCTGTCAGGCTCTGCTGGGGTCTGTCGGGCTCTGTCGGGCTCTGTCGGGCTCTACTGGGCTGTCGGGCTCTGTCGGGCCCTGTCGGGCTCTGTCGGGCTCTGTCGGGCTCTGTCGGGCTCTACTGGGCTCTGTCGGGCTCTACTGGGCTCTGTCGGGCTCTGTCGGGCCCTGTAGGGCCCTGTCGGGCTCTGTCGGGCTCTGTCGGGCTCTACTGCGCCCTGTCGGGCCCTGTCGGGCTCTGTCGGGCTCTGTCGGTCTCTACTGGGCTCTGTCGGGCCCTGTCGGGCTCTGTCGGGCTCTGTCGGGCTCTGTCGGGCCCTGTCGGGCTCTACTGGGCTCTGTCGGGCTCTGTCGGGCCCTGTCGGGCCCTGTCGGGCCCTGTCGGGCTCTGTCGGGCTCTACTGGGCTCTGTCGGGCTCTGTCGGGCTCTGTCGGGCCCTGTCGGGCTCTGTCGGGCTCTGTCGGGATCTGTCGGGCTCTGTCGGGCTCTGTCGGGCTCTACTGGGCTCTGTCGGGCCCTGTCGGGCCCTGTCGGGCTCTGTCGGGCTCTGTCGGGCTCTACTGGGCCCTGTCGGGCCCTGTCGGGCTCTGTCGGGCTCTGTCGAGCTCTACTGGGCTCTGTCGGGCTCTGTCAGGCCCTGTCGGGCCCTGTCGGGCCCTGTCGGGCTCTGTCGGGCTCTGTCGGGCTCTGTCGGGCTCTACTGGGCCCTGTCGGGCTCTGTCGGGCTCTACTGGGCCCTGTCGGGCTCTGTCGGGCTCTGTCGGGCTCTGTCGGGCTCTGTCGGGCCCTGTCAGGCTCTGTCGGGTCCTGTCGGGCCCTGTCGGGCTCTGTCGGGCTCTGTCGGGCTCTATTGGGCCCTGTCGGGCCCTGTCGGGCTCTGTCGGGCTCTGTCGGGCCCTGTCGGGCTCTGTCGGGCCCTGTCGGGCCCTGTCGGGCTCTGTCGGGCTCTGTCGGGCTCTACTGGGCTCTGTCGGGCCCTGTCGGGCCCTGTCGGGCTCTGTCGGGCTCTACTGGGCCCTGTCGGGCCCTGTCGGGCCCTGTCGGGCTCTGTCGGGCTCTGTCGGGCTCTGTCGGGTCCTGTCGGTCTCTGTCGGGCTCTGTCGGGCCCTGTCGGGCCCTGTCAGGCTCTGTCGGGCTCTGTCGGGCTCTGTCGGGCTCTGTAGGGCTCTGTCGGGCCCTGTCGGGCTCTACTGGGCTCTGTCGGGCTCTGTCGGGCCCTGTCGGGCCCTGCCGGGATCTGTCGGGCTCTGTCGGGCTCTACTGGGCTCTGTCGGGCTCTGTCGGGCCCTGTCGGGCTCTGTCGGGCTCTGTCGGACCCTGTCGGGCCCTGCCGGGATCTGTCGGGCTCTCTCGGGCTCTACTGGGCCCTGTCGGGCCCTGTCGGGCCGTGTCGGGCCCTGTCGGGCTCTGTCGGGCCCTGTCGGGCCCTGCCGGGATCTGTCGGGCTCTGTCGGGCTCTACTGGGCTCTGTCGGGCTCTGTCGGGCCCTGTCGGGCTCTGTCGGGCCCTGTCGGACTCTGTCGGGCTCTGTCTGGCTCTGTCAGGCTCTACTGGGCTCTTTCGGGCCCTATCGGGCACTGTCGGGCTCTTTCGGGCCCTGTCGGGCTCTGTCGGGCCCTGTCGGGCTCTGTCGGGCCCTGTCGGGCCCTGTCGGGCTTTGTCGGGCTCTGTCGAGCTCTGTCGGGCTCTGTGAGGCTCTACTGGGCCCTGTCGGGCTCTGTCGGGCTCTGTCGGGCCCTGTCGGGCTCTGTCGGGCTCTGTCGGGCTCTGTCGGGCTCTACTGGGCCCTGTCGGGCTCTGTCGGGCTCTGTCGGGCTCTGTCGGGCTCTACTGGGCTCTGTCGGGCTCTGTCGGGCCCTGTCGGGCCCTGTCGGGCTCTGTCGGGCTCTGTCGGGCTCTGTCGGGCCCTGTCGGGCCCTGTTGAGCTCTGTCGGGCTCTGTCGGGCTCTGTCAGGCTCTACTGGGCTCTGTCGGGCTCTGTCGGGTTCTGTCGGGCTCTGTCGGGCCCTGTCGGGCCCTGTCGGGCTCTGTCGGGCCCTGTCGGGCTCTGTCGGGCTCTGTCGGGCTCTGTCGGGCTCTACTGGGCTCTGTCGGGTTCTACTGGGCTCTACTGGGCCCTGTCGGGCTCTGTCGGGCTCTGTCGGGCTCTACTGGGCTCTACTGTTCCCTGTCGGGCCCTGTCGGGCTCTGTCGGGCTCTCTCGGGATCTGTCGGGCTCTGTCGGCCTCTACTGGGCCCTGTTGGGCTCTGTCGGGCTCTGTTGGGCTCTGTCGGGCTCTGTCGGGCTCTGTCGGGCCCTGTCGGGCCCTGTCGGGCTCTGTCGGGTTCTGTCGGGCTCTGTCGGGCTCTGTCGGGCCCTGTCGGGCTCTGTCGGGCTCTGTCGGGCCCTGTCGGGCTCTGTCGGGCTCTGTCGGGCTCGGTCGGGCTCTACTGGGCTCTGTCGGGCTCTGTCGGGCCCTGTCGGGCCCTGTCAGGCTCCGTCGGGCTCTGTCGGGCTCTACTGGGCTCTGTCGGGCTCTACTGGGCTCTACTAGGCCCTGTCGGGCTCTGTCGGGCTCTGTCGGGCCCTGTCGGGCTCTGTCGGGCTCTACTGGGCCCTGTCGGGCCCTGTCGGGCCCTGTCGGGCTCTGTCGGGCCCTGTCGGGCCCTGTCGGGCTCTGTCGGGCTCTACTGGGCTCTACTGTTCCCTGTCGGGCCCTGTCGGGCTCTGTCGGGTTCTGTCGGTCTCTGTCGGGCCCTGTCGGGCCCTGTCGGGCTCTGTCGGGCTCTGTTGGGCTCTGTCGGGCTCTAGTGGGCTCTGTCGGGCTCTGTCGGGCTCTGTCGGGCCCTGTCGGGCCCTGTCGGGCTCTGTCGGGCTCTGTCGTGTTCTGTCGGGCTCTGTCGGGCTCTTTCGGGCTCTGTCGGGCTCTACTGGGCTCTACTGTTCCCTGTCGGGCCCTGTCGGGCTCTGTCGGGCTCTCTCGGGCTCTGTCGGGCTCTGTCGGGCTCTACTGGGCCCTGTCGGGCTCTGTCGGGCTCTGTCGGGCTCTGTCGGGCTCTGTCGGGCACTGTCGGGCTCTGTCGGGCTCTGTCGGGCCCTGTCGGGCTCTGTCGGGCTCTGTCGGGCCCTGTCGGGGTCTGTCGGGCTCTGTCGGGCTCTGTCGGGCTCTACTGGGCTCTGTCGGGCTCTGTCGGGCTCTGTCGGGCTCTGTCGGGCTCTGTCGGGCTCTACTGGGCTCTGTCGGGCTCTACCGGGCTCTACTAGGCCCTGTCGGGCTCTGTCGGGCTCTGTCGGGCCCTGTCGGGCTCTGTCGGGCTCTGTCGGGCCCTGTCAGGCTCTGTTGGGGTCTGTCGGGCTCTGTTGGGCTCTGTCGGGCTCTACTGGGCTCTGTCGGGCTCTGTCGGGCTCTGTAGAGCTCTGTCGGGCTCTACTGGGCTCTGTCGGGCTCTACTGGGCTCTACTGTTCCCTGTCGGGCCCTGTCGGGCTCTGTCGGGCTCTGTCGGTCTCTGTCGGGCCCTGTCGGGCCCTGTCGGGCTCTGTCGGGCTCTGTCGGGCTCTGTCGGGCTCTGTCGGGCTCTGTCGGGCTCTACTGGGCTCTACTGTTCCCTGTCGGGCCCTGTCGGGCTCTCTCGGGCTCTCTCGGGCTCTGTCGGGCTCTGTCGGGCTCTACTGGGCCCTGTCGGGCTCTGTCGGGCTCTGTCGGGCTCTGTCGGGCTCTGTCGGGCCCTGTCGGGCCCTGTCGGGCTCTGTCGGGTTCTGTCGGGCTCTGTCGGGCCCTGTCGGGCTCTGTCGGGCTCTGTCGGGCCCTGTCGGGGTCTGTCGGGCTCTGTCGGGCTCTGTCGGGCTCTACTGGGCTCTGTCGGGCCCTGTCGGGCCCTGTCGGGCTCTGTCGGGCTCTGTCGGGCTCTACTGGGCTCTGTCGGGCTCTGTCGGGCTCTGTCGGGCCCTGTCGGGCCCTGTCGGGCCCTGTCGGGCTCTGTCGGGCTCTGTCGGGCTCTACTGGGCTCTGTCGGGCTCTGTCGGGCTCTGTCGGGCTCTGTCGGGCTCTACTGGGCTCTACTGTTCCCTGTCGGGCCCTGTCGGGCCCTGTCGGGCCCTGTCGGGCTCTGTCGGGCTCTGTCGGGCTCTACTGGGCCCTGTCGGGCCTGTCGGGCTCTGTCGGGCTCTGTCGAGCTCTACTGGGCTCTGTCGGGCTCTGTCAGGCCCTGTCGGGCCCTGTCGGGCCCTGTAGGGCTCTGTCGGGCTCTGTCGGGCTCTGTAGGTCTCTGTCGGGCTTTGTCGGGCTCTACTGGGCCCTGTCGGGCTCTGTCGGGCTCTGTCGGGCTCTGTCGGGCTCTGTCGGGCTCTACTGGGCCCTGTCCGGCTCTGTCGGGCTCTGTTGGGCTCTGTCGGGCCCTGTTAGGCTCTGTCGGGCCCTGTCGGGCCCTGTCGGGCTCTGTCGGGCTCTGTCGGGCTCTGTCGGGCTCTATTGGGCCCTGTCGGGCCCTGTCGGGCTCTGTCGGGCTCTGTCGGGCCCTGTCGGGCTCTGTCGGGCTCTGTCGGGCCCTGTCGGGCCCTGTCGGGCTCTGTCGGGCTCTGTCGGGCTCTACTGGGCCCTGTCGGGCCCTGTCGGGCTCTGTCGGGCTCTGTCGGGCTCTGTCGGGTCCTGTCGGTCTCTGTCGGGCTCTGTCGGGCCCTGTCGGGCCCTGTCAGGCTCTGTCGGGCTCTGTCGGGCTCTGTCGGGCTCTGTAGGGCACTGTCGGGCCCTGTCGGGCTCTACTGGGCTCCGTCGGGCTCTGTCGGTCTCTGTCGGGCTCTGTCGGGCTCTACTGCGCCCTGTCGGGCCCTGTCGGGCTCTG
Source organism: Caloenas nicobarica (assembly GCF_036013445.1). Lineage (NCBI taxonomy): Eukaryota > Metazoa > Chordata > Aves > Columbiformes > Columbidae > Caloenas > Caloenas nicobarica. The sequence continues at coordinate 281,572 of NW_027016992.1, forward strand.
TCGGGCTCTGTCGGGCTCTACTGCGCCCTGTCGGGCCCTGTCGGGCTCTGTCGGGCTCTGTCGGGCTCTGTCGGGCCCTGTCGGGCTCTGTCGGGCTCTGTCGGGCCCTGTCGGGCTCTGTCGGGCCCTGTCGGGCTCTGTCGGGCTCTACTGGGCTCTGTCGGGCTCTGTCGGGCTCTGTCGGGCCCTGTCGGGCTCTGTCGGGCCCTGTCGGGCCCTGTCGGGCTCTGTCGGGCTCTGTCGGGCTCTACTGGGCTCTGTCGGGCTCTGTCGGGCCCTGTCGGGATCTGTCGGGCCCTGTCGGACTCTGTCGGGCTCTGTCGGGCTCTGTCAGGCTCTACTGGGCCCTGTCGGGCTCTATCGGGCACTGTCGGGCTCTTTCGGGCCCTGTCGGGCTCTGTCGGGCCCTGTCGGGCCCTGTCGGGCCCTGTCGGGCTTTGTCGGGCTCTGTCGGGCCCTGTCGGGCTTTGTCGGGCCCTGTCGGGCTCTGTCGGGCTCTGTCGGGCCCTGTAGGGCCCTGTCGGGCTCTGTCGGGCTCTGTCGGGCTCTACTGCTCCCTGTCGGCCCTGTCGGGCTCTGTCGGGCTCTGTCGGGCTCTACTGGGCTCTGTCGGGCTCTGTCGGGCCCTGTCGGGCTCTACTGGGCTCTGTCGGGCTCTGTCGGGCCCTGTCGGGCTCTGTCGGGCCCTGTCGGGCCCTGTCGGGCCCTGTCGGGCTCTGTCGGGCTCTGTCGGGCTCTACTGGGCTCTGTCGGGCTCTGTCGGGCCCTGTCGGGCCCTGTCGGGCTCTGTCGGGCTCTGTCGGGCTCTGTCGGGCCCTGTCGGGCCCTGTCGGGCTCTCTCGGGCTCTACTGGGCCCTGTCGTGCCCTGTCGGGCTCTGTCGGGCCCTGTCGGGCCCTGCCGGGATCTGTCGGGCTCTGTCGGGCTCTACTGGGCTCTGTCGGGCTCTGTCGGGCTCTGTCAGGCTCTACTGGGCCCTGTCGGGCTCTATCGGGCACTGTCGGGCTCTTTCGGGCCCTGTCGGGCTCTGTCGGGCCCTGTCGGGCCCTGTCGGGCTTTGTCGGGCTCTGTCGAGCTCTGTCGGGCTCTGTGAGGCTCTACTGGGCCCTGTCGGGCTCTGTCGGGCTCTACTGGGCCCTGTCGGGCTCTGTCGGGCTCTGTCGGGCTCTGTCGGGCTCTACTGGGCCCTGTCGGGCTCTGTCGGGCTCTACTGGGCCCTGTCGGGCTCTGTCGGGCTCTGTCGGGCTCTGTCGGGCTCTACTGGGCTCTGTCGGGCTCTGTCGGGCCCTGTCGGGCTCTGTCGGGCTCTGTCGGGCCCTGTCGGGGTCTGTCGGGCTCTGTCGGGCTCTGTCGGGCTCTACTGGGCTCTGTCGGGCCCTGTCGGGCCCTGTCGGGCTCTGTCGGCCTCTGTCGGGCTCTGTCGGGCTCTACTGGGCTCTGTCGGGCTCTACCGGGCTCTACTAGGCCCTGTCGGGCTCTGTCGGGCTCTGTCGGGCTCTGTCGGGCCCTGTCGGGCTCTGTCGGGCTCTGTCGGGCCCTGTCGGGCCCTGTCAGGCTCTGTTGGGGTCTGTCGGGCTCTGTCGGGCTCTGTCGGGCTCTACTGGGCTCTGTCGGGCTCTGTCGGGCTCTGTCGGGCTCTGTCGGGCTCTGTCGGGCTCTACTGGGCTCTGTCGGGCTCTACTGGGCTCTACTGTTCCCTGTCGGGCCCTGTCGGGCTCTGTCGGGCTCTGTCGGGCTCTGTCGGGCCCTGTCGGGCCCTGTCGGGCTCTGTCGGGCCCTGTCGGGCTCTGTCGGTCTCTGTCGGGCTCTGTCGGGCTCTAGTGGGCTCTGTCGGGCCCTGTCGGGTCCTGTCGGGCTCTGTCGGGCTCTGTCGGGCTCTGTCGGGCTCTACTGGGCTCTACTGTTCCCTGTCGGGCCCTGTCGGGCTCTGTCGGGCTCTCTCGGGCTCTGTCGGGCTCTGTCGGGCTCTACTGGGCCCTGTCGGGCTCTGTCGGGCTCTACTGGGCCCTGTCGGGCTCTGTCGGGCTCTGTCGGGCTCTGTCGGGCCCTGTCGGGCCCTGTCGGGCTCTGTCGGGTTCTTTCGGGCTCTGTCGGGCCCTGTCGGGCTCTGTCGGGCTCTGTCGGGCTCTGTCGGGCCCTGTCGGGGTCTGTCGGGCTCTGTCGGGCTCTGTCGGGCTCTACTGGGCTCTGTCGGGCCCTGTCGGGCCCTGTCGGGCTCTGTCGGCCTCTGTCGGGCTCTGTCGGGCTCTACTGGGCTCTGTCGGGCTCTACCGGGCTCTACTAGGCCCTGTCGGGCTCTGTCGGGCCCTGTCGGGCTCTGTTGGGCCCTGTCGGGCTCTGTCGGGCTCTGTCGGGCCCTGTCGGGCCCTGTCAGGCTCTGTTGGGGTCTGTCGGGCTCTGTCGGGCTCTGTCGGGCTCTACTGGGCTCTGTCGGGCTCTGTCGGGCTCTGTCGGGCTCTGTCGGGCTCTACTGGGCTCTGTCGGGCTCTACTGGGCTCTGTCGGGCTCTGTCGGGCCCTGTAGGGCCCTGTCGGGCTCTGTCGGGCTCTGTCGGGCTCTACTGCGCCCTGTCGGGCCCTGTCGGGCTCTGTCGGGCTCTGTCGGGCTCTACTGGTCTCTGTCGGGCTCTGTCGGGCTCTGTCGGGCTCTGTCGGGCTCTGTCGGGCCCTGTCGGGCTCTACTGGGCTCTGTCGGGCTCTGTCGGGCCCTGTCGGGCTCTGTCGGGCCCTGTCGGGCTCTGTCGGGCTCTACTGGGCTCTGTCGGGCTCTGTCGGGCTCTGTCGGGCCCTGTCGGGCTCTGTCGGGCTCTGTCGGGCTCTGTCGGGATCTGTCGGGCCCTGTCGGGCCCTGTCGGGCTCTGTCGGGCTCTGTCGGGCTCTGTCGGGCTCTAGTGGGCTCTGTCGGGCTCTGTCGGGCCCTGTCGGGCTCTGTCGGGCTCTGTCGGGCTCTGTCGGGCTCTGTCGGGCTCTGTCGGGCTCTGTCGGGCTCTACTGGGCTCTACTGTTCCCTGTCGGGCCCTGTCGGGCTCTGTCGGGCTCTGTCGGGCTCTGTCGGGCTCTACTGGGCCCTGTCGGGCTCTGTCGGGCTCTGTCGGGCTCTGTCGGGCTCTGTCGGGCCCTGTCGGGCCCTGTCGGGCTCTGTCGAGTTCTGTCGGGCTCTGTCGGGCTCTACTGGGCTCTGTCGGGCCCTGTCGGGCCCTGTCGGGCTCTGTCGAGCTCTACTGGGCTCTGTCGGGCTCTGTCAGGCCCTGTCGGGCCCTGTCGGGCCCTGTCGGGCTCTGTCGGGCTCTGTCGGGCTCTGTCGGGCTCTACTGGGCCCTGTCGGGCTCTGTCGGGCTCTGTCGGGCTCTGTCGGGCCCTGTCCGGCTCTGTCGGGCTCTGTCGGGCTCTGTCGGGCCCTGTCAGGCTCTGTCGGGTCCTGTCGGGCCCTGTCGGGCTCTGTCGGGCCCTGTCGGGCTCTGTCGGGCTCTGTCGGGCTCTGTCGGGCTCTATTGGGCCCTGTCGGGCCCTGTCGGGCTCTGTCGGGCTCTGTCGGGCCCTGTCGGGCTCTGTCGGGCCCTGTCGGGCCCTGTCGGGCTCTGTCGGGCTCTGTCGGGCTCTACTGGGCTCTGTCGGGCCCTGTCGGGCCCTGTCGGGCTCTGTCGGGCTCTACTGGGCCCTGTCGGGCTCTGTCGGGCCCTGTCGGGCCCTGTCGGGCCCTGTCGGGCTCTGTCGGGCTCTGTCGGGCTCTGTCGGGTCCTGTCGGTCTCTGTCGGGCTCTGTCGGGCCCTGTCGGGCCCTGTCAGGCTCTGTCGGGCTCTGTCGGGCTCTGTCGGGCTCTGTAGGGCTCTGTCGGGCCCTGTCGGGCTCTACTGGGCTCTGTCGGGCTCTGTCGGTCTCTGTCGGGCTCTGTCGGGCTCTACTGCGCCCTGTCGGGCCCTGTCGGGCTCTGTCGGGCTCTGTCGGGCTCTACTGGGCTCTGTCGGGCTCTGTCGGGCTCTGTCGGGCTCTGTCAGGCTCTGTCGGGCCCTGTCGGGCTCTGTCGGGCTCTGTCGGGCCCTGTCGGGCTCTGTCGGGCCCTGTCGGGCTCTGTCGGTCTCTACTGGGCTCTGTCGGGCTCTGTCGGGCTCTGTCGGGCTCTGTCGGGATCTGTCGGGCTCTACTGGGCCCTGTCGGGCTCTGTCGGGCTCTGTCGGGCTCTACTGGGCTCTGTCGGGCTCTGTCGGGCCCTGTCGGGCTCTGTCGGGCCCTGTCGGACTCTGTCGGGCTCTGTCGGGCTCTGTCAGGCTCTACTGGGCCCTGTCGGGCTCTATCGGGCACTGTCGGGCTCTTTCGGGCCCTGTCGGGCTCTGTCGGGCCCTGTCGGGCCCTGTCGGGCCCTGTCGGGCTTTGTCGGGCTCTGTCGGGCCCTGTCGGGCTTTGTCGGGCTCTGTCGAGCTCTGTCGGGCTCTGTGAGGCTCTACTGGGCCCTGTCGGGCTCTGTCGGGCTCTGTCGGGCCCTGTCGGGCTCTGTCGGGCCCTGTCAGGCTCTGTCGGGCTCTGTCGGGCTCTGTAGGGCTCTGTCGGGCCCTGTCGGGCTCTACTGGGCTCTGTCGGGCTCTGTCGGGCCCTGTCGGGCTCTGTCGGGCTCTGTCGGGCTCTGTCGGGCTCTACTGGGCTCTGTCGGGCTCTGTCGGGCCCTGTAGGGCCCTGTCGGGCTCTGTCGGGCTCTGTCGGGCTCTACTGCTCCCTGTCGGCCCTGTCGGGCTCTGTCGGGCTCTGTCGGGCTCTACTGGGCTCTGTCGGGCTCTGTCGGGCTCTGTCGGGCTCTGTCGGGCCCTGTCGGGCTCTACTGGGCTCTGTCGGGCTCTGTCGGGCCCTGTCGGGCTCTGTCGGGCCCTGTCGGGCTCTGTCGGGCTCTGTTGGGCTCTGTCGGGCTCTGTCGGGCTCTACTGGGCTCTGTCGGGCTCTGTCGGGCCCTGTCGGGCCCTGTCGGGCTCTGTCGGGCTCTGTCGGGCTCTGTCGGGCTCTGTCGGGCTCTACTGGGCCCTGTCGGGCTCTGTCGGGCTCTGTCGGGCTCTGTCGGGCTCTGTCGGGCCCTGTCGGGCCCTGTCGGGCTCTGTCGGGTTCTTTCGGGCTCTGTCGGGCCCTGTCGGGCTCTGTCGGGCTCTGTCGGGCTCTGTCGGGCCCTGTCGGGGTCTGTCGGGCTCTGTCGGGCTCTACTGGGCTCTGTCGGGCCCTGTCGGGCCCTGTCGGGCTCTGTCGGCCTCTGTCGGGCTCTGTCGGGCTCTACTGGGCTCTGTCGGGCTCTACCGGGCTCTACTAGGCCCTGTCGGGCTCTGTCGGGCCCTGTCGGGCTCTGTTGGGCCCTGTCGGGCTCTGTCGGGCTCTGTCGGGCCCTGTCGGGCCCTGTCAGGCTCTGTCGGGGTCTGTCGGGCTCTGTCGGGCTCTGTCGGGCTCTACTGGGCTCTGTCGGGCTCTGTCGGGCTCTGTCGGGCTCTGTCGGGCTCTACTGGGCTCTGTCGGGCTCTACTGGGCTCTGTCGGGCTCTGTCGGGCCCTGTAGGGCCCTGTCGGGCTCTGTCGGGCTCTGTCGGGCTCTACTGCGCCCTGTCGGGCCCTGTCGGGCTCTGTCGGGCTCTGTCGGGCTCTACTGGTCTCTGTCGGGCTCTGTCGGGCTCTGTCGGGCTCTGTCGGGCTCTGTCGGGCCCTGTCGGGCTCTACTGGGCTCTGTCGGGCTCTGTCGGGCCCTGTCGGGCTCTGTCGGGCCCTGTCGGGCTCTGTCGGGCTCTACTGGGCTCTGTCGGGCTCTGTCGGGCTCTGTCGGGCCCTGTCGGGCTCTGTCGGGCTCTGTCGGGATCTGTCGGGCTCTGTCGGGCCCTGTCGGGCCCTGTCGGGCTCTGTCGGGCTCTGTCGGGCTCTGTCGGGCTCTAGTGGGCTCTGTCGGGCTCTGTCGGGCCCTGTCGGGCTCTGTCGGGCTCTGTCGGGCTCTGTCGGGCTCTGTCGGGCTCTACTGGGCTCTACTGTTCCCTGTCGGGCCCTGTCGGGCTCTGTCGGGCTCTGTCGGGCTCTGTCGGGCTCTACTGGGCCCTGTCGGGCTCTGTCGGGCTCTGTCGGGCTCTGTCGGGCTCTGTCGGGCCCTGTCGGGCCCTGTCGGGCTCTGTCGAGTTCTGTCGGGCTCTGTCGGGCTCTACTGGGCTCTGTCGGGCCCTGTCGGGCCCTGTCGGGCTCTGTCGAGCTCTACTGGGCTCTGTCGGGCTCTGTCAGGCCCTGTCGGGCCCTGTCGGGCCCTGTCGGGCTCTGTCGGGCTCTGTCGGGCTCTGTCGGGCTCTACTGGGCCCTGTCGGGCTCTGTCGGGCTCTGTCGGGCTCTGTCGGGCCCTGTCCGGCTCTGTCGGGCTCTGTCGGGCTCTGTCGGGCCCTGTCAGGCTCTGTCGGGTCCTGTCGGGCCCTGTCGGGCTCTGTCGGGCCCTGTCGGGCTCTGTCGGGCTCTGTCGGGCTCTGTCGGGCTCTATTGGGCCCTGTCGGGCCCTGTCGGGCTCTGTCGGGCTCTGTCGGGCCCTGTCGGGCTCTGTCGGGCCCTGTCGGGCCCTGTCGGGCTCTGTCGGGCTCTGTCGGGCTCTACTGGGCTCTGTCGGGCCCTGTCGGGCCCTGTCGGGCTCTGTCGGGCTCTACTGGGCCCTGTCGGGCTCTGTCGGGCCCTGTCGGGCCCTGTCGGGCCCTGTCGGGCTCTGTCGGGCTCTGTCGGGCTCTGTCGGGTCCTGTCGGTCTCTGTCGGGCTCTGTCGGGCCCTGTCGGGCCCTGTCAGGCTCTGTCGGGCTCTGTCAGGCTCTGTCGGGCTCTGTAGGGCTCTGTCGGGCCCTGTCGGGCTCTACTGGGCTCTGTCGGGCTCTGTCGGTCTCTGTCGGGCTCTGTCGGGCTCTACTGCGCCCTGTCGGGCCCTGTCGGGCTCTGTCGGGCTCTGTCGGGCTCTACTGGGCTCTGTCGGGCTCTGTCGGGCTCTGTCGGGCTCTGTCAGGCTCTGTCGGGCCCTGTCGGGCTCTGTCGGGCTCTGTCGGGCCCTGTCGGGCTCTGTCGGGCCCTGTCGGGCTCTGTCGGGCTCTACTGGGCTCTGTCGGGCTCTGTCGGGCTCTGTCGGGCTCTGTCGGGATCTGTCGGGCTCTACTGGGCCCTGTCGGGCTCTGACGGGCCCTGTCGGGCCCTGTCGGGCTCTGTCGGGCTCTGTCGGGCTCTGTCGGGCCCTGTCGGGCCCTGTCGGGCCCTGACGGGTTCTGTCGGGCCCTGTCGGGCCCTGTCGAGCTCTGTCGGGCTCTGTCGGGCTCTACTGGGCTCTGTCGGGCTCTGTCGGGCCCTGTCGGGCTCTGTCGGGCCCTGTCGGACTCTGTCGGGCTCTGTCGGGCTCTGTGAGGCTCTACTGGGCCCTGTCGGGCTCTATCGGGCACTGTCGGGCTCTTTCGGGCCCTGTCGGGCTCTGTCGGGCCCTGTCGGGCCCTGTCGGGCCCTGTCGGGCTTTGTCGGGCTTTGTCGGGCTCTGTCGAGCTCTGTCGGGCTCTGTGAGGCTCTACTGGGCCCTGTCGGGCTCTGTCGGGCTCTGTCGGGCCCTGTCGGGCTCTGTCGGGCCCTGTCAGGCTCTGTCGGGCTCTGTCGGGCTCTGTAGGGCTCTGTCGGGCCCTGTCGGGCTCTACTGGGCTCTGTCGGGCTCTGTCGGGCCCTGTCGGGCTCTGTCGGGCTCTGTCGGGCTCTGTCGGGCTCTACTGGGCTCTGTCGGGCTCTGTCGGGCCCTGTAGGGCCCTGTCGGGCTCTGTCGGGCTCTGTCGGGCTCTACTGCTCCCTGTCGGCCCTGTCGGGCTCTGTCGGGCTCTGTCGGGCTCTACTGGGCTCTGTCGGGCTCTGTCGGGCTCTGTCGGGCTCTGTCGGGCCCTGTCGGGCTCTACTGGGCTCTGTCGGGCTCTGTCGGGCCCTGTCGGGCTCTGTCGGGCCCTGTCGGGCTCTGTCGGGCTCTGTTGGGCTCTGTCGGGCTCTGTCGGGCTCTACTGGGCTCTGTCGGGCTCTGTCGGGCCCTGTCGGGCCCTGTCGGGCTCTGTCGGGCTCTGTCGGGCTCTGTCGGGCCCTGTCGGGCTCTGTCGGGCTCTGTCGGGCCCTGTCGGGCCCTGTCGGGCTCTGTCGGGCTCTGTCGGGCTCTAGTGGGCTCTGTTGGGCTCTGTCGGGCTCTGTCGGGCCCTGTCGGGCTCTGTCGGGCTCTACTGGGCTCTGTCGGGCTCTGTCGGGCTCTGTCGCGCCCTGTCGGGCTCTGTCGGGCTCTGTCGGGATCTGTCGGGCTCTGTCGGGCCCTGTCGGGCCCTGTCGGGCTCTGTCGGGCTCTGTCGGGCTCTAGTGGGCTCTGTTGGGCTCTGTCGGGCTCTGTCGGGCCCTGTCGGGCTCTGTCGGGCTCTGTCGGGTTCTGTCGGGCTCTGTCGGGCTTTGTCGGGCTCTGTCGGGCTCTGTCAGGCTCTGTCGGGCTCTACTGGGCTCTACTGTTCCCTGTCGGGCCCTGTCGGGCTCTGTCGGGCTCTCTCGGGCTCTGTCGGGCTCTGTCGGGCTCTACTGGGCCCTGTCGGGCTCTGTCGGGCTCTGTCGGGCTCTGTCGGGCTCTGTTGGGCTCTGTCGGGCTCTGTCGGGCTCTGTCGGGCCCTGTCGGGCCCTGTCGGGCTCTGTCGGGTTCTGTCGGGCTCTGTCGGGCTCTGTCGGGCCCTGTCGGGCTCTGTCGGGCTCTGTCGGGCCCTGTCGGGGTCTGTCGGGCTCTGTCGGGCTCTGTCGGGCTCTACTGGGCTCTGTCGGGCTCTGTCGGGGCCTGTCGGGCTCTGTCGGGCTCTGTCGGGCTCTGTCGGGCTCTACTGGGCTCTGTCGGGCTCTACTGGGCTCTACTAGGCTCTGTCGGGCTCTGTCGGGCTCTGTCGGGCTCTGTCGGGCCCTGTCGGGCTCTGTCGGGCCCTGTCGGGCCCTGTCAGGCTCTGTTGGGGTCTGTCGGGCTCTGTCGGGCTCTGTCGGGCTCTACTGGGCTCTGTCGGGCTCTGTCGGGCCCTGTCGGGCTCTGTCGGGCTCTGTCGGGCTCTGTCGGGCTCTACTGGGCTCTGTCGGGCTCTACTGGGCTCTGTCGGGCTCTGTCGGGCCCTGTCGGGTCCTGTCGGGCTCTGTCGGGTTCTGTCGGGCTCTGTCGGGCTCTGTCGGGCCCTGTCGGGCTCTGTCGGGCTCTGTCGGGCCCTGTCGGGCTCTGTCGGGCTCTGTCGGGCTCGGTCGGGCTCTACTGGGCTCTGTCGGGCTCTGTCGGGCCCTGTCGGGCCCTGTCAGGCTCTGTCGGGCTCTGTCGGGCTCTACTGGGCTCTGTCGGGCTCTACTGGGCTCTACTAGTCCCTGTCGGGCCCTGTCGGGCCCTGTCGGGCCCTGTCGGGCTCTGTCGGGCTCTGTCGGGCTCTGTCGGGCCCTGTCGGGCTCTGTCGGGCTCTGTCGGGCCCTGTCGGGCTCTGTCGGGCTCTACTGGGCTCTACTGTTCCCTGTCGGGCCCTGTCGGGCTCTGTCGGGCTCTGTCGGTCTCTGTCGGGCTCTGTCGGGCTCTACTGGGCCCTGTCGGGCTCTGTCGGGCTCTGTCGGGCTCTGTCGGGCCCTGTCGGGCCCTGTCGGGCTCTGTCGGGTTCTGTCGGGCTCTGTCGGGCTCTGTCGGGCCCTGTCGGGCTCTGTCGGGCTCTGTCGGGCTCTGTCGGGCCCTGTAGGGCCCTGTCGGGCTCTGTCGGGCTCTGTCGGGCTCTACTGCGCCCTGTCGGGCCCTGTCGGGCTCTGTCGGGCTCTGTCGGGCTCTACTGGGCTCTGTCGGGCTCTGTCAGGCTCTGTCGGGCTCTGTCGGGCTCTACTGGGCTCTACTGTTCCCTGTCGGGCCCTGTCGGGCTCTGTCGGGCTCTCTCGGGCTCTGTCGGGCTCTGTCGGGTTCTACTGGGCTCTGTCGGGCTCTGTCGGGCTCTGTTGGGCTCTGTCGGGCTCTGTCGGGCCCTGTCGGGCTCTGTCGGGCTCTGTCGGGCTCTGTCGGGCTCTACTGGGCTCTGTCGGGCTCTACTGGGCTCTACTAGGCCCTGTCGGGCTCTGTCGGGCTCTGTCGGGCTCTGTCGGGCCCTGTCGGGCTCTGTCGGGCTCTGTTGGGGTCTGTCGGGCTCTGTCGGGCTCTGTCGGGCTCTACTGGGCTCTGTCGGGCTCTGTCGGGCCCTGTCGGGCTCTGTCGGGCTCTGTCGGGCTCTACTGGGCTCTGTCGGGCTCTACTGGGCTCTGTCGGGCTCTGTCGGGCCCTGTAGGGCCCTGTCGGGCTCTGTCGGGCTCTGTCGGGCTCTGTCGGGCTCTGTCGGGCCCTGTCGGGCTCTACTGGGCTCTGTCGGGCTCTGTCGGGCCCCGTCGGGCTCTGTCGGGCCCTGTCGGGCTCTGTCGGGCTCTACTGGGCTCTGTCGGGCTCTGTCGGGCTCTGTCGCGCCCTGTCGGGCTCTGTCGGGCTCTGTCGGGATCTGTCGGGCTCTGTCGGGCCCTGTCGGGCCCTGTCGGGCTCTACTGGGCTCTGTCGGGCCCTGTCGGGCCCTGTCGGGCTCTGTCGGGCTCTGTCGGGCTCTGTCGGGCTCTACTGGGCTCTGTCGGGCTCTACCGGGCTCTACTAGGCCCTGTCGGGCTCTGTCGGGCTCTGTCGGGCTCTGTCGGGCCCTGTCGGGCTCTGTCGGGCTCTGTCGGGCCCTGTCGGGCCCTGTCAGGCTCTGTTGGGGTCTGTCGGGCTCTGTCGGGCTCTGTCGGGCTCTACTGGGCTCTGTCGGGCTCTGTCGGGCTCTGTCGGGCTCTGTCGGGCTCTGTCGGGCTCTACTGGGCTCTGTCGGGCTCTACTGGGCTCTACTGTTCCCTGTCGGGCCCTGTCGGGCTCTGTCGGGCTCTGTCGGTCTCTGTCGGTCCCTGTCGGGCCCTGTCGGGCTCTGTCGGGCTCTGTCGGGCTCTGTCGGGCTCTAGTGGGCTCTGTCGGGCTCTGTCGGGCTCTGTCGGGCCCTGTCGGGCCCTGTCGGGCTCTGTCGGGCTCTGTCGGGTTCTGTCGGGCTCTGTCGGGCTCTGTCGGGCTCTGTCGGGCTCTACTGGGCTCTACTGTTCCCTGTCGGGCCCTGTCGGGCTCTGTCGGGCTCTCTCGGGCTCTGTCGGGCTCTGTCGGGCTCTACTGGGCCCTGTCGGGCTCTGTCGGGCTCTGTCGGGCTCTGTCGGGCTCTGTCGGGCCCTTTCGGGCCCTGTCGGGCCCTGTCAGGCTCTGTTGGGGTCTGTCGGGCTCTGTCGGGCTCTGTCGGGCTCTACTGGGCTCTGTCGGGCTCTGTCGGGCCCTGTCGGGCTCTGTCGGGCTCTGTCGGGCTCTGTCGGGATCTGTCGGGCTCTGTCGGGCTCTGTCGGGCCCTGTCGGGCCCTGTCGGGCTCTGTCGGGCTCTGTCGGGCTCTGTCGGGCTCTAGTGGGCTCTGTCGGGCTCTGTCGGGCTCTGTCGGGCCCTGTCGGGCCCTGTCGGGCTCTGTCGGGCTCTGTCGGGTTCTGTCGGGCTCTGTCGGGCTCTGTCGGGCTCTGTCAGGCTCTGTCGGGCTCTACTGGGCTCTACTGTTCCCTGTCGGGCCCTGTCGGGCTCTGTCGGGCTCTGTCGGGCTCTGTCGGGCTCTACTGGGCCCTGTCGGGCCCTGTCGGGCTCTGTTGGGCTCTGTCGGGCTCTGTCGGGCTCTGTCGGGCCCTGTCGGGCCCTGTCGGGCTCTGTCGAGTTCTGTCGGGCTCTGTCGGGCTCTGTCGGGCCCTGTCGGGCTCTGTCGGGCCCTGTCGGGCTCTGTCGGGCTCTGTCGGGCTCTGTCGGGCCCTGTCGGGCTCTGTCGGGCTCTGTCGGGCTCTGTCGGGCTCTGTCGGGCCCTGTAGGGCCCTGTCGGGCTCTGTCGGGCTCTGTCGGGCTCTACTGCGCCCTGTCGGGCCCTGTCGGGCTCTGTCGGGCTCTGTCGGGCTCTACTGGGCTCTGTCGGGCTCTGTCGGGCTCTGTCGGGCTCTGTCGGGCTCTACTGGGCTCTACTGTTCCCTGTCGGGCCCTGTCGGGCTCTGTCGGGCTCTCTCGGGCTCTGTCGGGCTCTGTCGGGCTCTACTGGGCCCTGTCGGGCTCTGTCGGGCTCTGTTGGGCTCTGTCGGGCTCTGTCGGGCCCTGTCGGGCTCTACTGGGCTCTGTCGGGCTCTGTCGGGCTCTACTGGGCTCTGTCGGGCTCTACTGGGCTCTACTAGGCCCTGTCGGGCTCTGTCGGGCTCTGTCGGGCTCTGTCGGGCCCTGTCGGGCTCTGTCGGGCTCTGTCGGGCCCTGTCGGGCCCTGTCAGGCTCTGTTGGGGTCTGTCGGGCTCTGTCGGGCTCTGTCGGGCTCTACTGGGCTCTGTCGGGCTCTGTCGGGCCCTGTCGGGCTCTGTCGGGCTCTGTCGGGCTCTACTGGGCTCTGTCGGGCTCTACTGGGCTCTGTCGGGCTCTGTCGGGCCCTGTCGGGCTCTGTCGGGCTCTGTCGGGCTCTGTCGGGCTCTGTCGGGCCCTGTCGGGTTCTACTGGGCTCTGTCGGGCTCTGTCGGGCCCTGTCGGGCTCTGTCGGGCCCTGTCGGGCTCTGTCGGGCTCTACTGGGCTCTGTCGGGCTCTGTCGGACTCTGTCGCGCCCTGTCGGGCTCTGTCGGGCTCTGTCGGGCCCTGTCGGGCCCTGTCGGGCCCTGTCGGGCTCTGTCGGGCTCTGTCGGGCTCTGTCGGGCTCTAGTGGGCTCTGTTGGGCTCTGTCGGGCTCTGTCGGGCCCTGTCGGGCTCTGTCGGGCTCTGTCGGGTTCTGTCGGGTTCTGTCGGGCTTTGTCGGGCTCTGTCGGGCTCTGTCAGGCTCTGTCGGGCTCTACTGGGCTCTACTGTTCCCTGTCGGGCCCTGTCGGGCTCTGTCGGGCTCTCTCGGGCTCTGTCGGGCTCTGTCGGGCTCTACTGGGCCCTGTCGGGCTCTGTCGGGCTCTGTCGGGCTCTGTCGGGCTCTGTTGGGCTCTGTCGGGCTCTGTCGGGCTCTGTCGGGCCCTGTCGGGCCCTGTCGGGCTCTGTCGGGTTCTGTCGGGCTCTGTCGGGCTCTGTCGGGCCCTGTCGGGCTCTGTCGGGCTCTGTCGGGCCCTGTCGGGGTCTGTCGGGCTCTGTCGGGCTCTGTCGGGCTCTACTGGGCTCTGTCGGGCTCTGTCGGGGCCTGTCGGGCTCTGTCGGGCTCTGTCGGGCTCTGTCGGGCTCTACTGGGCTCTGTCGGGCTCTACTGGGCTCTACTAGGCTCTGTCGGGCTCTGTCGGGCTCTGTCGGGCTCTGTCGGGCCCTGTCGGGCTCTGTCGGGCTCTGTCGGGCCCTGTCGGGCCCTGTCAGGCTCTGTTTGGGTCTGTCGGGCTCTGTCGGGCTCTGTCGGGCTCTACTGGGCTCTGTCGGGCTCTGTCGGGCTCTGTCGGGCTCTGTCGGGCTCTGTCGGGCTCTACTGGGCTCTGTCGGGCTCTACTGGGTTCTACTGTTCCCTGTCGGGCCCTGTCGGGCTCTGTCGGGCTCTGTCGGTCTCTGTCGGGCCCTGTCGGGCCCTGTCGGGCTCTGTCGGGCTCTGTCGGGCTCTGTCGGGCTCTAGTGGGCTCTGTCGGGCTCTGTCGGGCTCTGTCGGGCTCTGTCGGGCCCTGTCGGGCCCTGTCAGGCTCTGTCGGGCTCTGTCGGGCTCTACTGGGCTCTGTCGGGCTCTACTGGGCTCTACTAGGCCCTGTCGGGCTCTGTCGGGCCCCTGTCGGGCCCTGTCGGGCCCTGTCGGGCTCTGTCGGGCTCTGTCGGGCTCTGTCGGGCCCTGTCGGGCTCTGTCGGGCTCTGTCGGGCCCTGTCGGGCTCTGTCGGGCTCTACTGGGCTCTACTGTTCCCTGTCGGGCCCTGTCGGGCTCTGTCGGGCTCTGTCGGTCTCTGTCGGGCTCTGTCGGGCTCTACAGGGCCCTGTGGGGCTCTGTCGGGCTCTGTCGGGCTCTGTCGGGCCCTGTCGGGCCCTGTCCGGGCTCTGTCGGGTTCTGTCGGGCTCTGTCGGGCTCTGTCGGGCCCTATCGGGCTCTGTCGGGCTCTGTCGGGCTCTGTCGGGCCCTGTAGGGCCCTGTCGGGCTCTGTCGGGCTCTGTCGGGCTCTACTGCGCCCTGTCGGGCCCTGTCGGGCTCTGTCGGGCTCTGTCGGGCTCTACTGGGCTCTGTCGGGCTCTGTCGGGCTCTGTCGGGCTCTGTCGGGCTCTACTGGGCTCTACTGTTCCCTGTCGGGCCCTGTCGGGCTCTGTCGGGCTCTCTCGGGCTCTGTCGGGCTCTGTCGGGCTCTACTGGGCCCTGTCGGGCTCTGTCGGGCTCTGTTGGGCTCTGTCGGGCTCTGTCGGGCCCTGTCGGGCTCTGTCGGGCTCTGTCGGGCTCTGTCGGGCTCTACTGGGCTCTGTCGGCCTCTACTGGGCTCTACTAGGCCCTGTCGGGCTCTGTCGGGCTCTGTCGGGCTCTGTCGGGCCCTGTCGGGCTCTGTCGGGCTCTGTCGGGCCCTGTCGGGCTCTGTCGGGCTCTGTTGGGGTCTGTCGGGCTCTGTCGGGCTCTACTGGGCTCTGTCGGGCTCTGTCGGGCCCTGTCGGGCTCTGTCGGGCTCTGTCGGGCTCTACTGGGCTCTGTCGGGCTCTACTGGGCTCTGTCGGGCTCTGTCGGGCCCTGTAGGGCCCTGTCGGGCTCTGTCGGGCTCTGTCGGGCTCTGTCGGGCTCTGTCGGGCCCTGTCGGGCTCTACTGGGCTCTGTCGGGCTCTGTCGGGCCCTGTCGGGCTCTGTCGGGCCCTGTCGGGCTCTGTCGGGCTCTACTGGGCTCTGTCGGGCTCTGTCGGGCTCTGTCGCGCCCTGTCGGGCTCTGTCGGGCTCTGTCGGGATCTGTCGGGCTCTGTCGGGCCCTGTCGGGCCCTGTCGGGCCCTGTCGGGCTCTGTCGGGCTCTGTCGGGCTCTGTCGGGCTCTAGTGGGCTCTGTTGGGCTCTGTCGGGCTCTGTCGGGCCCTGTCGGGCTCTGTCGGGCTCTGTCGGGTTCTGTCGGGTTCTGTCGGGCTTTGTCGGGCTCTGTCGGGCTCTGTCAGGCTCTGTCGGGCTCTACTGGGCTCTACTGTTCCCTGTCGGGCCCTGTCGGGCTCTGTCGGGCTCTCTCGGGCTCTGTCGGGCTCTGTCGGGCTCTACTGGGCCCTATCGGGCTCTGTCGGGCTCTGTCGGGCTCTGTCGGGCTCTGTTGGGCTCTGTCGGGCTCTGTCGGGCTCTGTCGGGCCCTGTCGGGCCCTGTCGGGCTCTGTCGGGTTCTGTCGGGCTCTGTCGGGCTCTGTCGGGCCCTGTCGGGCTCTGTCGGGCTCTGTCGGGCCCTGTCGGGGTCTGTCGGGCTCTGTCGGGCTCTGTCGGGCTCTACTGGGCTCTGTCGGGCTCTGTCGGGGCCTGTCGGGCTCTGTCGGGCTCTGTCGGGCTCTGTCGGGCTCTACTGGGCTCTGTCGGGCTCTACTGGGCTCTACTAGGCTCTGTCGGGCTCTGTCGGGCTCTGTCGGGCTCTGTCGGGCCCTGTCGGGCTCTGTCGGGCTCTGTCGGGCCCTGTCGGGCCCTGTCAGGCTCTGTTGGGGTCTGTCGGGCTCTGTCGGGCTCTGTCGGGCTCTACTGGGCTCTGTCGGGCTCTGTCGGGCCCTGTCGGGCTCTGTCGGGCTCTGTCGGGCTCTGTCGGGCTCTACTGGGCTCTGTCGGGCTCTACTGGGCTCTGTCGGGCTCTGTCGGGCCCTGTCGGGTCCTGTCGGGCTCTGTCGGGTTCTGTCGGGCTCTGTCGGGCTCTGTCGGGCCCTGTCGGGCTCTGTCGGGCTCTGTCGGGCCCTGTCGGGCTCTGTCGGGCTCTGTCGGGCTCGGTCGGGCTCTACTGGGCTCTGTCAGGCTCTGTCGGGCCCTGTCGGGCCCTGTCAGGCTCTGTCGGGCTCTGTCGGGCTCTACTGGGCTCTGTCGGGCTCTACTGGGCTCTACTAGGCCCTGTCGGGCTCTGTCGGGCCCTGTCGGGCCCTGTCGGGCCCTGTCGGGCTCTGTCGGTCTCTGTCGGTCCCTGTCGGGCCCTGTCGGGCTCTGTCGGGCTCTGTCGGGCTCTGTCGGGCTCTAGTGGGCTCTGTCGGGCTCTGTCGGGCTCTGTCGGGCCCTGTCGGGCCCTGTCGGGCTCTGTCGGGCTCTGTCGGGCTCTACTGGGCTCTACTGTTCCCTGTCGGGCCCTGTCGGGCTCTGTCGGGCTCTCTCGGGCTCTGTCGGGCTCTGTCGGGCTCTACTGGGCCCTGTCGGGCTCTGTCGGGCTCTGTCGGGCTCTGTCGGGCTCTGTCGGGATCTGTCGGGCTCTGTCGGGCCCTGTCGGGCCCTGTCGGGCTCTGTCGGGCTCTGTCGGGCTCTGTCGGGCTCTAGTGGGCTCTGTCGGGCTCTGTCGGGCTCTGTCGGGCCCTGTCGGGCCCTGTCGGGCTCTGTCGGGCTCTGTCGGGTTCTGTCGGGCTCTGTCGGGCTCTGTCGGGCTCTGTCAGGCTCTGTCGGGCTCTACTGGGCTCTACTCTTCCCTGTCGGGCCCTGTCGGGCTCTGTCGGGCTCTGTCGGGCTCTGTCGGGCCCTGTCGGGCCCTGTCGGGCTCTGTCGGGCTCTGTCGGGCTCTGTCGGGCCCTGTAGGGCCCTGTCGGGCTCTGTCGTGCTCTGTCGGGCTCTGTCAGGCTCTGTCGTGCTCTACTGGGCTCTACTGTTCCCTGTCGGGCCCTGTCGGGCTCTGTCGGGCTCTGTCGGGCTCTGTCGGGCTCTACTGGGCCCTGTCGGGCCCTGTCGGGCTCTGTTGGGCTCTGTCGGGCTCTGTCGGGCTCTGTCGGGCCCTGTCGGGCCCTGTCGGGCTCTGTCGAGTTCTGTCGGGCTCTGTCGGGCTCTGTCGGGCCCTGTCGGGCTCTGTCGGGCCCTGTCGGGCTCTGTCGGGCTCTGTCGGGCTCTGTCGGGCCCTGTCGGGCTCTGTCGGGCTCTGTCGGGCTCTGTCGGGCCCTGTAGGGCCCTGTCGGGCTCTGTCGGGCTCTGTCGGGCTCTACTGCGCCCTGTCGGGCCCTGTCGGGCTCTGTCGGGCTCTGTCGGGCTCTACTGGGCTCTGTCGGGCTCTGTCGGGCTCTGTCGGGCTCTGTCGGGCTCTACTGGGCTCTACTGTTCCCTGTCGGGCCCTGTCGGGCTCTGTCGGGCTCTCTCGGGCTCTGTCGGGCTCTGTCGGGCCCTGTCGGGCTCTGTCGGGTTCTGTCGGGCTCTGTCGGGCTCTGTCGGGCCCTGTCGGGCTCTGTCGGGCTCTGTCGGGCCCTGTCGGGGTCTGTCGGGCTCTGTCGGGCTCTGTCGGGCTCTACTGGGCTCTGTCGGGCTCTGTCGGGGCCTGTCGGGCTCTGTCGGGCTCTGTCGGGCTCTGTCGGGCTCTGTCGGGCTCTACTGGGCTCTGTCGGGCTCTACTGGGCTCTACTAGGCTCTGTCGGGCTCTGTCGGGCTCTGTCGGGCCCTGTCGGGCTCTGTCGGGCTCTGTCGGGCCCTGTCGGGCCCTGTCAGGCTCTGTTGGGGTCTGTCGGGCTCTGTCGGGCTCTGTCGGGCTCTACTGGGCTCTGTCGGACTCTGTCGGGCCCTGTCGGGCTCTGTCGGGCTCTGTCGGGCTCTGTCGGGCTCTACTGGGCTCTGTCGGGCTCTACTGGGCTCTGTCGGGCTCTGTCGGGCCCTGTCGGGTCCTGTCGGGCTCTGTCGGGCTCTGTCGGGCTCTGTCGGGCCCTGTCGGGCTCTGTCGGGCCCTGTCGGGCTCTGTCGGGCTCTGTCGGGCTCTGTCGGGCCCTGTCGGGCTCTGTCGGGCTCTGTCGGGCTCTGTCGGGCCCTGTAGGGCCCTGTCGGGCTCTGTCGGGCTCTGTCGGGCTCTACTGCGCCCTGTCGGGCCCTGTCGGGCTCTGTCGGGCTCTGTCGGGCTCTACTGGGCTCTGTCGGGCTCTGTCGGGCTCTGTCGGGCTCTGTCGGGCTCTACTGGGCTCTACTGTTCCCTGTCGGGCCCTGTCGGGCTCTGTCGGGCTCTCTCGGGCTCTGTCGGGCTCTGTCGGGCTCTACTGGGCCCTGACGGGCTCTGTCGGGCTCTGTTGGGCTCTGTCGGGCTCTGTCGGGCCCTGTCGGGCTCTGTCGGGCTCTGTCGGGCTCTGTCGGGCTCTGTCGGGCTCTACTGGGCTCTGTCGGGCTCTACTGGGCTCTACTAGGCCCTGTCGGGCTCTGTCGGGCTCTGTCGGGCTCTGTCGGGCCCTGTCGGGCTCTGTCGGGCTCTGTCGGGCCCTGTCGGGCCCTGTCAGGCTCTGTTGGGGTCTGTCGGGCTCTGTCGGGCTCTGTCGGGCTCTACTGGGCTCTGTCGGGCTCTGTCGGGCCCTGTCGGGCTCTGTCGGGCTCTG